>NW_021604569.1:12320018-12368247 GCF_004785775.1 Grammomys surdaster
TTGGTTTGGTTTGGTTTGGTTTGGTTTGGTTTGGTTTGGTTTGGTTTTTCAAGACAGGGTATCTTTCTGTAGCTTTGGCTGTCCTGGAACTCACTCTGTAAACCAGGCTGGTCTCAAACCCACAGAGATCAATCTGCCTCTGATTTTGGAATGCTAGGCAAGGCATGCACCAATACAGCCCAGCTAGATTTTTTTTTAATATCTTGTGTATAGCTGAGAAGGACCATAAAATTCAAGGGCCCTGTAGGTTAGAGATAGGCTTAGATATTTACCAGCTGTAAAAATCTTAGTCATTTTTCCCTTTCAAGCCCAGGTTTTTTACCAATGAAATGAGATATTAGATTTTTCTCTAGCTGTGTCCAATGGCTACTATAAACGTTAAGTGAGATTCTGATTGAATGCATAAGGCAAAAGTTTCATAAGGAAAGTTATCCTTGGGAAATTCTTAAAACATCTATAAAACATATCTCACATAGTTTTATATACATAGACTTAAAAACCTTACTCCTTTTACAATGGAAGTAGAAGATGATTGAGCACCAACCAAAGAAAGAAAGTCAAAGTCTGCCTTCAGCTCTAAGAATCTCCAAGAGCATGCATAAAGTTTTGCTTTTCAGATAGTATCCACTCTCAAGCAAGCTTTCTCACTCTTGCTGAGATTTGGAACTGGATCATTTTTGTTATGAGGAATTGCTGTGTGGTAGAAAAAGAACCCTTGCATGCTAATGGAAATGTAAGTTGGTAAACCATTATGGAAAGCAATCTGGAGGATTCTGAAAAATTAACACCAGCACTACCATGTGTTCCCTTAAGCCCTCTGCTGAACCAGCATGAAATCAGTATACAAAAGTGTTATACATACTGACAGGTTTCTTCCAGTGTTGTCCAAAGCAGATTATACATAGAACCAAACTAGGTAAGAGTCCAAACACTGATGTAAAAAAAGAAACAAACAAACAAAAAGGAAGAAAGGAAAGAAAGGAAAAAAGGAAGGAAGAAAAGAAAGAAAGAAGGGAGGGAGGGAGGGAGGGAGGGAGGGAGGGAGGAAAGAAGGAAGGAAAAAGTGATACAGGTACACAATAAAATATTAATTCCCCTTTGAAGGAGAAACATTTGCTATTTGCTATAAGATGGATGAACCTAAAGGAATTTTCCTAAGTGAAATTAGCCACGCAGAAGAGCTGAACAAAATGTGAGTTAGTTTTTCTTCCATGTCAGCTTGAGAGATTGTAAAATTGTCTATGTGATTTTCTAACCAAAATCATATCAACAAATGGCAAGCAAGAATGTTATATGGTGTGTACGTCACCTAATGTTTGCTTATTGTCAGCAGTACAATATACAGTACAGTACAAAACAATATGGATTACATCATCCAAGAATGGACAGATAGCCATAATAATACAACATTAAAAAAAAACCTCCATCAAACCAAAATTTAAAGTTAACAAAATGACTTAATGAGTTTGCCTAGCTCACATTCCAGGTGAGATCAGATAATAGGAATGGCAGGTGTAGAAACCCAACCTTCTACTGTTTCCGGTTCCCTTAGACACTCTCACTCAGATAATGCAGGGTCTTTAACTTGAACATAGAAAATAATATCAGGAGAAACCAAAATGTAGCATAGTTGAAGTACAATACAAGATACTCTTAAAATATATTTTAAGCCCAAGAGTCAGCTTGATATCCTGGACCAAATGAAACGAAGAAAGAAAGCTAAATGCCAGCATGCATCATTCTGTGTTTCCTGTCAACAGATACAATGTGATCAGCCCACTCAACCCCTGCCACCATTTCCCATCATAAAGGACTATATTATTAAACTGTAATACCAAATATACCCTCTTCTTTAGTTCCTTTTACAGGTATTTTGTAACAGCCATGAGGAAAGAAACTAATATATGTACCTTTTGTTGAGAATTACTACAATTGTATTCATCCTTGAATACAAATATGTTCAGATTTGCCTATGACACCTCTAGCCCTGAGTTATAGTAACAGGCATGAATTCCTTTCTGTGGAACAGGTTCTAAATCCAGTCAAGAGAACAATTAGTTAGCGCCACAACTTCCATACCACTCTTTCACCAGTGAACACGTTTTTCCTAAAAAGTTAGTAGTCAGGGTCCATTATTGAATAAAAAATTTCCCAACAATCTGTATAGCTTCCTAGCACCATAAAAGCTAGCCAGGAAAGTTTCCTAGTCAATTCAAGTCCTTCAACCAAAGTAGGTGGTGTCTTTATTAATAGGATCTTACCATCTAGTTATAATGGGCAACTGAGAGTAACAGCAGTAGCCTGTATTGTTTTGTGTCCTCTGGAACTTCACTGAACAATAATGTAAGAGAGGCAACTCATGCCTGGTACTGAGATTTTTGTTTGATATTTCATATATTCTCAGAGGAGAGCTGTTCTCCCACACATGGTATGTCTTGAGCTTTTTAATAATAAATTTAAACCACATTTATTTTTGCAGTAGATGCAATAATAAACTTCAATAGACAAAGGGCTGTTGTAAGATTTCAGGTAGAATTTTCCTCCATTAGACTTGTGATAGGAACATCAAGCTTGATCCCAGTATATTGCTGACAGCAGAACATGATCTTCAACAACAGGGATAGGCACGCTATGATAAAACAGTGATTGTTAACTAAAAACTATGCATCCCCTACACATGAACCATCTCAGTCTGTAAAAAGACACAAGTAGTACTGTGTATTGATGTATTAGTTACCATAGATATGAGTTGAAAGAAAAAATGAGATTAAAATAATCTTATTAATTAGAGGCTGGAGAGATGGATCAACCATCAAAGGCTAGGTTCACAACCAAAAATACAAGATTATTTATTAATATTGAAATGAAAAACAGAAAGTACCACAGAAAGAAAAATAATGACAACAGAAGGGGGAATAAGGATATTAAAAGGAGGAGGATGAAGGTACACTGAGAAGGAATAGGCAAAGATATCCAGTCATCTGGCATAGAGCAGCCCCATATCCGAGGAGGCTGAGCCACATTCACCGTTAAAACAAACAAACAAACGAACAAACAAACAAAAAACAACCCAGTCTCTGTTCTTTCACAAAACAAAATCAAGAATACATCAAAAAGATTATCCATTATAATCAAGTAGGCTTCATTCAAGAGATACAAGGATGGCTTAACATACATAAATCAATAAATGTAATTCATCACATAAATGAACTCAAGCACAAAAAATACATAATCATCTCAATAAATGAAGAAAAGGACATTGAAAAAGCCCAATATCCATTTATGATATTAAAAAAGAAAGCTCCAGAGAGACTAGAGTAAGAGAAAATATCTCAACATAATAAAGAATATACATTATAAACAAACACCATATATAAACATATATAAACAAACATGGACAAACTCAAAACATTGCACTAAAATCACAAACAAGAAAATGATGAGGTGTGGTGGCTCCTGTCTGTAATCCCAGCTCTTGGAAAGTGAAAGCAACAGGAGTGAGAGTTCAAGGTTATCCTCAGCTACAGAGCAAATTCCAGACCAACCTGAGCTACACAAAACCTGAGGTTCTTTGGTTGTAGTCCACCCACCTCTCAGTGCTGGGGTAAAAGGTATGCACTAGCTATGTGATGGCATTAATTAAGAGAATGTGTCTCTGTGTGTGCACAGATGCGTGTGAGTACCGTGAAAGCCATATCAGAGCCCATGGAACTAGAGTTACATCTGTTTGTGAAACATCTGGTTGTGGTGTGGGTGTGGGAACCGGACTCGGGTCCTCTGGAGGAACAGCAAGCAACCTTAACTTCAGAACCACCTTTCCAGTTCCCAGACTTATATTTTGCCAGGTGGTGGTGGCGCACGCCTTTAATCCCAGCACTTGGGAGGCACAGGCAGGCGGATTTCTGAGTTCGAGGCCAGCCTTGTCTACAGAGTGAGTTCCAGGACAGCCAGGGCTACACAGAGAAACCCTGTCTCGAAAAAAGAAAAATGATGTTCACTATGACCACTCCTACTCTATGTAATCCTTGAAGTCTTAGTTAGACCAGTGATTTAATACAATTAAATAGAACTTGTATTTAAGAGATACTAAAGATTCTACCAGAAAACTGCTACAGCTGATAAATACTTTCAGCAAATTGGCAAGATACAAAATTAGCATGAAAAAATTAGTATCTGTCAGGCATGATGTGCAAGCCTTTAATACCAGCACGAGTGTATCTTTAAGTATGAAGCCTGACTCTCCTATACAATGTGCTCCACAACAGACAGACCTATATCATGAGGCCCTGTCTCAAAAAGTAAAATCAATAGCCTTATATACAGATGCTGAACATAAAAACACAACAAATTCAACAAATGAAAAAACTGAATGTCTACATGTAGATGGGTGAGACTAGATCATTCTCTCTCACCCTGCACAAAATTAATCTCTGAATGGATCAAAGACCTGAACATGAGACCTGAAACTCTGCAACAGCTAGAGGGACAGATAAGGAGTAGCCTATAAGATACATGTTGTCTTAGCCAGTGTTTCTATTGCTATGAAACGCCATGACCAAAAAACAAGTTGAGGAGGAAAAGGTTTATTCAGCTTACACTTCCACATCAAAGTCCATCATTGAAGGAAGTCAGAGCAGGAAATGAAACAAGGATGGAACCTGGAGCCAGCAGCTGATGCAGAGGCCATGGAAGGGTGCTGCTTACTGACTTGCTTCACATGACTTACTCAGCTTGCTTTCTTTTAGAATCCAGGACCACTATCTCAGGATGGTGCCACCCACAATGGACTGGGCCCTCCCTCCCACATCGAATACGAATTAAGAAAATAAAGGAACCTGGAGACTATGGAAGCATTTTCTAAATTGAGGTTCCCACCTCTCGGATGATTTTAGCTTGGGTCGAATTGACACAAAACTATCCAGCACACATGTATGCATAGGCAAGGACTTCCTCAGTGACTTCAAGATTCAGGAAACAGTCAGCAACTGACAATGGGACCATATAAAACCAATAAGACTCTCTACATCAAAGGAAACTGTCAACTGAATGAGAGATAGCTGCAGAATGGGAGAAAATCTTTGTCATCTATACATATGACAGAAGATTGACATCTAGAACACTTAAGAAACTCAAAGTATCTAAACACCAAAAAACCAAACAATATAATACAAATGAGTTATTAGTCAAAAAATAAATACAGGTGGCTAATAATAATTTTTTAAGTGTTCAATAGCTTCCAGGAAACTGAAAATTAAATCTATTTTGAGATTCTTTGTCCCACCAGACAAAAAACAAATGACAGCAAATGCTGGCCAGAGGAAGGCAGCAATTGCTGGATACTGGTACAGCCACTGTGAAAATAAGTGTGGAGGGTGTCAGAAAACTAAAACTAGAACTGCCATATGACCCTGTCACACCACTCCAGGACATACACCTATAGGACACGGTATCCTACCACAGAGAACATTCACATTCATTGCTGCTACATTAACAACAGCTAGGAAGTGAGATCAGCCTACATCTCCATCAACCCAAGTGGGTAATGAAAATGTGCTATATTTACACAATGGAATTTTATTCAGCCATAAAGAAAAGTGAAACTATGAAGGTTGCAAATAAATGGACAGAATCAGGAAACATGCAAGTAACCCAAGCACAGAAAGACAGACTGCACATAAGGGTCCTGGCTTCTATTTCATAGATGTGTGTGAGTGTTTAACTTGGAGTGTCTGTAGATGTTAGACAGGGGCCTTGGGGAAGACAGAGTTAATAGGAGTGGAAACCTTCAACTAGGTATAAGTGTAAGAAGAAAGAAAGGAGGACTAATAAAAACAAAGGAGGTATACACAAAACCAAATAGAAAGGGAGTATTTGTAAGCCAATTAAAAATAAAATTTTAAAAAGACAGATACCCTGCATGTATGTGTAACACTGATCATAGAAGCCATGGGTTATTAAACAAAACTCTAGTTCCAGGTGTGAGGTAGCACCTCTTGATTTGCTAGTGAGGGAAGCTTCCAAGCCCCCAAAACAAGCCCTTGCAACTCATCTTGGTTATCTACTGGAATGAGATGGTAATGTCCTACTATTGAGGACACCACACCGTTTAGCTCTACAGTCCAGAAGGTGCTCTTCTGGCTGCTGGCAGAGAAAAGATAGTCTTAGAACTAGAACATTGGTAGACTAGGCAAGATGTGCCCATCTCTGCAATAGTGGCATAACTGTTATGGGGGAAATAAGTCACCTTCTGATCAGAGGTGAGTCATGCTCCACAAGAAGGAATTTACATCTAAAGCCCACGAATGGAGAAGTTACAGGCTCTAAGGGGAAGCCTACAATTGTTCCTCTAAGTGTACATGTTACTAACTTCTTTCTAAATATTTATGTTTATGTCCGTAGATAAATGCTGCTCTCAGCACTGGGAAGCTTCTGAATGCAGTGGATAGTGTTCAATGCACAGGCACATAACTGCTCAATATGCTGAAAAAAATAAATGTTGTGTTCTCAGATCTGAGAGAACATCTGTATAGCCCTCTCTAAGGTCCAGGAAACAAGATAGAGAAGGAATCAGAAGGAGTGCAAGAGCTGAAGGATGACAAGAATTACAGTAGGATGCTGCATTTTGGACATGACATGGCTGTTCACCCATGAACTCACAGCAATGACTTCTACACAGGGCCTGGTAAGAAGACAGGATTTAACATAAGGAGGAAGAGAGAAGAGAGAAAATTGGATAGAGATTTTGATCAGAGAGAGAGACAGAGACAGAGAGAATAAAATGTATATACAAGATGAAGAAAGAATAAAATTTTTAGAGCTAGTGCTCACGGCACTGAACACTAAGTATTTCTGATTTAAAGTATTTTTTTCTGAAGTCTACAGTATTTTCATAACCAAATCTTAATGTATAGTCCTGTGACAAGTTCAGGGTTTCCCATGAGTTCAGTTCACAGAGGATCTTGGGCTGCTCAGTTACCAAATCAGGAAGGGTCTTTAGGAATGGGATCTTGGATTTGCTCCACTGTATACTGAGTGCTGAGTATCCAGCACCAAGGACAGAGGACAGTTTTTCCCTGGCATTCTAATATCACTGCTGTCTAACTATGGCCTTCCCCAACCCTATTGGTGCAGATGGTCTTCTCTTTCATCAGGAGCAGGGAACTCAGAGACTGAGGCAGTCTCTAGGATGGACTCTGGGTTTCCTTGGGTTTGTAAAGTTCCATTTTTCTACCTAAGGTAAAACTAGCTGTTTTGATGGCTGCTTTTCAGTTTTCCACAGAATTTTCCCCCTGGAGACTCTGAAAGTTTATTCCTGTGTATAACCTACAGTATCCATCCATCCTCCCTCCCCCACTGCCACCTCTGCTGCCTCTGTTTTTTTGGGGGTTTTGGTTTATTTTTTACTCTACTTAAGCTATGTCTCCTGGCTCAAGAAGACAAGAAACAAGATATCTCTGTAACAAAATAAAGCCATTCTTTTGGAGCTTCTGTGGTGGCTTCTGTCCTCACAATTTCTCCGTGAGGTCAGCCAGTGAGGTTTAAAACACAGAGCTCTACTTACGTAAGACTTGACTTAACCTTAGAAAAGCATTTCAGGACAAGCTGGTATGAAGCAGAGTTAAAATTTATTGGAAGACATTTATGAGATAGTTTTTTTTTTAAGCACAGGAGTTATTAGACAGGCAGTCAGAGAAGGAACAAGGCATTCCATGAAGCCTGGGTGGGCATCTCACAGGACAGTCTCACTTTATGGGTTTTACAACGGTCATGTGAGAAGTATTTGACTCTTCAAGTGTGAGTTGTGATCAGAAAAGACACTTTTATTTCTAGCACTTGAAGTTCATTTTATGGCCAATAGCCTTTTTTAAAAAATGTTCTACATCTTTGAATGTTTTTCTATGAGTATTCAGTTTAACATTTTACATGTCAGGCATGCCAGGTTTACTAATTATTTTATTCAAAATTCTCACATGTTTATAATTATTTTACTCCTTGTCCAATCAATTACAGAATGACATAGGCTGAGAGCTCCAGCTAAGGGTTTTGGTTTCTGTTTTAACTCTAGCTTTGTCTATGTTTTGCTATATTGATTTTGTTATCAAACTATTACATGTAACATTAAGATCTCTCCATCTTCTTGGTGCCTCGATACTTCATTACCCTTTTCCACTTTTCCCCATCCTTTATGTTTTAGACATATTTCCCAAACAGTTTTTGGGTTGGCTTTTTGTTTTAATGATTGTTATTAGCCGAGTTCCCACATTTACACTTTACCACATTATCAAGGGATACTGTTTTAAAGATAATGGTTGATAATACCAATCTCTAGGGCCCTGTGAGTCACCTGGCATTGTTAGTTCCTTCAAGTTCCATCCCTGCCTTTTGTCCAAAACTCCCTCTATTACCTAGATGTTGTATTGGTAAAATTTCTTGGAGATCTGACAAAAAGCCATGGGTAATTGTATCGTGTTCCTTCGAGGAGGACTTACAAACTCAGGTGCACAGGCACACTAGTCATCTGACCATCTGCTGGGACCACTTTCCAATTCACTTTTCAGTCCTCCTACAGTATTACTCTACTGAATAAAGAAGGTCCCAACTCAAACTGATTCAAAATGTCAGACAAACGGACCCAAATGCTTTTACAGCCTTAATGGGTCTGTTAGGCACAAATTAGATATGAGGAGGGTTGGAAGAGATTGTGGGTGGAGCTCTCCCTTGTAACCAACAGCTTGTAAAACCAAAGACCAGAATTTTAGGCCTATACTTGCTGATCAGATGAATGGGAGCTGAGTCCTTTCTCTCTCTCTCTCTCTCTCTCTCCCTCTCCCTCTCCCTCTCCCTCTCCCTCTCCCTCTCCCTCTCCCTCTCTCTCTCTCTCTCTCTCTCTCTCTGGTCCTAGGAAGATATGGGACATCCTACACTGGCCAGAAAGACTGATAACTACCTAAACCTGGTTCCAAGAGTACTGAACTATATAAGATTAGCATATTATGAAAGAGAGAGACAGACATAGAGAGATACTGAGAGACAGAGAGGGAGAGAGAGAGAGACAGATAGACAGACAGACAGACAGACAGACAGACAGACAGATGGAGACTGTGTTTGTGGTACAGGAGGGGGACTTTACAACAAAGAAAAGGGGATATCCTATTGTTCCTGCTCTTAAACCTTTAGAAATAGTTTACAGCCTGTCTGAAATGTACATAGCTGTCCACACCCACCACACCCACTTCTAAGAGTGTTCTCAGTAGCTCATTTGGTCATTGTCCACTCTCCCCTTGAGAAGGCTCTGCTTTTCTCTGTAGAAAATTCTGCTTGCTTCTACACTGCACCATCTATTTCACCTGAATTCTTTGTCACAGATCATATGGACTGGGGTGCTAAACAGGACCCAAAGCAACATCTCAGAAACAACTAGAAACCTGTTGTCTGTGTCTCTGGCTTCCCATGACACGAAAGCCAGTCTGAGTACTGGCAGTAAACAACAGGAACACTTTGAGTTCAGGGCCAGCCTGTGCTATATAACAAAACCTGTCTCTAAGGAAAAGGGTAATACTAATTTTGAAAATGACTTCTTTACTTCCTTCTGGAGTAGGCCACATCCAGAACGCCTTGGGAGTCACCCCTATCTCTAGCTCCTAGACTTGGGATTCTTTCCTGTGCTTTCAGCTTTCTGCAGCCTTTAAGTAATTTTTATTTTTTGTTTTGCTTCATCTAAGCTTTTCATATTTATTCATCAGAGTCTCAAAGTTACTTTGTCTAATCAAAATATGATCAAGGGCAGAAGATATTTAGATACAATGTCGTCTAGCCTTAAATAAGAGATGGAAGGAAAATAAAATGTTTTCTAATGTTTTCCAAGTGGTTCTTCACTTAAATCTAAAGAATCAAATACTCATTTGACAAAATCAATTTACAAAGTGTTTAGACAAACATAACCATGGTTTATTTGGTTATCTTGTTTATTTGTGGTTCCTGGTTATGCTGGCATGGTTGCATGAGAATATTAATGTGACTTTCACATTCTCAAAAATCTTAAAATTGTGTTTCATACCTACAAATCTCATTAATATAACCCACAACACTTACATATATCACAGTAGAAAAAAACTCACTTGTAAATGATTTGTTAGGATTATGACTTTAATGAATTAAAGATACTCAAAGATTCCTGTAAAATTTTCAAAACTTTTGGATGTCATTAAACAAGGTATTAACCCAAGCACTCACTAAAATTTATCATTGCCACCAAATGATAAGGTTTTCAAATTTTATCACCTGCAAATTTTAATCATTTAAGGAAAACCTAATTTAAATGAAAAATATCTTTCATGACCAAAATCTGTGATGTCTAGAACTTCATATTAGTGTTTGAAAATGAGACATTGCTTTTGATTTTTCTGCCCTCTCTCCCTCCCCCACTTGTTCATTGCGGGAAGAGAGCCTAGGGTCGAGTTACACATCTAACCGTGAGGAATCGTTTCTCAGTATTTCAAATCCATTCACCACTCAGCAAACATATTTCAAGTATAGCTGCTCACCAGACACATGTGTGCACCTAAGTTCCCCTTTAAGACATTAGGGCCTTTTCTCCTTTACTTTGCGAATTAGGTGCTATTTTAAAACTTATTGCCTGTATTACAATCAATGAGAACTCATCAGTTCTCTGGATCATGAGTCTTTCCAAGACAGTCTTGAAACATAGCCTCCTGTCTGCATTACCTTCTTATCTAAAGGAGCACATGTAATAGACAGGCTGTGACATCAGTGTCCTCATCTAACAAAAATTATAACCTACAGTTGGAAGATCTCTAAAGCAGGTCTCCAGCCAGCTGAGACTCCTCCCCTTCACACAGCAAGGTGGGTTGGAAAAGTAATCACAGATCTAAGACGCAGCCAATGAGATGCCTGACTTGTGACTACCACCAGCAATGCATTTTTTAAGTACATAAGCTGAAACAGAATGAAAGCAAAGAAACTTTTGATAGAGCAGCTCTCTCCAGGCTCAGTTCTGTTTCAGAATCCATGTCTATCCCCCTGGACACGCTTCCTCACCTCACCTCTACACTGACATTGCCTGAACATGTTTTTGTTGTGTGTATACACAAATGTGTATATAATTATTTGGATTTTTTGAAGTATGAGGTTTTTCTTGAATAACTTCAGATAGAGTAGGAAAACAACTAATTGGTTTGTTTTACTCAATTAAATACACAACACACACACACACAATGAAGTTTAGTCATCCCCGTTCATTAACCACTCCCAAACCCTCTCCCTCTCTTGAAACCCCTTTTCCACTCAAGAAGACTACTTACATGCATGTCTTCTGTGTCTGTGTGTAACCCACTGGGTTTAATTATGGGAGGTGATTTGCTGGAACATGGGCAACTTTTCAATGGCTACACCATTGAAGAGAGTGACATTCCATCCCCATCCACTGTCAATAGCATCTCAGGGGGTGGAGCTTCGTGAGCCCTTACCCCTTCCGTGATGCAGTGTTGACTGCTCCTGTCTGCTGTAGGTCTTGTGCAGTCATCCACCACCGTGCTAAGTTCATGAGCTCAAGACCATGTCATGTCCAGAAGACGACTTTTTACAAAGCACCTCTTCTCCCTCTTGCTTTTCCACTCTCCTCCTTAATCTGGCTATGTACCCTGAGCCTTAGAGGGGATGATATAGAAAATCTATTTAGGGCCCATCACCACAACCATCATGAGTTCGCATTAAGTGCCACCTGCTGCAATAGGAAGGTGCTCTGACAAAGGCTGAGATAAGCAGCTCGTGTGTGGATGCGAAGGTATTCAGAAGGTAGCTGGGCATTTAGTCCTTTTGACAAAATGAGAGTGAGGAAGTCACTAATATATCATAGTGATGAGTGTATTTGACTTGGGAAGACTGTCTGTGAGGCACTGTGCCTACATTCGAGAACTTAGCTGTGTCTGAAATGAGATGAATCTTGCATTCATCTTTATGTTTCTTTGAATGGTGTGGTGAGTAGGCTGGGAGGGGGGAATCATTCTTTCCTTCTCAGGGAGCAAAGGAGAGCTGGGGGTCATGGGAACATCCAGGCTCACTGATAACAGGAACTGATTCAGAGAACATGTAGCTTAGTGGGCATTTTGCCTCATCTTTACATTACATATCCCTTTTTGAAAAAAACTGAGGCAGTAAAAGTAAAGACAGTACAATGGAGGTTGATCTGAGGTTTCAGCCTTTCGCTGAGTTGTTTCCTGCTACAGTCTCTCTCAGGGGCCTCGGCCTTGGTGCACAATGACACAGGCTGAAAACATTCAGACCGTCCTGCTGCTAGGACTACGTCAGGATGTCTAACTTGTTGATTGGTGGTAGAGCGTGGGCATGGAGTTTGTTGGTGTCTAGGCTCCTGGATTCGTACATGTGGAGGGAGCTGCTCCTCAGTGCCACGAGTCAATGAGAACAACTCTCATTAGTAACAAAAACCCAGAGCAGAGAGAGCCCTTGTACTGAGGGTTTCTTCTTATGAATTAATTTCTTTTATGAATTAACTTCTTCTTATGAATTAGTTAGAGAGATTTCCAGTTTCCAATCTAAGAAAAATCGCTTTGTCTTAGGATAGAAGTTTGTCACTACCTGATACAGTCAGGCATTGCCCACAGTCTGACCTACCACACCCTTACCTAGCCAAACAGAACAGAAAACAGCATAGCATCAGGTTTTAGCCAACGAAAATCCTAAGGTCTAAGAACTCAAATGTCTTGAAATAAACTCTTCAACCATTAACCAGAAAGAGAAGTAGACTAAAAACTGGAAAAAGTTAACTGTCTATCAAATTTCTTAGTTAAAAAAACAAACAAACATGTATTTTAGTTCAATCAATCTAATATTTTAGATCCATTTTCTTCCCAAAGCTCTGACACACATTCATTAAAATTTGTCTAGTCAATGATGGAAATCCAGCATCGCTGTACCCTTTATAGATGGAGACTACACACAGCTTTAGTGATTTATTTAAAGCCAACAGACACAGACTGAACAAATAGCTGGAATTCTGTGGTTATCAGTCTTTCTGATGTCCAATAGTTTGTATTCGAAAATAGTCTATTGAGATATTTACCTGAAGATGTGATATAGAAACCAGAAAATGAAAGATCAGATTGTCAAATCTGATGAAACTTAAAATAGCCATAAAAATAATAAACAGCATTGCTTCCTGGCACATGCATGATGCGGGTCATGGGGCAAAATAACATACAGCTCAGTGGCCCAGATCAAGTATGCAACCAAAAACCACACAAGCATAGAAACTATGATAACATTGTCTACAAAAGCTGAAATCAGTGCTGGAGAAATGGATCCAGGATGAAGTGCACTTGCTACTTTTCCAGGAATGTAAATTTGGTTCTCAGCTTCTGCCCAGGGTACCTCTCAATGCCTGTAACTACAGCTTCAGGGATTCATGCTTTCTTCCAGCCTCCTTGGCACCAAAATAAGTGTGCTTTACACTCACACAAACAGACACACATAAATAAAAAATAAATACTTTCTAAAGAAATAAAATCAAGGATTCCAAACCTGAAGAGGCTGCAGCAATGATGCTCAAGAGGGAAGTATCCCGTCCCGCTGCTGTGCAGGGAGCAGCAGCAGGTGGCGCTGTTCTCCCTTTCCCCCCACACCCCATTCTGCACCCTGAACAACCGCAGCACCTCTGGTCTGCACTTGGATTTTCGATTGTTTGCTTTGATTTGGTTTTAGTAACTCGCAAGCTTTCAAGTAAGTTAAATAATTTTTTTCTCTAAAAATAGTTCTTAAAAAGGGAAAGAAAATAAAACTACCCGTTGACAAAAAGGCAAATGAACGGAATAGAAAGTTTTCAAGGGAAAAAAAAATCTATTTCTCTCTTGTAAGGGTGTTCAATGCTCCTAGCCTTCAGGCACATGCAAGTCAAAACTATTTTAAGATACCACTACACATCGTTCAGAAAGGCTATAGCATCAGCAAACCTGAGAAGTGTTCGAGAAAATGCTGAAAGAGAAGACTCCCTTATTCACTGTTGTTGGTAGTACACAATGCAGCCGTTTGGGAAATCAGCTTGGAGATTTCTCAAGTAATTCAAAACGAAACTCCATGTGACCCTGCTACTTCATTCCTAGGCATATACCCAGAGCACTCCATCTCTACCGCACCCCTTGCTTCCTGCTACCTCTTGTTCACTTCAGCAAAGAGCTGGGAACTCAATTTAGTTGTCCATGAACAAGTGAAAACAAGATGAAAATTATATGTGTATGTGCATATGTGTATGTATAGGTGAATGTTTGTATTTACATGTGTGTATGTGTGTGTGTCATATGTGTGCACACATGTGTGCATGTACACATATACAAATATTATTCAGCTCTAAAGAAAAATATAGCCACAAAATAAGCAGAATAGAATAACATAGAATGTATGTTAAGTGACATCCCATAGTCTCAGGAAGAAAAACTTGCATATTCTCCTTCATATGTGAAATCTAGCCAATTGTGTGCATGTGTGCGCGTGTGTGAGTGTGTGTGTGTGTGAAATGTACACGTGGGTAAGGTATAAATGCAGAAAAGAGAACAAGAAAGCCTCCATATTAGAGGGAGAAGAAAAACTGAATCCAGGTAAAAGATACCTCAGTTGTGACGGAGGATATAAAGCTATTTCTAACTTTGATGTAGACTTTTGGAGTTTGGGGGGGATAAGTACATAAAAATGTACTCAGTAGTGAAAGTCTGAGATCCTGTGTGATGTGTTAGAATGGCTACTCTGTGTAGAAGAGGCTCACTGAGATGTATAGACTTTGGGTCTGTTTACTGTAGATAAGTGATTTTTTTTTTATTTGCAAGGGTTTTGTTGCAATGGTCATTTAAAAAGAAAGATTATCCTAAAGCGCAGTTGAAATTCTTGAGAGAATGGGAAGGTCTATTTTTATACAAGTGGATTTCAATTGTTGAAAAAAAAGTAATTTTTAAATTTTGCAGCTGACCGTAAATAATTACACATTTTTGAGGTATCATGAACAACTTAGACAAAAAAGCTAAGCTTTTGAAAAGGTGCTGTGGAATCTTCAGGGACACAGTGTGGTGATTAGTGTTGATTGGCAAGTAGACTGGGTCTAAATTCACCTAAGGAAATGGGCCTCTGGGAGAGCGTGTTAGGGGGCCATCACGGTTCGATCACAGTACTTGGCACCTACTGTGGTTGGCACCATTTCTTGGCTGGGATACGGACCATGTCAGTATAGAAAGGAGCTGAGCAGCAGTGGCGTTCATTGCTCTCACCCTCCTTTTTGTGGACACCATGTGACCACCTGCCTCAAGCTCCTGCAACAGCGGCGTTTCCTCCAGGTGAGACCTTAAGTTATTCCTCAAGGTACTTTCTCACAGTTAAGAGGAAAAGAAACCAACAGGTACACACTACTCAAATCTGACCTTTAAGTAACTTTTTAAAACAAACTCCTGTCTAGGAATAAAATCATCAAACTCTTATTTTTCTCAAGATATGCTGTTTAAAATAAATTATAAAGAAAGGTAATTCTCTACCAAAGCTTCTGAACATTCAAACTCTGTTTATAAGATCTTTCTGAACCTTTATTTTTCTTTTCTTTTCTTTTTTTTTTGGTATCTCACTTGTCTTTTGCTTTGCTACTATAAATACAAAAGTTGATTTCATAGAAATCTTGGGGAATACTCTTGGTACTAAGAGAAACTTCTTTTTTTTTTTTTAAAGATTTATTTATTTATTTTATTTATGAGTACACTTTATTTTATTTATGAGTACACTGTCGCTGGCTGTCTTCGGACACACCAGAAGACAGCCAGAGAAGAGGGCATCCAATCTCATTACGGATGGTTGTGAGCCACCATGTGGTTGCTGGGATTTGAACTCAGGACCTCTGGAAGAGCAGTCAATGCTCTTAACCACTAAGCCATCTCTCCAGCCCCCCTAAGAGAAACTTCTTAAAGGAGAACTTTAGATTATGGTTTGTGTATTAATAAAATATAACTTTGACACTTACGTTAGCAAATATTCAATCACAGTATTTGTCTGGGTATTGATTGTTACAGATACATGTTCTGTGATTTAATTCAATATTTTGAGACAGGATCTCACATATGCAGGATAGCCTAGAAATCACTTTGTGGTGAGGATGACCTTGATCCTCCTGTCTCTACACCAGATTTTTAGTACTGGGTATCAAACCAAGGCTCATGTATGCAGGCAAGCACTCTAGCAACTGAGATATGTCTCAAGTTCCATCAAGTTTTAATCCTTTATTTTTTCTATCTTCCATGAATTCCAAAAATAGTTTGTACTTCATTTCGAAGTACACAAAGCAAATCAGACAACCTGTGTTCTTTTGCTGCCACCTAATGGTTATGAGGAGGAACTACAACCATGATAAATCTCAGATGGGTGAGCATTACTGTGCAACCACATAAAAACAACACATGTACACATCAAAAGCCAAAAAAAAAAAAAGACCAAAAACTCCCTCTTTAATGTAAAAAAAAACAAGCCGGGCAGTGGTGGCACACGCCTTTAATCCCAGCACTTGGGAGGCAGAGGCAGGTGGATTTCTGAGTTCGAGGACAGCCTGGTCTACAGAGTGAGTTCCAGGACAGCCAGGGCTACACAGAGAAACCCTGTCTCGGAGGGGGTGGGGGGGACCCTGAATGAGTAATTTCAATTTGAGAATACCCCTTTGTATTGGCCAAAACACCCCTACATTTTAAGTTCATTTGAACCTAGCTTCCTCCTTTCTGAGACAATAAACAGGTACTCAATAAACAGGGACAGACAGTACATAGTAATAAACATTTATGCTCCCCAATGACATTTGTATAACTTGCTCCATCAAATGATAATCACAAACAAATTAAATAGAAAACAGATTTAAAAGTATGATTCTTAATCGGTGACCTCATATTTTTATAAACAGCTTGTTCTATATGACTAGAAGGAACAGGAACCATTAAGTCCAAGGAATTAATTACTTTTCTGAGAGAATGGTGATATTTAAGGTAAGGTCTCTTGTGGTCCCGGTAGCCTTGAATTTGCTACGTAATCAAAAAGCCTGATGACCCTGTCTCCACTTCCCAAGTCCTGGGATTTCAGCTATCTGCCACGATGCCTTGCTTCAGAAAGAATTACTTTTGTTTTGGTAGTGTTGTTGTGGTGGTGGAGGGATGTGTGTCTGTGTGTGTGTCTGTGTGTGTGTCTGTGTGTGTGTGTCTGTGTGTGTGTGTCTGTGTGTGTGTGTCTGTGTGTGTGTGTCTGTGTGTGTGTGTCTGTGTGTGTGTCTGTGTAGACCATGGACAACCTTGGGTGTCAATCCTCATGTTGTTTGAGGCAGAATTTCTTCTCTTCTTTACTGCTGCAGTATTCCAGAGCACTTAGTCCCCAAGCTTTTGAACTTCTCCCATCGCTACCTCCAATTTTACCATAAAAGAGCTAGGGCTACAGACACATACTACTTTCTCCAACTTTATGAAGTTTCTGTGGGATTCGAACTCAAATCTTAGTTCTTGTGCAGCAAGCATTTCACCCACTGAGCCATGTTCCTAACCCAGAATTTCTTTTGAGAAATATGAATGGGTGTGGCTTGCCTCCTGAATGGGTCAAGTAGCCTGAGCTGGAGAACTACAGACAAGGAGTCTGGACTGGATTTGAGTGTATGCACAGTAAGGCAAACTGTGCTCTCTGAGTGAACGTTTAGGGAACCCTCCCCTATTTACCACACTGTGCCTATATATGGTATATGAGCATATGAGTAAAAGCAGATGCATCATGTGAAAGGACACATACCATCAACGCAACCTACATAGCCAAGCTTGTCAATCAAGAGTAACATCCACACTCTACCTCTTAGCTACCAACTCCTCCTGAACCCCACAAGAGGAAGCCCAAACAATAAGCAATGCTCTTAGGCTGCCTGAAGCCATCTGCTGCTCTCTTCCAGGGTCTCCTACACTGCCCCTTTAAATAAAATTCCTTACTGCCTTGCTACTTGTATGGACTCTTTTAATTCTTTGCATAGGATGCCAAAAACTTGGAAACGACTCGTCCAGACAGGACCACTGGCAACAACTTTGAGCTCTGAGAAGACATGGATGAAGTGTAAGTGCTTATCGGTAAATATAATTGATAAAAATTTAACCAATCTGAAAGTGAAACTCACAATTCAACTTTAGTGAACACACACAGAACAAGTCCGATTCAGAACAAACAATGGCTGCAATGTGCCCTTATTCCATTGTAAACCATTTCTTAAACTTAATAACCTATACCTTAATTACAGATATCGATACAAGAAAAGCTCTGTGCCTGGGTCTCACCTGTGCCAATGACAACTGGGTGTCTGAGATAACATTTATTTTATTTTATTCGTTGTCTCGTAATAAAGAGCAAGGGTGTATGTGTAGCTCAGTGCTGTTGGGGGGGGCTGCTGAGGTTGCTATAATTATTGCTAAAGAGCAAATAATTGTTGAGAATAACAAACGCAAAGCTTTCATGCTGGGAATAAACCCACAGCCTTGCATCTGACAAGCAAGTCACACACACACACACACACACACACACACACATCTTGCAGGGAGGTGTCAGAGGACAACCTGTAGGAATTGGTTCTCTTCCTCCACCTGTCAAAACGGGGATCGAACTCAGGTCACCAGGCTTGGGGGTAAATGTTCTTACCTGCTGGGCCATCTGCCTGCTCAACAGGCAAACATTCCAGCATTGTGCTACATGTCTAGACCTGAGTAAACTGTTCCAGGTTCCAACATCTTAGTACACAGACCACAACTCCATTAAATTTTTATTATTAAGAAATTTAAGGTTTCTATGCCTCATTTTAAAGCAAACTAATTATGTTAGTCAACTTGGGTTTTTGTTGTGCTTTGTACCCTTATTGTATGACAAAAGTTAAAAACAAAATGTCTTAAAAGTACATCGCATTGCAGGACAAGAGAGCACTTGCCTTTCTTCCAGAGGACAAGGGTTCAATTCCCAGCACCCACATGGTGACTCACTCAAACACGCGGGCGTGTGTATGCATACACACACACACACAAACAGGCGTGTGAGCGCAATACACACATACTCACACATACTCACACTAAACACATGCACACACACATTAAACAAATGTAAAAAGGTAAGGAGGAAAGCAATTAGGTGCAACAAAAACACTCCACACAAGGATAACGTAAAGTGATATTCTACTTTGCTTTCTGTTCCTTTGATAAAACACTAACCAAAAACAACTTGGTGGAGAAAGAGTTTGTTTCTTCTTACAGGACTGAGTGCGAGAAGCCATGGCCTGGGCTGGAGCAGGAACCTGGAGGTGCAAACTGAAGCAGAGGCCATGAGAAGAACACTTACACTGAGGGCTTACTTCCCAACAGCTTGCTTACTTGTGTTGCAGCACCACCTGCCCAGGGGAGGAACCACCCACAGTGGGCTGGTACCACCCACGGTGGGCTGGGCCAGGGGTGGTACCACCCACAGTGGGCTGGGCCAGGGGTGGTACCACCCCTGGGTACCACCCACGATGGGCTGGGCCCTCTCACATCATTAATCAAAAAAAAAAAAGTCTCTACAGACAAATCTGATGGACTCAATTCTTCATCTGAGGCTCCTTCTTCAAAGGTGACTCTGGTTTGTGTCAAGTTGGCAAAAACTAATCAGCACAAATGACTATTCTGAATGTTTCTCACAGATTCAGAGCAGTTCATCAAAAATAACCACAGTGTGGTGTGGCTTCAGGAGAGCAGAACTAAGCTGCACATAGCCTCCTGTGAAAGAATTAAACAATCATAAGCACCACTCCCAAAGTAAGTAACATTATTTCAATCTCCAGTTGAAAAAAATGAAATTTAGCTATAAATATTTTTAACAACATTATATAGCTGGAATATTCCAAATAGCAATTTGTGTCAAAGTATATCTCATGTACACACACACCACTCACATGCATGTGCACACGTGTACAACAGTGGAATATCTGCCACCTCAGGTCAGCATTCCATGACTTCCCTATCACTGTCCAGTCTTACTGCCTACAATTTCAAACACTAGTTTGTATCTCAGTCACAACGCAGCTTTGGACAGAGGTTGTTGCTAGTCAGCACAATTGTTCTTCTTGTTTCTTTTTATGAAACAATATAAATCAAACACAACATAAACCAAGCCAAGTCCTGTGCTACTTCACATTGGTCTCTAGTGAAAATACAGCTTCCCAACATTCAGTTTACCTCCTAGGACTGACACAGCCGGTCCTAATGTGCAAGCTTCCTGGCTTGCACATCAGAGAAATATGCACGCTGATCTCCATCAACTCCTTCCAGTCTTAGACAGAAAACTTAAAAAGAGTAACAGGGCAATCACCTTTGCAACTGAAATCTAGCTTCCAAGTCTAACCGTCACGTGCAGCATCTGAATGTATCGTAACGGCAATGCTCTCCCATGGGAACTCTTTTTTAAACATTGGCTTTCAAGTTCATGAGGTTTATTTATGTTATCTTATCTACTGACCTGTTCTAAAGACTAAAGTTGGTAAAGGCATTTTAAATTCTAAAAAGCAAATAATTGGACCCAAATTATTAGGAGTAAAGGCCTACTTCTGAATTCTTTAGTTGCTAAGTCCAAGGGCAGTGCATAAGTGGGTAAACACACACACACACACACACACACACACACACACCACACCACTGAGCAGCATACTAAAACAGTTTAAAAACTGGGAAGAACCCCTTTAAAAACAATCTATATCCAACCAGATAAATTCCATGTGGGATTTTTACAGTGGCATGTACTCACCTAACTGTACAAATTACACACACCTGCATACAATGTTTCAAGCATTTATTTTCATTATTTCAAGCTAACTGCTCCATTGTTTTAGGAAAATGTCATATAACATGGTAATGTTCGTGTGAAGGTATGAAGGTTTCTCTCCGAAGACGCCTAATGGGGTTCCACTACCTTCAGAGAAATGACTTTTCTCGAACCAAAATAACAAAGTTCAAAAGGTGGAACATTCAAATATGTTAGAAATGTTTGAATGTTTTGGCTTCAGAAAGAATATAGTGTGCCTTTGACATTTCAAGATAGAAGTCCTGACATCTCTGCCAGAGTTAACACGTAGTGAGGTTTAAGTGTAAACTTACACCTGGTCCCTAAGGTGCCAGGGCTTTTTCAGAATTACACCTGCACCTCATGTCAAGGCTCCTCGTGCACACTTTCCTACACAAGTACTGTTTTTATCCATTTCCCTTCATCTGATTGCCTCTGAATTTGTTTCCATGACAATGCTAACACAACATCACACACTGGGCAGTCACAAAGTAGAAAATGTACTGACTCATGGGCTCTGGAGACTGAAGTCCAAGATCAGTGTGAAGAGCACTGGTTCCTGCCTTACACCCCTCATCTGATGCCCAGCGCTCTGCAGACACCTCCTTTCCTTCACACCTAATAGCATCAAATCATTTCCTGCCTTCATTGCATACAGGCGTCTTGCTGCATACATGTCCACACTGCCTCTTTTTATATTGACATATGCGATTAGAAAACATGCTAAAGACCTCATGCTGATTAAATATACAATAACCCTATTCCAAAATAAGGTGATATTATTAGGAACTGAAGCTTAGGTCTTCCATATATTAACCCAGGGGGTGAGGGTACAAGGGCACACATGGCAGCCATTTTCCAGTTGTGTTGTGGATTGGATCTAATGCTACTTATGTCAATTTAGTCCCTCAAATTTACACGGAAATCCACATGTTTGCATGTAAGACACTGAAGGTCCTTGCCCCCAGTTGGCTTTAATTGGTAAATAATGTTGCTGGTGGCCAATGGCTGGACAGTGTGACAGAGGCGGGACTTTAAGGATTCCTGGGCAAGGAAAACAGGAGGGAGGAAGAAGCAGAATTGCCATGCCGAAAGAGAAATAAATAAGAACTGGGCTTGAGAGTGGCAAGAAAAGAGGCATACTAATCATGTAAGAGCCAAGAAAGAGCAGAACCAAAGACCCCCTCATTGGGTCTGGGGTAGCAAAGATGAAATATAGATTTTAGTAATAATTCACGAATATCAGAGGGGAAGCATTAGCAATGTGGAAGTTTGGGAGTGGCCCAGCTATTGAACTGATTAAAGCATTTTAAATATAAGGCTTCGTGTGTGGTGTGTGTGTGTGTGTGTGTGTGTGTGTCTTTCACTCGAGAATCCAGAGCATTGAGACAGTACTGAGGAATTTTCTCTGCTGTCTGGTGATTAGAGAGGATTAATCATCAACAGCAACATAGTTGGGACCAAGGTGTAGCTCAGTGGTAGAATACTTGCCTAGCATATAAAGCCCTAGGTTTTATCTCAACACTGTGAAAACAAACAAAAACTATCATCTCTCAAGGACTCCCATGCCAGAGCTATCTACTGATTCTCCTATGCCTAACAGAGAACTTTGCACACAGCTCAACTAAGCATTTTATTGAACTAATGAGTGAAGAAACAAATGGGACTGCAAGGAAAAGAAAAAAATTGGAAGCCAAGAGGGTGGCTAGGTTGAATCATCAGCGAAGTTAAATATTGCCTTCCTTTGTGGAATTAGCAGGAATTAAGATTGTGCCCTAGAAATGGTCTTTGACCCTCCGACAAAGAATCAAAATCACAAGCATCAGAACCTTAAAAATACCTAATAGATTTTCATGTATACTGTGTGCTTAAATAATTGCTTTCTTAAAAACAATAATGAGACAAGGGTAGCAGATGACTTCTGTTTAAATAGCTCAAATACTGAGAACAAAGGCATCAAATACAAGACCACCAGCCTGGTCCATTACAGCATGGTTTCTCAAAAAACCAGCACTTCAGGTCTACACTGGGGCACCTTCCTTGATATAATCTTTTAATAACCATCCCTTTTTTTATAAACCCCAAGATGAACTGGACTTCATAGCAACATGAGAATAACAGGCTTCTGTTCAAAGTGACACACGTTATCTCAACAGATAACACCCATACAAGGAAAGCATTCTATTCCATTTCTCCTAATCACCCCATTCAAATCCTCTCCCCATGGATTTCCTGGATATGTGGCTTTAAAGTTCTGCATGACTATAAACTTTAAATCCAAGCCCTGGGTAGGTCTACATTCGTTATGACAGCAGCATCTTGAAATGTTGAATTATTAGTCTCAATTTCCTTCAGTCATTTATTGTAGCTGCCAAAATGAAATGGTGCACCTTAAAGGCAACACTAAACTGAAGAGCGAATAATAAAGTCTCTTCAATGTTTCATTTATAAAAGCTTATTTCTCCACCATCACATTTTGTACACCATCTGAAACATATATCACTTTGTGAGGCTGACATTCTGCAGGCAGTGGCACTGCTGAGATACATAAACTTCAAGGCTTACTGGGAGGAGGGAGTAAAACCCAGCATCATCTTTCCACCTTTTAAGAATCAGGGTCTGGAGAGATGGCTCAGTGCCTAAGATCACACTCCAGTCTTGGAGACCATACAAATTCAGCTCCCAGCAACACATGGCTGCTCACTACTTACTCTCTCCAGTTTCAGGGGATCCAACACCCTCTTCTGGCCTATTCAGGCACTGTGCACATGATACCCATACATGCATGCAGGCAAAACACTCACACAGATAAAATAAAAATAAATCATAATGAACCAGAAACTGACTTCGATGTGGTAGCATCCTCCTGTCCTTAGCATTTGAGAGGCAGTGGCAGAAGGTTTTTCTGACTGTGAAGCCAGCCTGATCTTCACAGTGAGTTATAGAACAGCTAGGGCTACAAAGTGAGAACTTGTCAAGAAAGAAAATGAAAGAGAAGCAGAGAAAGAGAAGAGAGCAAAGGGAAGGAAAAAGGAGGGGGAGGGGAGAGAGGAGGGAAGGAGAGAGGAGAGAAGGGAAGAAGGGGAGGGAACGAACACCCAGAACTGGCCAGGTCTTGGCAGGGAGACAGATGCGGTTACAAGTTAAAAGTCTACAGCTTTACTGTAGCTGCCCCTTTCATTGTTGATAGCTTCACTACTTTGGGATATATTTTAAATTGTGCTATAACTGAGGATGGAGTGTTTGCTAGCATGCCTAAAGGCCTGGTTCATTACCCAATATGGGGGTGGGGGGTGAGGAAAAAGAAAAGAGAGAAGAGAGAGGAGAAACAAATTTGTCTACTTTAACTTTGTGTAAAGACACAACTGTAAGATACTTATTAACTAAACTTACAGTTTGTAGTTCCAAAACTCAAGTCTTAGATTAGAATGCAAGGAAAGAATGTTCACATCAGTAAAGTATATCCACTGTTCATCCATACAAGCCAGGATGCTACTGAGATCACTAGGAAGAGCAACTGAAACATCTGGACACTGTCAAGATCATTAGGAGAGCCACTGAAGCTTAGTCACTCTACTGTGAGGGTCAGTGCTTCTTTTGTTTCCTGTTGTTTAACAGTGTTCAGAATCATGACCCAAATCTTTCTCAGGAACACTTTGAAAAATCACAAGCTCTGGAAATTTTGTTATATTAAACTTTAATGTAATAGAATCATAAATGATCAATCCCAACGTATTTTTTCAATAACTTACTTAAGAAAAAGTGTCTACCTTCAGTACACTGTCCATTTTTTAAGTACAAGGTTCTAAACAATTTTAAAAGTTGTAGTGTGTCCACTTTAGTAACTCAAGTAGATTTTTATCTACTTGATCTTCAGTTTCTTAAACACCCATCTACTAGATATGACCAAATTCCAGAAATGTAAACCATGATTTCATCTTTAAAATTTTACTTAACATGTTCTACCTCCCACTCTGTATCTATGAACAAGAAATTTTTATTTAAAATATTAAAAGATTTCATTTAGATCAATGTCTACACATCTGCAATTCCTCCACTGTGTTGATTCCCGAGATTAATAAAACATGCAACTAACACCTACCTTACAGAACAGCATTACTTGGAATAAATGGTTACCAATAACTAGTCTACACTTAATAAACGAACCCACCACCTTGTACAGTTCTGGCTAAGGCCAGTGAGGGTAACCTCCTATAGTTTCTGGGAACTCTGAAATACTGAACTGAACTAAGATGATTGTTCCACAACGGTTAAGAAAAACAGCACAAGGGCTACAGACAACATCTCTGAAACCTAGAACTGAGCATAGTGCTTGGCAATATGGACGTCAGTGGGTTTACCTGTGGGACAGATAACCTAATAAACTGTCACAGCTCCTTGGTATGGTGTAATAATTATTTCAAATTCTATGTAATAAAATAGAATAGACTGCCAGGTGGTGGCGGCACACACCTTTAATCCCAGCACTTGGGAGGCAGAGGCAGGCGGATTTCTGAGTTCGAGAGTTCGAGGCCAGCCTGGTCTACAGAGTGAGTTCCAGGACAGCCAGGGCTATACAGAGAAACCCTGTCTTGAAAAACCAAAAAAAAATAAAATAAAATAAAATAAACTACAAATCTTTTATTTCTGCAAATACATGCTAAAAGAAAGAGTTAAGAACATACAATTTAGTGTGACATGAAGCTGAACTTTCGAAAACAAATACTTTGGTTAATGATTTTCTGCAATTGTGAAAATTTTAATTTAAAAGTTCTTTTCTTTATGAAATTTAAAAAGAGAAATACAAGACACAAGTTTCTTTGCAGTGAATAACATTAAAATGCATTTTACAGTTATCTTTATAAAGCACGTCTTTCTCTAATGAAGCTACGTTGAAACATTACGAGTGAAATAACTACAAATGCTCACAAGTGCTTTCACTTCACAAACTATCTGATATCAGAGCTGAGACTTTCTGCATCTATTGACTGACTCACTCTTTATGAATCACAGATTTCAGCATGCCTTACAAACTCCATTGTAATTTCAGACCACTTCCAATATCTGCTAGATAATCAGGAAATTCATATATTCAAAGTTAGTTATGGAAAATTAATCACAATTTTAACAACTCTAATTCTCAAAACCAAAAAGCCCTTGGCTCTCCTTGGCATTCCCACACATGACAATGTGGGCCTAGAGAAGCACGGTTAGATGAGCTCCGACACTAAGAGGTTTAATAAGTGGAACTCATCAAGACAGACACTCTGGAAATATAAATCAGAATGTAAACAGAATTTGATTACTCCCATGCCTGAGGGGCAGTATTTAATAAAGAAGATGGTTCAAAACATCCACATGGCTTAGGAAATACTTAGTCAGAAAGAGTCTAAGAGCAAGACCAAGAGAACAGAGGGCCATGACTCATAAACATTCTCTACTGTGGAGCTGCTCACCGCTGCTCATCTGGAGGGCATGTTCACTCACGCAGTGAACAGCAAGAAGCCAGTGAGCTACACAGCTACAATATTTATTAAAAGGGAATCAAGCCAAAGCCAGCCAGGACATACAACCTTATTTTCCATCAGCGTTAATGAGAATTATTTTATTTTAAATGGAACATGAAGAATTACAGTACAGCCTTAAGGTTTCAATTTTAAAAAATCACAGAAACATGTTGCACTAAGTGAACAGAAAACAGAGTGAGTATTTAAGTCACTGCATTTCTCATCATTGCTGAAAACAGATGTCCTTATCACTCCAGTCTACAGACAGCACACTTCATAGTACCATTATTCACTTAAAACACTACAAATGTTTAGAAAGAACATTTGGATTTCACAATTGCTTATAGAATATCTTTCAATATTAAAAACATCATGATGCTTTATATGAAAATCAATAAAGACAACTTAATCTTTCTCAGCAAAAAAAAAGATTCAGTATCACAAATTTAATGTGTAAATTTATACATGAATTCAAAAAGGAATCCATTTAAACACTGCATGGTCACATAACTATACTGTAAACTGATAAAAATGATGTACTTTTTGAAAACACGTACATCAAAACCAAAAGATCAGTGTTTACTCTTCCCTTTATTGGCCACTTTTGGTGTGTTTTTTGGTTTGGGTTCCCAGAGCGCGTTTTTGACAAATCTCGAAGCAGCACCTCTGTCCAGCTTGGCAGCCTTCTTCTTGTCTGTTATTTCTTTGACTCTGTTCATGTAGACTCTGATTCTTTCCTTAGAAAGAAGAATAAAAGGCAGTCATTTCTGGAGCTGTTCTGCATTGCCACCTTTATCATGTGCTTTCTCAGTGACAATCAACAGTGAGGCATTACTGTCTGTTTTTAAGTCCAGGGCACTAGTGAGTGCAAATGCACAGGATAAACATGCCCCATGCTTTCCTGGACAGTCTAAGAGAAGCATGCATTTTATTTTAAAGTCCTTTCAGTAGACATGGGGGTGCATTCCAAAATCCCAGCACTCAGAGAGCAGAGGCAAGACTTCAAGGTCAGCCAGTCTGAAGCCAGCCTGGGCTGCACAAGACACTGTCTTAAAAGAACAATGACAACCAACCAAACATTTTAGAAGTGTTCTGAACTCTTCCAGAGACAAGTTTACACTAGAATATCACTACAACAACAAACAATAACTCGTTTATATATGGTTCTATTGTTTTAATCAACATTTTAACCTAAATTCTCAATTTAACTGTTTGTACCTGAAGAGTAAATTCTAAATCTGAGTTCTCCTACACTTGTCCCAACAAATTAACCTCTCCCATCATTTTTCTAAACAGAAAATGGGTGGGGGAGTATTTATATCTATTTTATGTTACTGCTGAGTCTCATATTAAAATAGGCAAAATAAAAATATGAAATCTTTTATTCAATTTCATAATTTTAACTGATAAGTATGTAAAAAATAAAATATACAGACTTTAAAGTTAGAAACACAGTAGACTTCTGGAGCACTTTGAATCTCCTGAGAGTATCCTTCACAATAAATAACTCGTACACTTCAAATGGCGAAATACAGGTGATGAAAACCAGAATACAGTCAATGACTGATCACTGCTTAGGAACAAACCAGTTTCATTAAAGTAAAGCAGGCATGTGAACATAAACAGTAAAATACAGAACCTTACAATTGCTTCATTATCAAAACCGAACTGCTCCTGTAAAACCTCTCCTGTGAAGGTGGAGACAATGGCAGCACTTGCACCGGGCTCTGCCTAGGGGACCCTGCCCTGCTACTGCTCTGCCTACGAGCACCCACGCAGCTCCTCCCTCTTTTCTAGTCTGTCAGCCTTGTCCTCCCTTCACCATTAAGACTGGACAATTTACCCACAGACTCCAACTCACTCTATCTGCTCTTTTTCTCCATAAAATGCTTTTTCAGCATCCTGCATAGTCAAGATGCACAGTGTTTACCTTATTACGGTTACTGTGTTTCCCTTCACTCCAAGAGTGGTATCTGCCATATCTCTCAGCTTTTTCTCTGAGGCATCATCACTTGAAAACAATGCCTGGTCCTTAGTAGGCATTCAAATACCACCAAATGAATAAGGTGACTGTTTTCCCATTTGTAATACATGACAAATAACAAATCGATTTCCTCTAATTCTGCAATCAATTAGTAATGTCTGTCACAAGGTCAAAAAAGGGAATAAATGCCTTTTATTTGCCAATCCTTATCCAGAAAATTAATGTGCTCTCCATAAAGTAGATTCTGAAGAAGAATGAAGATAAATGATCTTATCTTTTTGTAAACACAATATTGAGTACTCCTTGTGTTGAAACTAATTTCATGAGAGGACACTATGAGAAAACTAGACACATAACCTGAACTTCTTAAAGCCAACTGCACAGGTAACTGCTCTTAAAATTTTTTTCACAACTGTTAAACATAAATTTATTTATTCCTCAAGAACTTTAATAGAAGAAAATACCCTAGTCTATACATTTTTGTTACATATTTTACATTAGAAATGAAGATGCCTGGATTACTCATTTTAAGTAAATTACCTATGCTTTACTAAGATGTAACTAACACACATTACTGGCTACTATAAGACTTGAAAACAAAGATATAGTTTCATGTGTTTCACATATACATGTATATTATGTTTTATGTGCATAAATAATAAATTTATTAAAACTCTTATTCATAAAGCCAAGTCAATAAGGTAACTATAAGTTTGATTTCTATTTTCTCCTTCCAATTGGATGATTTGATTTAATATTTGAAGTCAGCAAAAAGTCCAAGATATTAGATCTTATTTAGTGTACTTATACATCTAAATGGAATACAGAGACAAACCTAGAATATTTATTACAGGTTGTAAATATGTCATTGATGCAGAATTACTGGACAGTATACATATGGCTGGTGCCAAAAAAGCTTTTAGCTTTGTTGCTGAACTGAATTCTTTACTGCTGAGAAAATGAGTTAATGGAGAAATTGAAAAGGTAGGAACGAAATTTCCCCATCTCTGCTAGTAAATCAACTGGAATACACTTTTAAGAATTGTGTAAGAGTTTTTTTTTTTTCCTTAAGTAGCCCTGGAGATGAATAAAATTTGAAGAATTTATAGGAAAAATAATATGAAAGTTATAACTAATTACGAGGATGATGCCACTCTGCTCTACTTCTGATCTCCGTAATGATCAGCATGATAATGGCTGTGTGGCTGACACCAGAGGTACGCAGCAGACATAAAAATAGGGAGGAATCACCGGCATCTTACCAACTCCTGCTTCACTGGATGCTCCTTGGGATTAACTCCCTGAGTTGCCAAGTAAACTGTAAAAGAAAGACTTCATGAAATAAAGTGGTGATATAAGACTGAGTGTCATAATAAAAGAAATCCTAGTTATTCAAAAAAGGCAAATTGCATAGTTAGTTCAATTTCAAATTATCTACCCTGTATGAAATATTAAACTATGTGTAGCTTACAGGCATCATGCATTCTGATGTAAATGAAAAAAAAAAACATATGACCAATAAGATACTATAAAAGACAATTCTATATTAACTGCTAGTTCTTAAAAATAAATCACCTTTGACACAATAATATACTTTCTAATAAACTATAAAGTAACATACATACCCCAAAACATTGAATTTAAGGTGTATGCAGAAACTAAATCCACCTTTGCTTGTTCCAGTGGGTCCAACTAGAAAAACAGAAGAGAGACAAGAAGATGAAAGATACACACAAACTTTGTAAACCAACAGATGACACCTAAGTTTCCAACTACAAGACAGTAAAGCATGTTTTTCTCACTTCCTATAATTCAATAATAAAAGTGATTTAGAAATAATTTGCACAAAGTTTTCTTAACCAGTGATTCTTTTTGTTTGTATCTGAAACTATATTTTAAATACCACCTACACACTCCTGAATACCCTTCTCGGCTCTTCTTCCAATTCGTAGCCTCTTTTTTCATTAATATGTACAAACATCCAAATATAACAAGTGATTTATTTTTTGCTAAAAAAAAAAAAAGAAAGAAAGAAAAAGAAAAAACCTGCTTCTGGATATCATTTTTGATGAAACAAGAAATTTGTAGCCAGGCAGTGGTGGCGCACGCCTTTAATCCCAGCACCAGCCTGGTCTACAGAGTAAGTTCCAGGACAGCCAGGGCTACACAGAGAAACCCTATCTCGAAAAACCAAAAAAAAGAAAAAGAAAAGAAGAAAAAAAAGGAAAAAAGAAAGAAATTTGTAAATCCAAGAAAAAAAAATTCTAAATTATATCAATTTCAGATTTACAATCTAGACTTTCATATCAAAAGTAATTATTCAACATAAGCATTGTATATGACTCACTTATATATAAGAAGCACAATGAAATGCTTAGGCAATTCTAAAAACAGAAAAAACAATTTAATTATTGTCCTTGTACTGCAGTGTTTCCAGAAACTCTGATAATATCATTATAATACATAAAACATCAAAGATAGAATCTGTCAAAAAGAACATGAGTGTGCCTTGCTTTCAAAGTCAAATTCCCGAAGCGGAAGCTTTGTAGGATGTTCTGGCTAAATTCACTCCAACACTCCTTCACCTAAAACTCCAGCAGGAAGACATGGCCAGTGCTAAATGACCATTTCTTCCTAACGTGCTGTCTTATGAAATTCATCTGAAGGTTGTAGACTTTAATATACCTTCTGCAACAACTCGTTTCTAGAAACAGACATCATGGTCTTCAGCATGTCATCCACAGCACCCAGGGAGCTCTCCAGGGCTGTTAAAGACTCATGAATTTCTACGGGATAGTCTTCATTCATTTCTTCACCTGCCATTGTGACCAACTGGAAAACAAACAAACAAACAAAAAAACAACTCTCAGAATTCATATTGGAGACAGAGCTTTAGAAAGAAAATGACAAGAACATTGACTTCTGAGTAGGGTAAGCCAGTGAATCTTAACATGCAAATCTAGAGGGGCCACCTCCCAGCCTCCCTTCCTAAAATGCATGGGGAAAAGGGGAGAATCCACACCAGCCTCTCATCAAGCCTGGAGACTCACAGCTCCAACAACATAATCACAACACTGCATATCAAGCTAAGTCCGCGTCCAACCGGATTCAAAGGTACATGCACTTGGAAAGTAAAGTAAGAGGGTTAGATCTGGGGGCCCTTAGGTATAGGCAAGTTCAAGGCCAGTCTCTACTCCAGGAGACACCATCTCAGAAATAAAAATAAATGAGGGGGTACATTTCTTAAAGCATTCTATTGAACAAAGATTTTTAAAAATGAAAGTCTGATAAATACATCCTGTAATCTCTACTGGAGAACTCAAAAAATTTAAATTTTATTTAGCTTTTTAAAATTTAGGTGTTTTTCTGACCATTCCTTCTATTAAACTTACAAAAAAAAAAAAACCTAGAAATCCTAGCTATAAAAAAAATCTTTATTAACTAACACTAAAATTACTTTTCAAGTGCAAATTCCTATATGACTTTACAGTCCTTACAGTCCTTAAGCGCTTTAGTAATAGCTGAACGGCAGGAGTTAAGGGCTGTTAATGGAAGCGGACACTTGAGTTTTCAGTGTTGCTTGAACACTGACTCTGTTACCTTGGATAAATCACCCAATCTCTCCGTGGGCTTCAAATATTTTATTCTAGTTGGCCCAATTATCTGTAACATTCATTATCAAAATTAAGAATAATTCTGTTGTGTATGAAATTGTAGGTATATAATGTCACTTAAGCACACAGTGGTGTAATCATCTAACAGCATGAACCTATTGTAGAAAGGTAGTCTTCATAGGTAACAAACCAGGAAGTTACATAGAGCACTATAATGAAGGTAGACAGTGGTTAAGTCGCATACTGAATCTCAGAGTAGATTCAGTTCATGCAGTATCCTACAGTATCACTGCACAGTTGCTGATTCATAAATCTAACATAGTCAACAAAGGCTGAAATTTCAGATCATTTGATTATATTACAAATGGCCTTCTTTAAAACAGTCTAAATTCACCGGTTGAGGGGCGGGAAGCAGAGCAGGGTTGGTGCTTGGCAATTGAACCAAGGGCTAAGTATGTGCCCTACTTCTAAGCTATACTTCCAGCCTCAAAATATAATTTCCTCCATGTTAATATGATTTTTAAAATGTATCCATGTGAAAACATATGGATCAGGTCTAAATCCAAATAAAATATATCTGCCACACAAAGGAAAACAGAGCCTCTGCAAATCAATTTAACAAACAAGCAGAAACTATACATAACTCCCCCCAAAACGGTAACCAGCCGTTTACAAAAGAATCCAAGTAACAAATAAACTTAAAACCATTCAACTTCACCAAAGAAACCACAACAACAAGATACCATTTCTCATCTAACGTAAACAGAGGAGGCCACCAACAGGCCATTTTCACCATTAGCAGTTTGATTTAATTGAGCATTTTCTGAATTTAATATTCCACTTCAAAATCCATAAATTTACTTCTCAGAAACATAATTTTCATGTAACATAAAGTTAACAGACATCTACTACAATATTTTTCAAAGACAAGAACAGCCTGCGTGCCTATTAATATAGACAGATTAAATAAATTATGATATATCCACCCAATAAAGTACTCTGTAGTAGGGAAAAGCACTGACATACAGTCTTAAAAGATCCCTAAAATATGTCAGGAAGTGAAAATTATAGAGCAGCACAAAAAGTATATCTCTCTAACTTCTTTCCTTAAAACTTTAATGTCCACAATGCATTTCATTATGATGCAGCCATGTGTGGGCATCACTGCAATCTCCTTGTACCATCCCACCCTCATATTTCCTTCTCTTCATTTAAGAAAACAACCTGAGTCAGGGATATGCTTCCTGTGTGGCATGGGTATGATTCATGGATAGTCCCATGCCATGCTGTGGTCCTCAGTTCATGACACCCTTGGGAGACAGCAAAACCTTTAACATGGTTAAGAAGTCCTGCCTTTAAGAGGTAAGACAGGGTTGGCAGTTTCATGGTCATATTGGGGTGGGGGAAGTTCAAGAAGACTGTGGACTTTGTGGGTCTCCCTTCCCTTCTCTAGCCCCCCATCCTACCTCTCCCAAAAGCAGCAAGAACAGCCAGCCATGGACTGAAACTTCTAAAATGTGAGCCCAATAAGCCTTTTCTCTTTTTATTTCACCTTTTTGTGGCAGAAAACTAACATGCTTATACATACATGTGAGTTTCTTTAAACATACAAAATAAATTGTTAACTGTAGCTACTTCCAGGAAGGGAACGAGTGGGGAAGTGAGAGAGGACCTTACTGTGCTCTCTGTACTATACTGCAGGAGATTTATGGGGGCAGAATGTAAGTTTGAAATAAGAGCTTCCCTCATGTGTTTGATATTTTGAAAATTACTGGAGATAACAAGCGCTTATTTCCCAGTTCTTAGCAGCTATAATCAAACCATTACTCTTTACCTCTACGACACTCAACGAGCTGAAATGTCTTCTTTTCCCTAGAGTTGAATTTTCTACCAAAATAAAGGTATATTCTTCCTCACTCTCATTGCCTCTAACTGAGATTCCTGTATGGCTACACCGCACAAAAGCTAGTTCAAAGCTGCTGCCACAAATCTAACCTTCTTTTGTGCCTACTAGCCAATTCTCAAGTTTGGAGAATCTTCTTTTCTTTTTTGGTTTTTTGAGACAGGGTTCCTCTGTATAGCCCTGGCTATCCTGGAACTCACTCTGTAGACCAGCCTGGACTTGAACTCAGAAATCCACCTGCCTCTTCCTCCCAAGTGCTGGGATTAAAGGCGTGCACCACCACTGCCAGGCTAAGTTTGGAGAATCTTAACATCATGTCCCAGTTTGGACTTATATAAATTACAAAATCACTACATGAATCCAGAAGGAAATTTATGTAAAAAATTTATATATTTTTTCTCCATTTCTCCAACCTTGTAATTTATATAATTTTTATTGCTAGACTTTTGATTTTTTTTATATATATATATATATATATACATATATGTGTGTGTGTATATATATATATATATATATGCTGTTTTTATCTCTATAGTAGTTAGAGGTCCACACAGTTACCAAATTGCTGACAGAAAGAAAATCCAACATATACTTAATTGACTTTTAGTATAAGAGACAAATTTGCAGGTTCTGCACCATAATTCTATTCCTATAATTATATTTTACACAGCGTTACCTTAGAAAACAATGGTGAAATTTATAAATAAGTTCTCAATACTACTATCTTGGTCAAACAATGATTCTGATAATGCTACCTGTAATCTTCAGAACATACTAGGCTTCCTTTTCTAAAGTGTACTAACCCCTAAAAGCAAAGCACAGGAGTTAAATGGCTAAGTGAATAAAGTGCACGTATGTGCATGCGCACACAAACACATGCAAGACACACACAGAGATACACATCACCAAGCTTGAAGACTAGAATTCAGATCTCCTTTGTGTGGAGGGTGCCAAAACAGCCTAGCTGGGCTGGCTGAAGTCAATGAGTCCCAGCTTCGATGAGAAACCTTACCTCAATAAACAAAGTGGAAAATGATGGAGAAAAATAGCATCCTTGGACCTCTACGCATACACATGCATGTATAGTCACATGCATGAATACCACATATAAACATATATATATATATGTGTACATATATATATATATATATGTATTTAAAAATAAGTCTAACAATAAAAATTATATAAATTACAAGGCTGGAGAAATGGCTCAGCAGTTCAGAGCACTTGTTCATTTTCCAGAGAACTCAACTTTGGTTTCCAGCAGCCAGTTTGGACAGCTCACAAGCATCTGTAGCTCCAGCTCCATGGGATCTGAGTCCTTTTACTGGCCTCTGTTGACACCCACATACATGTGGCAAATACACAGAAAGAGGCACATACACATGAATAGATATATCTCAAAGTACATAAATTACAAGGAGCTGATTAAGACTGGAACCACACTGTAATCAACTTCTATTTCATGCTTACTTCAACATGTTTTTCAAAATAGAAGATAGGAAGCAGCAAAAACATCTTCTCAAAAAATGTGGGGGATGTTTAATACAATTACATCTAAAGTAAAGTTAAAAATACATAAGGTTGTGATGCAAACAAAATAAATATCAATAAAACTCTTAGCTGCACTCCATTAGTAGAATACTCAAAGTATTAGCTCATAATATAGGTTATTGTTTATCAAACTGAAAATAACCAAAAGGTAATTCAATGTAGAATATTTAGGGCCATACACAAAGGGTTAAATGCTTGGAAACAATAGCTACCGTTTACACATAGAATGTTTCTAAGTTAAAAACAAGGGAAAACTGCATCCCTTTAGGTACTGGAAAGCATCTACAACATCTCCGATTTGGAAATTTCATTTCTATTACTTGAAAACAACACCACCAAAAACTGTTCACATTGGCATCTTATCTTGTAACAAAGCAATTCAGTCTATCAATTCCAGGAGTATTGAACTTTTCTAAAGTTGTTATTTATAAATAACACTAGTTACTTATAATAGTGTTATTTATAAATAAACACTAACGTTGACATTTAGTTCTATCTACTCTTAGTCCAAACAGGTTAATAACTACACCACAAACATCTCACTAGGGCAAATACACCTTTCCAAGCCAAAACTAAATTGTAGTCAACACATTTTAAGTCACTAAAACTACCTTCCAACAGAAATTTGAGCCACGATGAATTTTTCCCAGATCACAAAGAAAAATTACTCTTAACATAATCCACTACAGCAGGAAACTGCTGGCCAAGCATCAAATCCTATCATTTGAAACGTAGAGGGAGGCAAATCCTGAATTCGAGGCCAGCCAATTCTACAGATCGAGTTCCAGGACAGCCAGGTACTGTCTACACAGAGAAACCTTGTCTCGGAAAAGTAAAAAATAAAATTAAGGAAACCCTTATTTCAAAAGGGCTAACACTGCCGCCGCAATCATTTCGATCTGGGGCGGAACAGTAAGGGCTGCACGGAAAGTTAATCTTTTCGTCTTCCATTTTGTCTCCGTTTATATTTGGAGTCAGCTAGAAACTGATGGCGTTAAGTGTTTTTCTTGTCGCTTTTCAACCCTTGAAAGGCAACGTAAGCAAAATGAGGAAGAGGATACTGACAGAGAAACCAAATCGAGGCAAAGCCCGAGAGCCGCCATTGACAGGCTCTGGGGACTACGCTAGCAGCGAGAAGCCCCGCTCGGCTCCTCCCAGTCAGCCACAGTATGGACGTGATCCCGGGGTGCGGGAAGAAAGACTGTGACAGGAGCACGACAAGCACCCGAACTCAGTTTTGCACAATACCTCAGTACCGTGGACGCCTGTCTCCGGGAAAGAGGTCGCACGGTGATGACGCCATGACACGCCTTCTTCCTGCTGAGCGTGCGTCGCTCCCGGTCTTGCGCTTGCGTCCTTCAGTCCCGTGGCTTGCCCCGCCTCCTCTGTCCCTCGTGGTGCTAAAGGTCGTTGTCTTTTTTTTTGGGCGGGATGGGGGGGAGTCATTTACTGATACATTTATTTTTAATTATTCATTTACGTTCCAGCCGTTGCCTCCTCTCCCCGTTCCCCACCCAGTTTCTCACACCATTTCCCCCTCCCTCTTGCCTCCGAGGGGGTGCGCCCCTTCATCTCTCCATCCCCCATTCCTGGGGCCTCAAGTCCCTCGAGAATTTGGCGCATCTTCTCTCACTGAAGCCCGACTAGGCAGTCTGCTACATATGTGCTGGGGGGTTCGGGGGGCGCGTTGGACCGGACCAGCTCTTGTATGCTGCCTGGTTGGCGGCTCAGTCTCTGGGAGCTCCCTGGGGTCCAGGTTAATTGAGACTGCTGGTCTTCCTATGGGGGTCACCCTCCCCTTCAACCCATCCCCTAATTCCACCTTAGGGGGTCTCTGACCTCAGTCCAGTGGTTGAGTGTAAGTTATGCTGTTGGTAGGGCCTCTCAGAGGACAGCCATGCTAGACAAAGGACTTAAAGGTCTCCCACCAGGGTGGCAAGCGAAGGGAAGAAGGACCTGGCATCTTGTCTAGATTAGGCTTCTGCAAACTGAATGTTCCTTTACACCTTTGTGCAGGCCTTTGCTTTGATGGAAGCTGGGTCCAGAGGTCTGTGTGCCTCAGATTAATCTTTTGAGGGGATTCCACAGAGAAGTGCCTGATACCTGGTTAGGGGATAGTTAAGAAAATACATGTTTAAAAAAAATTTAAATGGGGATGTAGACATATGCAAAGTACAAAACCAGACTTGTGTTGTTTTGTTTTTCAATGGGTCTCGATGTGTAATATGGCTGGCCTTGAATTCAGGATTACCAGTGCTAGGGCTACAGGCTGTGCCACCATTCCTGTGTTGGATAGTATTATGTCAACTTGACATGAGTCACCTGAGAGGAAGGAATCGCAATTGGGAAAATGCCCCATAACATCAAGTTGTAGGCAGTCCTGTAAGGCATACTCTTAGTGATTGACGGGGGAGGGCCCAGCCAATATGGATGGTGCCACTCCTGGGCTGGTGGTCCTAGGCTGTATAAGAAAACAGGCTAGGCAAGCCAATAAACAGCACCCCTCCAAGGCCTCTGCATCAGCTCCTTCCTCTAGGTTCCTGCCCTGTTTGAGTCTCTGTCCTTACTTCCTTAGAGAAGAACAGTAATATGGACGAGTAAGCCAAATAACCCCCTCCTTCCCCAACTTGCTTTTTGGATATGGTGTTTCCCTGAGGCAGCAGAATCCCTACACTAACAAGATTTTTATTTTTAATGTGTTTCTTCTTCTTCTTCTCCTTCTCCTTCTCCTTCTCCTTCTCCTTCTCCTTCTCCTCCTTCTCCTCCTTCTTCGTCTCCCTCTTCCCCTCCTCTTCCTCCTCCTCCTTCTCCTTCTTGCTTCAAGCTAAACCACCATTCCTAACTTATAAAAGTTTCTTATTTATTTTTAATCCGCATGTGTGTGCCTGCAAGTGCATGCAAACATGCCCTAAGAGGTTAATAGAGCACACTGGATCCCTTGGAGCTAGAGTTACTGGGATCCTTGAGCTGCCTGAAATGGGTACTGGGAATTGAACCTCCATCTCAGAAAGAGCAGAAAGCCCTGTTAACCACTGTTTCCTAGTTTTTTAAATGATAATTTTCAGTATATGTATTAAAGTTACATTCAATTGGTGTAACAGGAACAATCAATACAAAAACTACATATCACTCAATTGTAACAAACCTGAAATATTACATGCCTGTGAAGTCACTGTGACCAATCATCCTGTGATCCATAAAGTTCTTAAAGTGGCAATGATTTGCTTCCTCTTTGTTGTGCAATTTGCAGAGGCTACTGTACAAAATGTTCTATTGTCACACTTAACACAGCTACACTCATAGAATAAAGTACAGCTGTTTCAGCACAAGGCAATTCTTCCATTTGAGTCTCAGCAATGAAAAACAAGGCATCAGGCTTAGTGATAGACACCTTAACCAGCTGAGACATCTCATGGGACCCTCAGATTAAACATTCATCTACGATGAATCATGTAACATTATATCTTCAATATTCATCTTCAACATCTGTGCAGTTGTCAGTTCCAACAATTTATCACTTAATATTATATTTTAAAGTTACTGAATTTCATTTAATCACCACTAAATTACTTGGGGGTATTTTTGTGGATGATAATCAATCACAGATTTAGGGGGAGTTGAGAAAGGGTTTCTCTGTATAGCCCTGGCTGTCCTGAAACTCATTCTGTAGACCAGACTAACCTCAAACTCAGAGATCTACCTGCCTCTGCCTCCTGAGTCCTGGGATCAAAGATGTATGCTAGTCACAGATTTAACACATTGCTGGGGTCACAATTTCCTAAAATTAAATTATCTCAAACTGTTATTACTACCATTACATTTTGTAAAACTCTTGTATTTTGATTAAACCCACAATTCCAGGAAATAAGTACTTTGGCTTTGTAGTGGTTTCAAAAATCCATGCCAAGCCCAAAGTCAATAGATAGATAGATAGATAGATAGATAGATAGATAGATAGGGGGTTTACTAGAATGACTTACAGGCTGTGGCCCAGGTAATCCAACAATGACTGCCTATGAATAGAAAGGTCCAGCAAGAATCCAGTAGCTCTTCAGTCCTCAAGGCTGGATGTCTCAACTGGTCTTCAGTATAAGCTGAAATTCCTAGGATGTGGGCTCTAATGCCAGTGAAGGAATAGTCCTGGTAACAATGGCGAGAGCAATGAGGCAAAGATCAAAAACTTCTCAGCAGAAGGAGTGGTCCAGATTAAATGTAGACCTTCCCACTTCAAATGATTTAATTATGAAAACAATACAGGCAGGTAGTACACACCTGTAATCCTAGCATTTGGGAGGCAGAGAGAGAGAGAGAGACACCTCTTGAGGCCAGCTTGATCTAGAGATTGAGTTCCAGGACAGCCAGAGCTATACACAGAAACCCTGTCTTAAAGAAAACAAAAAGGGAAAAGAAAAAAATGCACAGGTGTGCCTAGTCATTTGGGTTTTAGTTAATTCTAGATGTAGTCAGGTTGACAACCAAGAATAACCTTCACACCACTCTTGAACATATATGCAAAGGATGATTCATCCTACCACAGAGATACATGCTAAACCATGTCCATTGCTACTTGGTTCATAATAGCCAAATATTGGAAATAATCTGTATATCTCTCAACAAAAGAATAGATAAAGAAAATGTGTTACATTTACACAATAGAGTTTTACTCAGCTGTTTAAAAAATGCAGTCATTTAATTTGCAGGTAAATAGAACTAGAGAAAATCATCCTGGGTCATATAGGAATACCTATATTCCAGACCCAGAAAGACAAATGTGTGTATTCTCTTATATGTAGATATTAGTTGTTAAGTGGTAACCAAGCTACAATCCATAGAACTAGAGGGTAGGTATGATGGATTGAATATTCTTGGCCCTATTAGGAGGTATGGCCTTGTTGGAGTAGTTGAGGCCTTGTTGGAGGAAGTTATATCACTAGGGGGTACCATGCCTGCCTAGATGCTACCATGCTCCAGCCTTGATAATGGACTGAACCTCTGAACCTGTAAGCCAGCCCCAATTAAATGTTGTCCTTTATAAGAGTTGCCTTGGTCGTGGTGTCTGTTCGCAGTAAAACCCTAAGTCAATAGGTATAGAGTAGGGACTATGGGGGACAGATTGATCTCATTAGGTAAAGGAAATAGAACACAGGAATAGAAATAGTTAGGGGTATGGTGGGGGCTGGGATAGGAAGATTTTAGGTTGCTGATCAATACATTTTCCTCTCTCTTTATGACTGTCTTTTAGCATGTGGCACTTCCTCCCATGAAGAGGTAGTGTATATTTTCCAAACCTTTGACTCTGAGTTTGACTACTTGAATTGTTGTGGCCAATAAGATAACAGTGGATTGGATACAGGCTTAAGCATCAGTGGTTAATATGTTGGGCTTCTATCTTCCCCATGAGTATGTTAGGTCCCCACAAGCACATTGCACCAGGATGAAAGACATGTGGAAACAAGCCCAGTCATTCACACCTCCATCAGCCCAATGCTGACACATAGCCCAACCCCTACCTAAATGTGTGAGTCCAGCTACAGGCAACAGGTAGGACAATTTAGAGAAACCATTCTTCATGAAAAGTAAATGTACAGACGGTCCTTTACTTATGGAGGAATTTTGTCCTGATAAAACTAAGATAACACCCACAACTCAGGAGTCATGCCTCTATAAATAGGAGGACATCTATCTGTGCAATGTACTAATTAGCCTGTTTAGACTCAGTATCAGAAGGCCAGAAAACGGAGTGGTTTAAACAACAGAAACTTTCCCCACATAATTGTAGAGACTAGAAGTCTGAGATTTTCTTCATTAGAAGTTTAAGGGATCCCTTGGAGACACTATTTTCTCCAACTATGTAGAACCATCAGCCCTCTCTCTATGAGAAGGTCGAGCTGTGTCCTGACAAAAGCCCCATTCATCTTTGAGTGGCTCATCATCATATTGTAAACTCTGCAAGACCTTAATTACGGAATAAGAAACACGGGGGTGTTTACGAGGCTGTTATGACATGCCTAGAGTGTGACAAACATGAAACCAAGTGCTTCCAGACTGCTTCTGCCTGTGTGTTGATGGTCAATTAAACTGGCTTCCAAGGAGACTTTGTTCTTCGAGTTGTTAGCACTAAATATCTGTTTTGTTTAAGGGATTTGTCCCAGGCTCTGAGGACAATGAATTCTAAAATTAAACAGCTCACAGTTCATCTTACCCACCCTCCCAGGCTGAGGAATCTCTGGGAAAGCTTGGGCTGGAGTTTGTGAACTTGGACCCCAGGATCACAAAGTGGCAAGGGCATGTATTAAGGCACCAACAGCTATCCTCATAAGTTTTGTTTTGTTTTGTTTATTTTTATTTCACTTGCATTGGTGTTTTGTCTGCATGTGTGTCTGTATGAAGGTGTAGGATTCCCTAGAACTGAAGTTACAGGCAGCTGTGAGCTGCCATGTGGGTGCTGGGAATGAAACCTGGGTCCTCTGGAAGAGGAACCAGTGCTTTTAACTGCTGAGCCATCTCTCCAGCCCCTCCTCAGAAGTTTTGTAGATAGATTATTGGTTATGACAGAACAGTTACACTTGAAGGAAAGCCAGGGTGTTTGAATTTTCATGTTCATGATCTCACATCACTATCTAAAGTATTTTTGCTACCTTTCTTTGCTTCTTAAAACATTGGCTAGAATTCATACATGTAGGTGAATGGAGATTGATTATATTATTATCTTTAGACATTCTGGTCAATAATAAAGCACTGGAACATTGTAGTCACTTCATCACATAGTTTTAAATTAATACATTAGGCAAGAAATGTAAATCAAAAAATGAATCTTCTAAACAAGAAAGTGGTTTAGCAACCTATTCCATGTAACTCAGTGAAAGAAAACAGTCAAGAGAACATACAATCTTAACACAGAAGCACAGTTCTTACATCAATGGAATAAGAGAATGTATATGCTGAAGTCAAATATCACCAAGGGTTGTATTGAGACATTCATGAACTCCAAAAGACCGCCAAGGAGCCGAATCCAATGCAATCACATTAGGGTCTCTTTCTTCAAGCTTGAGCTTGTGTCCAACCCACTGCCGACTCACAGGACAGTTTTGGTGGAGTAAAAGCCCTGGACATTCATTGGGTTTCAATAAAACTCAAGGTTTTATTGAAAATGGCGAGGGGTGAGTGTTTTTTAGCCTGGCAAGCATCTAATTGGGAGTTACTATGGCCTTTAGCATAATTGTTTGACACTGGAAGACAAACCATAAACTTCTGCTTTCCTCCTGATTGGTGGTTTTTAGGCAGGGGGAGGCTTATAACCTGTGAGTCCAGATTTGTTGGGGGAATAATCTAGAGATGGGTGTTAGATGCTGGATTTGTTGGGGAGGGTAACCTGGAGGGAGGAGACTCAGGTCTTGTTGAGGGGTAGCCTGGAAACTGGAGCTAGGTACTGGTTTGTTAGCTTACTTGAGTTCAAACTTAGGTCAGGTTCTCTAAGATGGAGTCTGAACCCAAAAATTTGGTCTTTCATAGTTATACATATACATACACATACACACATATATATACATAAACATATACATGCTGAGCATAGCAGTATATGCCTATACTTCTCATACTTGAAATGATTTGTCAAATCTTTTTCTGATTTGGCACTTTGTCTGCCGCTCAATTAGGCATCACTTTCAAACATGGATGCTTCCTTCTACAAACTAACTTTACCTTCATTGTTTGAGATTAAAGGTGTGTACTAAGGGTATTTCTATTCAAGCCAGAAGGATTAAAGGTGTGTTCTAAGGCTGAGCCATACCATAACTAGAAACAGGTTTTTTCCAGTAAATAACTCAATCTCAGTGTTTATAGTGTGACCAAATATACCACAATATAAACCCTTAATCATTTCTATTCCCTCACTTCTAAAATATAGACAATACCATTAACTGCCTTTGAGGGTTTTCCAAAGGATTAGGAATAAGTATCTATGCAAAATTACTTAGCACAGTTCTTGGTATATAGCATTTATATATGTATATGTTTTGTTTAATATGGTACAGGGTCTAGCAAGATTGTGGAACTTGTGCCCTTTTGTTTCAGCCTCCCAAGTTTAAGAAGTATAGTCATACACTACCGTGCTCAGCATATGTATATGTATATCTATGAAACAGTGATCCTACACAGACAGATTTTTATGGTTTTGATCTTGAATGCCTCACCAAGGCTCATGAGTCAAAAGGCTTGGAATCAGTGGAAGCTTTATGATGTGGGGCATAACTGAAGGAGAGAAATCGTGGTGCTGAAGCATGTGTTGAAAGTCTTGTGGAAAGGCCCTCCCAGGACAAGGAAGAAACCATGTCACTGAATCAGCATCAGGACACACATGTGCAGCCTTATTCCATTCCTATGTCCTCAGTGTCTATCTTAGTGTTCTGTTGCTGTGAAGAGACACATGACCAAAGCAGTTCTTATAAAAGGAAGTATTTAATTGGGGCTTGTGTATAGTTTCAGAGGTTTGGTCTATTATCACCATGGCAGGGAGCATGGTGACATGAAGGCAGACATGGTACTGGAGATCTGCAGGCAGCAGGAAAAGAGGAGATACTGGGCCTGGCCTGTGCTTTTAAAGCTTCAAATCCCACCCCCAATGACACACTTTCTTCAACAAGGCCATACCTCCCTTGGTGGTTTGAATAATGCCCCCCATAGGTTCAAAGATTTGGATGCTTTGTCCCCAGGGAGTAGCAATTTAAAAAGGTATGGTCTTATTGGAGTAGGTGTAACATTGCTGGAGGAAGTGTGACAATGGGGGTGGATTTGGTGTTATAAACTCAAGCCAATCCCAGTGTCTCTCTGCTGCTGCCTGCCAATCCAGATGTAGAACTCTAAGCTACTTCTTCTGCACCGTGTCTGCCTGCATACTGCAATGCATCTTACCATGATGATAATGGACTAAACTTTTGAAACTGTAAGCCAGCCCCATCTAAATGTTTTCCTTTATAAGAGTTGCTTTGGTCATGTTGTCCCTTCACAGCCACAGAAACACTCACCAAGACAGAAGTTGGTGCCTGGGACTGGGGTATTGCTGTGACAGGCTTGACCATGTTTCTTAGTGGAATGTGGACTTTGGGACTTTGGATTAGGAAAGAAGTTGAACTCTTTTAAGTGGAGCTTAATGGGCCATCCTCGTAGGAATGGGAAGACAGTGGGGCTGAGAGCAATGTCGATTATTTTGGCCTGGTTTACAGACAGGAAGAATATTAGTAAGTGGCCTCAAGACCATTCTTGTGACATTTTGGCAACGAATGTGGCTGCATTCTACCCTTGTCCAAAAAATATGCCTAAGGATAAATTGTTTGAATTAATGGCATAGAGGAGATTTCAAGACACCCTAGTATTGACTGTCCTATGGTTATTGATAATAATCCTTATGCAAATATTAGACATACTGATTTTCTCCTGTAAAAGTCAGAATGGCTGTAATTTTTCTAGTAGAATCTAACAATGAAGTTTCCTGTTGATGTAAAGGTCTCCCTCTGATTCCTTCTCTATCCCCGCTCCCCCCCCCCCCCCCTGACTTCATGAGCTCTCTCTCTCTCTTTTTAAAGTTAATGCCTGCTGAGTTCATTTAGTGTTGCCTATATGTTATATACAAGGTGCAAGAGCATCTGCCGGGGCCTCACAGGGATGCATCTTAAAGAAAGTTGAGCCAATAGTTTCTCAGACAGGAATTTCCTTAGAAATTCATAATCTGCTCTCCTACCTGTAGCAGAATTTTGGCTGGTTTGATCTTGTGCAGGTCTTGTGTGAGCTGCTACCGCCATTGTGGGCTCATGTGTACAACTGTGCAGCCATGCCTGGAAGATACTGTTTCACGGCATACATCCACTCGCTCTTCCCTGATGATCCCTGAGTAGTGTGATATAGTTGTCCCATTTAGAGCTGAACACTCCACAGTTTCTTCTTCTTTGCACATTGAATGGTTCTGAGTCTCCATAGTAATTACCAGCAAGTTAAAAAAAAAAAAGCTTCTCTGATGGGGTTGATCAATATTATGTTGCTAAAAATCCATCCATATTGTATAGGTTAGTTGTACTTTTTTCATTTTCATTAATAGGCTTCATATGTACAAATTTTTACATAATTTACCTATTCCTATTGATGAATGTTTTTGTCTCCAGTTCGCTCTATTGTGAATAATGTTAAAGGAAGCATGCTTGAACTCAGTTGAGTGGACATGTGAAAGAAGTTCATTGACAATTGCAGGGTGTTAGAGAATGTTGAATTCTTTGAAGTGATTCAAAACTATTTCCCAAAGTGTTTGTACCAGTTTACTCTCTTTCATCCTGTGTAAGGGTTCTCAGCCTTGTCAGCAACAGGTATTGTCAACCCTCATGATGATTAGGAAGCAGTGTAAGTGGTACGTCTCTGCTAGCTTCACAATGCTGAAAGGCAGACTGACATTCACAGTTTATCATGTGCTCCTGACATTGAAGCCACAGTGCCTACACTGTGCCTTGTGTAGAAACCCAAACCCTGCCTAGCCACAACAGAGAGCCTGCACTATGACTTGTGTGAGTTAGCTCTCTATCACTGTAACAAAATAAACAACACAGGCAACTTATGAAGTAAAAAAAGTTTACTTTGGCTCACAGTTTTGACAGTCAAGACTGTAAATTGGTGGCTCTGTTGTTTCATTTGCTTCTGACAGTGGTATCATGTTGCAGTGGAGCATATGAAGAAAACTCCACACATTGTAGTCTAGGAAGCAAGAGGGGAGAGTAGGGAAGAGACTAGAGCCCCACAGTCTTTTGGGAGGGCATGCCCCAGTGATTTCAGGCCCATGTTCTGTACTATTACGAGTCTGATTGCTTGTCATCTGACCAAAATGCTGGGAGAGTGAAACCAATCAAAACACACAGGCTAATACAGCTTTAGTCAGAGCTAAGGCGACACAGATTCTTAATTTGAATCAACCTTTCTAGTAGATTGTTATTAATTATAGAAAAGATGAAACAAAAGCAGAAACTTGAAGTGTAAATTATGTGAGAGCTGTTATCAGAATTGGCTCTTATCTTTCTTGGTGTCAAGGCTTCAGGCTGCTCTCACTGTGAGCACTAAGCTTCCTGGACACACTCTGGACAGTCTACTCTTTTGGGGTCCCTGTTTTACTATTTTAAAATGTCTTGATCTCATGAGACCCCAACATGAGACCAAGTCTTTAGCCCATAAACCTTTGGAGACACTTGTCTGAATCATGAATTATCTTTACGGAAGAGATTCTTATCAAGACTCTCTAGAGACAGGCTCGCAGTTTCCCCTCTGACTTGACTCCTCTGTGGCATCCTCAGCTTCAGTAACCTAAACACACACACACACACACACACACACACACACACACAGAGAGAGAGAGGGAGAGAGAGAGAGAGAGAGAGAGAGAGAGAGAGAGAGAGAGAGAGACCGAGAATGCAAGGCCTGTCATTTCTCCTCTCTAAGACACACCACTTAGATAGACTGTGGCTCCCAGGGCTCTCCTTGGTCTGTCCTCTCAGAGCTCTGCACTATGACAGCTTAGGAATCCAGAGTCCCCTTCCCTGGAGTCACAGCATTATGTTTGAGCATTGTTCCAGAATTTTGCTTCAGTCAGGTGTGTGTTGAATCAGGAGTTAACAGGATCTAAACCTTCCTATTACAAGAACAGACACCCCTGAGTGTGAATATCTCCTACCAGATAAGGGATCAGTAGATCAGACACCTCCTTATCTACAGGTAGAGAGAGCCAGACCTCTGCTCTTGTTGCTATCTGGCTCACTCACCTCCCCTCATTGCCAGTGAGCTGGTCTTGCTTGTGCAGCTGTTCTCAGAGTCTACCTACTTAAACCAAGAGGTTCCTCGATTCTCAAGGCTGAAGGACACCTTGGAATAATGTAGGCTTTTAGGGAGACCATGAGATTTAGATCTGGGTTCAGTCTATTTCCAGAAAAATGAATTGGAGGAAGTATTTATGAGGCATCTTCCAGAGCTGCCATCCAATGACCACGAGGTGGTAAGGTAAGATAAAAAAGGGACAATGAAGAAGACATGGTACTGAAGTGTCTTCAGCTTCCTGTGGGAGGGAGAACTCTGTCTTGACTACACACGGTTGTTTAACGGGTTTCATCTGAACTGGATGGTCCATAGCACCACAGGGCAAGTTGAGGGCTCTTAATCAAGCTTCCTAGTGTAGGAATGACTGTAAAGAATATGGCTCTGTCTCATGTAAATCTGGAGCAAGGAAGATAGGGAGAAACCCCAGTGTACTTCAGGAAGGCAACTGATGGAATGGAGAGGTCCTCAATTGCAGAAACTTCCTAAAAATCAGAACTTCCCAGTAAAGGAGTGGCAGGGGGGCGGGGGATGAAAGAATATGATATTTATTTTGTAAAACAATTACTTGCTTTAAAGACAAAGGCAAGTCTTTTCCTTAGGAAGAACCCACTCCTGCTAGACATCAGATTGGCTCTATGTGGCAAAGGTAAACTTTTGTCTACTTAGTGATCCCATTGCATCAGAACAAGCACAGATGTTGTATCAGCTTTTCCATGAGTTTTTATTTTAGGGAGAGAGTCTTCTGAAGATAGTGAGTGTGTTTCTTGAGGTTCAGTTTGTTTTGTGTGCTTTCTGAGAATTAACAGTGCAGATTTTCCCAGTTGGACCTAAAAGGTTAAAAATCATGTTCTTTTTGTAATCAAAGGTCTGCAATGGCAACATCACCCATGAGGAGGTAGTGCACTAAACTAACACTGGGGGAAAATTCCAAGCAGCCTTTTTTTTTTTTTTTTTTTTTTTTTTT
>NW_021604569.1:12368347-12371823 GCF_004785775.1 Grammomys surdaster
TTTTTTTTTTTTTTTTGGTTTTTTGAGACAGGGTTTTTCTGTATAGCCCGGGTTATCCTGGAACTCACTCTGTAGACCAGGCTGGCCTCGAACTCAGAAATCCGCCTGCCTCTGCCTCCCAAGTGCTGGGATTAAAGGCGTGCATCACCACTGCCCAGCTTGCAAGCAGCCTTTTTAAAGATCAGTTTTATTTTTATTGTGATATAATACCCACAACCTCATTCCTTTTAAAATGTGCTTTGTATTTGTATGTGTGCATGCTGTGCATATGCAGTGGTCAGGGTTGCATGTCTGTCTCTTTCCACTTTATTCACTGAGATGAGAGCCCTCAGAACTCAGCAAGCACCTAACCCCCCACAACTATGTTCTATAAAAGCATTTTGGGAATAAAGACTTCATTGGTTTTGTAAATTATGAATATTCTAGGTGTCTTTGTACTTTTGAACGGAGCTGGGGGACACAAGGTTTAATGTGAGTATGATTAATCCAGTCCGTCAGGAGGCTCAGCTCATGATGCGGGCCAGAGTCAAGAGCAGTGAACTACGGTGTACGTAACCAAGAGGAAGAGAGGGAAAACAAAGCAAAAGAATCAAAGCTTCCACATATTTTAAAAACCTGTTTGTTTATTTTAAAAATATATTTTAAAGGTTTGACAAAGTTTTAAAAAAAAAATCATTCCAGTCTTCAATCATCACTTACCACAGTCAAAAGACAACCAAGGCTTATATCTGAGTAATAGAGAGATGGTTGGAAGTCACAGTATTTTACCAGTTACACTGCTAAAAACAGCTCTCCAGGCTGGCCAGTTGAACTGTGTTCTTCTGGTACTTTACAGACCAAGTGAAGTGATTCCTAGTGGAAGCACAAATGTACAGAGAAAGCACAGAGCTATGCAGATACAGAACGAACTTAAAATACAGTTAAATAACAACTACTGACTTTGGCTTTTTTAAAAAAAATTTTTTTTAATTTAAATACAATTTTATTTTTTAAGTTTCTAAGAATGTGCCTGTGTCTGTAAGTATCACTGCCCAATACAGCCAGAAAATGGCATGAGATGCCCTGCGACTGGAGTTACAGGGGTTGTGAGCCACCTGATATGGATACTCGGAACCAAACTTGGGTCCTCAGCAAGAGCATCCAGCACTCTTCTCAGAGAGCCATGTCTTCAGTGCCAGTGACCAGCTGTATTTAAAGGCAGGGTCTCAATATGCTGCCCAGGCTAGTCTTGATCTTATGGGCTATCCTGATCTGCTTGCACCAGCCTGGTAAGTAGCTGGTACCACAAGCAAATACCACAGCTCCTGGCTCTAATTTTTTTGAGTAGAAACATGGGAAAAAGGAACACAGCTGGCCCTGGTGTGTGGTACCTTCACATGCAGCAGCATGCTGGTCTGGCCACCAAACACCCAAAGATGCTCGAGGCTGGCTGGCTTTGTGCCTGTAGCTGTCATTCATCAGTCAAGTCCAACCGTCTTCAATGAGGCCAGAGGATGCAGAACACAACTCAAATTCTGTGAGTAACCCTCTGGACAATTTCAAGTTCAAAGCCTTGGGTCAAATGGTCTGGAGCTTTGTAACTATTAGCACACGCACCATCTGATCAAAGGAACTACAGATGCAGAGCCCCCTTTTGTCAGGACTCCAGTCCAAACTGGAGACGGGCTGAGTAGACACAGTCACGTTCTGCAGAAGGCTGATGGAACCTGCCACTCCCATCTCTAAGCCCTCTGAATCTTTCTTTGTCCGCCGAGTAGGGTATTCACTAAAAAACAAGAGCAGAGTGGTAAGAGGGAGAGCTTGGAATCCACTCGTGTGTTTCTCTATGTAAGCTCCAGTGACTTGTTATTTCTCAGCTGATTACTGAAGCAGCACTTACGACTTATTGAACTTACATGAGTAAAGACAGAATTTCACCCTTAGCCCTAGTCCAACACACCTCAGGCAATGGTGACTTGTCCTGCAAACACAGCACCTCTGTTCAACATCTGCCTGTGCTTCTTCATCTTTTTTTTTTTTTTTTAAATATGGATGCTATAGGTTGGTCTGATTTGGGGCTCTCCATAATCTTTTGTTGTAATTCTTTCCTAAGTTTGATGGCTAGACACCATGGGTAATGAGTGTACAACAGAAAAGGCTGTAGGTAATATTTACAAAAGGTCATTTAACACATCCACAAGAGAACTGATATCATTCCCCACACCAGAGTCCACCATTTAGACCTAGCCTGAAGACCTTCTTTGTACTATCACTGTGGGAGTGTCACTGGGGAGACATTTTAAAAACTACTGCTTTCACCAAAGAAAAAGTAATGCTAAGAACATCTGATTTTTTTTTCAGCTAAAAGTATAAAATTTTCAGCCAATTAAAGGGAAAGTTAAGCAACTAAATAATACCTGATATAGATCTGAAAGGTAGGAAAAAAGAAACAACCTTCTCTCAGACATGTTTTAAGGCTCTAAGGAATACCTCCTCACTGGGCCATTCAGAACCCACTGCTTATCAACTATGCCATTTTGTGAATGCAAAAACCCTGAAACCAACCAAGCAACAAAACATAAGCCAGATCCAGAGGCTAAGAGGCACAAAGCAATCAGACATAGTAGAAATGGAGGAGAAACCACAGGGAGAAAGCACGTTCTCTTCCTTTTAGAGCCAACAAACTACTTTACTTAAAACAGATAATATATGTTTCCCTCCCTCCCTCCCTCCCTCCCTCCCTCCCTTCCTCCCTCCCCGTGGTGGTACACATCTGATACTTTACTCACATCTCTTAGTGAAGTTAAGAGTTACTTAGTATTAAAACATAAAGGCCATGTATGGTTGTGCACTCCTTTAATCCCAGCACTCAGGAAGCAGAGGCTCCACTAACCTGAGGCCAGCCTTGTCTGTAAAGCAGCTGCTGGCCAGTCAGGGGTACATAGTGAGACCTCATCTCAAAAAGCCAGAACAATAACAACAGAAACATAAGTAATTGCTTCTATTGTCTACATATTACCTATGCAAGAGTTTTCATTTGTGTTTTCAATGTCTGAGAGCTCACCAGCATCTTCTCTTGCAATGCCTGGGGAGGTACCCTGTGAATGCTGACACCCTGACTGCACTCTCAGGGCAGAGCCATGAGCACAAGTTAAGCTCCAGTGCGTTTGTTTCAGCCACTGCTCTCTGCTGGCACAAGAAGCTTCCCAGCAAAGCTCCAAAGCAGCATTGACAAAGTACACAAGTCACCTGCTGCAATAATGTTCGATGCTCACCCTAAGGTGACCTCCAGGAGTGGGCTGATCCCTCCCTGGACAAAGAGTTTCCTCCACAAGCACCAGTACTGAAAACCAGGCTGTCTAGGTGCTGCCTGTGATCTCACTCCTAGGCAGGCACACAGAGCTGGACATTCATCCCTAAGGTACCCATTCAGATAGCCAAGCCATAACCAGGGAGCTTCCAGATCAACAAATAAAATGGATAGTGATCAAGATGTC
>NW_021604569.1:12372223-12383180 GCF_004785775.1 Grammomys surdaster
AGAGAGAGAGAGAGAGAGAGAGAGAGAGAGAGAGAGAGAGAGAGATACAGTGGTTAATTTTGAGGGAAAAAAGCCAGGAAATAAACTTCAAGTTTCTAAGTGCATATAGATCCAGCCTTATTAACATAAAGTAAAAAACAGTCTAGCTGCTACTCTGCCCATATGTGGAAAATTGGTACTTGCTTCCTTTAGCAGTCTCAAGAATGGGGAATCTACTTTTGGTTGTGAGCCCAGCCTTTAACAGCTGAACTATCTCTCTAGCCCACAGCCAGAAGCTGGAAAGAACACAGATGTCACTCAACAGAGGAATGGATACAGAAAATGTGGTACATTTACACAATGGAGCACTACTCAGCTATTGAAAACAATGAATTCATGAAATTCTTAGGCAAATGGATGAAACTGGAAAATATCATCCTGAGTGAGGTAACCCAATCTCAAAAGAACATACATGGTATGCACTCACTGATAAGTGGATATTAGTCCAAAAGCTTGGAATACCCAAAATACAATTCATAGACCACATGAAACTCAAGAAGAAGGAAGACCAACGTGTGAATGTTTCAGTCCTTCTTAGAAGGGGAAACAAAATACTCACGGGAGGAAATATGGAGACAATGTGCGGAGAAGAAACTAAAGGAAAGGTCATCCAGAGACTGCCCTACCTGGGGATCCATCCCACATATAGACACCAAACCCAGACACTATTGTGGATGCCAAGAAGTGCCTGTTGACAGGAGCCTGATATAGCTGTCTCCTGAGAGGCTCTACCCGAGCCTCACAAATACAGAGGCAGATGCTCGCAGCCAACCATTGGACTGAGCATGGGGTCGCCAATGGAGGAGTTAGGGGAAGGACTGAAGGAGCAGAAGGAGTTTGCAACTCCATAGGAAGAACAACAATATCAACCAACCAGATCCCCCAGAGCTCCTAGGGACTAAACCACCAACCAAAGAGTACACATGGAGGGACCCATGGCTCCAGCTGTGTATGTAGCATAGGATGGCCTTGTCAGGCATCAAAGACATGTCCTGTGAAGGCTCAATGCCCCATATAAGTGGGGCAGGAGTAAGTGGGTAGGCCGGGGAGCATCCTCGTGGAGGCAAAGGGGGGGGGGGGGGGGGGGATGGAGGGTTTTCAGAGGGGAAACCGGGAAAGGGGATAACATTTGAAATGTAAATAAATAAAATAACCAATAAAAAAATTTTAAAAAAAAATAAGGAATCAAAGAACAGGCACAGCTTAGCCAAAGAACCTGGCAAAGCCTAAACTGCAGCGAGACTGGATTAGAACCATGAAAGAATAAAGGACAAAGGTTACAGGATCAAATGATTTATCTACCCAACAGCCTCCTAGAACATGTAAAACATTTCTACTGCTTCCTGCTGACAGAGAGCACAATTTCCAATGAGACAAGGCTGGATGGAGTGTATTAAAATGTTTCAATCAAAGGCAGTCACAAGTTTGTCAGTTAACAGCTCTAGTTCTCTAACAAGAACTATGTGACTGCAGCCCTGGTTTTCAGCTTTTAAAAGGAGCTCAGGAAAGGGTTTGTAAACTTGAAACCCCAAGCCATACTGTAAATGCTGTTGTTTGGTTTTGTATACAAGTAACCAACTTTAATTTTGACATATCCTTCAACTGTAAGCTTGTCATTTTTTGAATAAAGCTTCAAGTTTTCTTTTGTTATTGTTGTTGCTAATAAAGTTTTCAAACATTCAATTTGTTTAAGACCTGCTGAACTGAACCTAGCAGCACTTCAGTGTCCCCGGGAAGCATAGACAACAGCACATGCTTAAAGCTTCCACAGTAACTCATCCTGCCTAGGTGTACAGGAAAGAGTCAGGGGTGGTGAGGCTTCATCTGGAGATCAACCAGGAGCCTTGAGCTATTTTAGTTCTACCACAATGAACTTAGCAAACTCATTACCCAGACCTAAGCATTCTGACTCTCTCCCCAACTCCAGAGGCAATGTTCTAATGACTAGAACATAGTATTTAACTAAAGTCTTAGATCAAATCAAAAAAACAAAAGCTAGGAAAAGCTATTCCCCCCTTCCCCTCTATCCCTTGATCTCTCCCTCTTTTTATTTATTGTTTATTTTTTGAGACAGGGTCATATCCTGTAGCCTAGGCTCACCTGGAACTTAATATACAGTCCATGCTAGCTTCAAACAAACACAATCCTCTTGGCCCCATTTTCTCTGTGCTGGTATTAATGGTGTGAACATGCCCATCTACAATTTCAAATTTATGGGAGATGGGGGTGGGGTGGAAAAAATCCCGTATTTTTCTAACTAGTTCTCATATAGTGAGACATAACTATGACAAACACATTTATTGTGACAGGTAAGGGCAAATTTTTATTAAATATAAAATTAGTAAAAGAATATTTTGAAAACTAGTTACATAACACCCAGAAAGTAAACATCCCAGCAAAATGAATTAATCAAATATTAAAGAAAAAAAGAAAAATTCATCAACTCCTACTTCACACCCACAAATAACTTAAAAAGACTTACTACTTCCAGAGGTGAAGACTCCCAGTGCCTCCGGTTGTCAGGAAGAGCTCCCTGTTTTGAGGCAGGTGCCGGACTTGCCATACGGTGGATTTATGGGCCTAGTCAGACAAAACGCAACGGGTAAGGACTAAACGGAAGCCCTGAAGAGTGGACTCTAAACCAAGAACTGTAACCAGCTTTTCTTCAGCTGCTACTAAAGCACATTTTATTGCTGCTTTAATTTTAGCAGGCAGTTTTGCTGAGGAGTATAGTCTGGGTTGGCAGTGGGCCTGTTGGAGCCTTTCTGACCTGACTCAAAATGTTTTATCAAATTAGCAGGTACTACGGCCTACCTTTGTAAGTGTCCCACACCCTTTTCTTGTGTGTTTTCACTACAGCATGCCATGGGAGCCTCTCTTCACGTCCTGTTTGCTGTTCTTCAGGCTCCTTACACATGCCTGGGCATCGCTTTTCTAGTCTCAGAAAACTGCCTATGATTTCAGTGAAAATGTGCTTTTGGTATAGTATTTTCTTCCTTCTACTCCCAAAATCCTTAATTCCATGACTGGGTTTTTTTAAGGTGTCCCACAGCACCCTCATATTATATATGTGAACCTTAGACTTAAAAGACCCTAAAGACTCTATCAGAAAATTACTAAACTTACTAAATATTTCCAGCGAAGTATCAGGATATAAAATCAACACACAAAATCCAGCATCTTTTTAATTTCTAATAACAGTTTTGCTAAAAAAGCAAAACCAAAAACCTCCAACTGAGTGGTGGTGGTGCATACCTTTAATCCCAGCACCTGGGAGTTAGAGACAGGCTGATCTCTGAGTTTGGGGCCAGCCTAGTTTACAGAGTTCCGGGACACCTAGAATGAAATCCCCTACCATGAAGAATAGCAAGAAATGAATGAAATCCCACAGCATCAACAGCAGGGAAGAGAAGGATGTAACTTCTTATTTCCTGAGCAACTTGTATATTTGAATCTTATGGAAACTAACCTGCAACTGCTTTCCTTTTTATGTTTAGGAAAGAGGGGCACATTCCTTGCCTGTCTCTTGTAAGACAGGATATTTCAATATACATTTTTTATAGCTACTTTATTCAAGTTATCTTCCCTTTTTTTTGACTTATTTTCCCTTTGTTTTTCTTTCCTTACCTATTTTTCGAATCGTACAAACCAAAAATCTTCCCTACTAATGCCATCTCAAGTAGAAGCCAAAGTAAAAGCAAACAGAACATTCTTGAATATCTATCACTTTCTGAGTCAGTGTTTTAAAAGAAGTTCACTTACTACAGCAAATGATAATATAAAATAAAATGGGATAAAATGACATAGTGAAAAAGTTATTTCTGGAAAGTACATTGCTAGTTACTAACAGAAATAATATGTATTTATTAGAAAACACCAGGCTAGAATTTTAGAATTTCCTGATCAAATTCTTGGCATCAGCAAGGTTTTTTTCTTTGTTTTTTTTTTTTGTTTGTTTGTTTTAACAATAAGATTCCAGGCTAACCAAGATAGTTATAATAATCAGGAATTATAAAGCTGGCAACTTTTGGAAAAGTAATCTACACAAAAACACTTAAGATCCTACACGTGGATGACAGAGGAAGCCTGGAGACTCATTCTATATACTATCTAAAACAAACACCACCCCTCTGAATAGAAAGAGAGTCCTTCATGTTTACCTTTTCTGTAACAGAAGCAAAGCCTTTGGTAGGATGCTGTGTTCTCATGTCGAAGACATGGAACTTCCCTTCCAGAGACGTAGCTACTAACTTATTCATACTTATGTCCTTTCTGTCAAACTCCAAGCTGCATACCTAAAAGCAGAGAGCATCCGTTATTGATAGGCTCGAATTCTCTTTACTGTTAAATAATGTGTGTGGGATGATGGGTTTTGCCTGCTTTCATATATGAACATCAGGTGTGCACTTGATGCCCAGGGGGCCAGACGAGGGGATCATATTCCCTGGAACATGGTTCTGAGCCACCATGCATATGCTAGGAATCAAATCCCTGGTCCTCTGAAAGAGCATTCAATGTTCTTAACCACTGAGCTGTCTCTCCAGCCCTTGTTGGCTCTTTAAGTAATCTGAATGGGAGAAGAGCATGGAGAACTGCTTGAATAATTACTAAAGCTTTTAAACTAATTTGATCAACAGAACCCTGTTGGGTGACCATGCACAGTAGAAGGTCACAACTCAATGTTTTCATTATTTAGTACTGCCTTCAGAAATCAGGAAGGAACAAAATTCCTTAACAAACCTCATGAACCAAAAGTCCAAAGGTATTTGGTGAAGATTTTCGTACTCCAGCAAGAAAAAGGCCTCTTACTTACTCAATTTGATATCATCTGTGTGGTCCTCGGATGGACTGGAGCTCCTTGAACACTGTACAAACCACATCTGAATCCATGTTCACTTTCTTATACTTTGGTTGTAACCTTAGCCTTTAACGATTGAGCCATCCCTCCAGCCTATGAGTTTACTTTTTTAAGGAAGGATGCATGGCCACCATTAGATTCACGGTTTGGCCCTAAACAGTTAACTTTTGGTAGAAGACTGAAAGGCGTGGGTTAAGAAGGGATCTGAGACCTTTGTTGTGCGTGGAGGTGGAGAGCAGGTACAAACATGGTCAGTGGAGTTGGGAGAGGACAGAAATGCACATTACCCCATTTTTAATGTTTGTCTCCCACCGCAGTGACATGTTTCTGAGATCAAACAGCTTGATGTCCCCATTGTCATAGCCAGCACAGACAACACGTTCTTCTTGATTATAAGCATTGCCTGAAAATCAAGATACATTTCAGGTCTTCATAAACCCAAGGTAAAGGCTGCTAGGAAAAATAATCTAATTTTAAAAAATTATACTGGGGATAACCCCAGCCATCAGTCCTAACAGGAGATGAGGAGTACTAACTTTTTTATTTTGTTTTTTTAAATGCTTACTAGAAACTCTATGACAAAAGTCTACTTGAAAGTATTTACTGGATTCTAAACAGAAAGGAAATGTTCTCTCAGCCTCAGATATGGCTTAGGGCTTCTTTGGCAAGTACGAGACTCTATAATCCACTATAATACCTGCAAAGACAGACCATCTACAATTCACATTTAGTAGGGCCCAGGAAGATAAATATACTGTGATATTAGCTGTTAGTCGGACTTCTAGTGCTATAGGTTGAATAAGTAGACTGGTTGTTTCAATAATAGTTAATATAGGAGTTAGGGAAATAGGAGTCCCTTGTGGAAGGAAATGGGCTAGTGAGTTTTTAATTTATGTCAAAACCCTAGAATTACAACTCCGGCTCATAACGGAATGGCTATGCTTAAATTTATATATAATTGGGTGGTAGGGGTAAATGTGTGTGGTAGAAGTCCTAGCAAGTTTGTAGATCCAATAAATATAATTAAGGACACAATTATTAAAGCTCAGGTCTGTCCTTTCGGTGTGTGGATTAGCATTATTTGTTTAATAATAAGTTTAATTAGTCAATGTCGGAATGAATGGAGATGGTTGTTAAGCGTTCTGATGATGGAAACAGAATTGATGGAAATATAATAATATATTATTCTTTGGTAATGACAATATATGAATGCAAATACATTTTAAAATTATTTTGCAGAATATTTTTCTGGTTATTATTCTACCTCTGTAATGAGTTGGAATGCATTTTTAGTGGTGTAGGTAGCTATACCTGAAGTTTAGAATGTAATGTTAACTTCAGCATGCTTAGGTCCAGGATGATTTTCCTGCATAGCTCTTACTGAATGAGAAATATGAGGGAAGAAGAAGGTCCTATCAGTGTGTGACATTACCTGGGATACCTGACTCCAATGTCTTCATTCTCAACTGCCTCCAGCTTCCTCCTCATCAATTCCAGGCTTGCATTTCTACTGTGAGCTCTTGCTGGTACCAGTATCTTGCCCTTCTAGGTCCCAAGCTGACCTCAGCTTAACAATGCCCCACTGCTTGTGGAAATTTTTAGTGAACAACATCTTTCCCTCCATGATCAATCTCATGATCATCTTGGGCAGAATTCTTTACTTTGTTCTCCATTTGATGTATACAAAATTACAAATACTATTTATTCTGTATCTGCCTTATGAATCATTTTCATTGCCTAGAACCTCGACTAAAACTTCTCAACTCATCACAATTATGCCTTCCTCACCCCCACTACTGAGCACCAATAACATCCTGACAGCACAGGCTGTCCAAGGTAGACCACTCCCTCCAGGCACCACAAACAACTGTGGCTAGAGTCAGCTCTGTGGCCAGTCGCTCCACCATCTCCCTCGAGGGCACTCTGAAGTTATTCCCTATGTTGCAAAGTTTTCCCAATCTCAGAGACAGAAATCCTCGGAATCCTTGTTCTGAGATCAAAGCGATCTTCCTCCCCTCTGTGTCTCCCTGCATGACAGATGCTTCTTGCCATGTTTTATTACTTATGTTTTATACTGTAAGTAAAGCAGATGTCAGCCTTTCTTCACTAAACCATGTGCTTCAGGACTCCATGAGGACTCAGGTTCACTGCTGCATGTTCACAGTATAGTAACTAAAAAAAAAAATCCAAAGTCGGGCATGGAGGAGCACATCTGCAGTTCCAGTGCCTCAGAAGGCTGAAGCCGGAGGATTACTTGAACTTAGGAGTTTGAGGCCAGCCTGAGCACATAGTGAGATCTTGTTTCAAAACAATAAAACAAAACAAAACAAACAAACAAATCACAAAAGCCAGGTGTGGTGCACATGCCATAATCCCAGCACTTGAAAGGCAGAGGCAGGAAGATCTCTGCCAGTTTGAGGCCAGCCTTATCAAAGAGAAAACACAGGTTTGAAACTAAATAAGGAGTTACATCTAGCAGTCCATGCCTGTACTTGTAGCTACTTGGGGAGGTGTGGCTAGCCTGGGCTCTGGTCTGCATCTTTTACAGTCAAAGATAAGCAGTAACACTGACAAGATCAGTATGCATTGTAAGTATATTAATACAGGGTCACAATGATCAGATTTGTAAGAAAGAATTATGTAATGGTACAACCACTTTCTAGAGAATAAACACTATGTAAAATGTCTAGAGAATAAACACTATGTAAAATGCAATGAGAGATTTTTGTTACATTTGCATTTCAGGCTTCACTGAGCCCTATTAGTGATTAGTGGCATTTGGTACTATACTAGGTCAATATTATTAATTAAACAAAAACTATTATAATAATAGTAAATATTTTCAACACTCAATACTTTATGCTCATTCTAAGAGCTTTAGTGACATCACTTCATTGGCTCCTCAACACTATTAAGCAAATGCTATTAGCAACCCTGTGCATACAATAACTTCCCCAAGCTACCCAATAAATAGCACAGTGAAGACGCAAACCCTAGCCTGAGACTGACATTAAGACTATGATAGCTGCCTGGACAAATCTCAGACTAATCTACAGAACAGGCTACCAGAGACTACCTGTAATTTCCTGAACCATGATGACCCTGAAACGCAGTATCTTGTTGGTAACTTACCAAATGCCACCGTCCAGCAGTCTCTCTTGTTTTCTCCTTGTGCAGGTTCCATATTAGCGACAGGATCCCCTTTTTGCCTTGGGTCCCACACCTTTACAGTTCCTGTCATGGATAAAAAGGAGTTGGCAAAATTCATAGTAACTGATCGAACTTCCTGTTTACATTGCATTTACACAGTTATCTGTACACTCGACAATAACTGTTACAACAGCTGAAAACTATTCATGTTTTTCTGACTTCAAAGTGGTTAAGTTGTACTTGATACCAGACATAACTCCATGTTAGTATTACAAATGATTTCTAAATTAATAGGTATACAGAGAAAATCCAAAAAGTATCCCTAGGCTATCTGTAAGTCATGATTGACATGTCAAAGACAAGTGCACAATTCAAAATATGCCTTATTGTCTGGGTTAGCATCAAATACATACAAACACATTTAGAATAGTGGGGGTATCAATTTAACTTTGTTTTTCTTACTACACATATAATTCTTGGTTCTTTTCTCATACAGAAGAATAAGTATTGTCACTCCATTTTTATATGGGGTTTTAAAATGTCATTTCAACTGCTCGGGAGGCAGCTCCTGGCAGTGATCAGCATGAATGAGATCCAGTTTCACTTGTTGACACAGAAGAAGAAACAACCCCACCTGTTTTACATATAATTAAACTTAACTTTCCCACATAAGTTAATGAGGAGGGAATATTAATAAAATTAGCTTAAATTAACATTCAACCCTCTTATATCAACTCATATTACAGGATTACTACCTAGTGTGTAGTTAGTAAGCTAGTTAGTAACTAGTGTCACAGCCTACAATCAACATGATTGCATGTAATGAGATGGCTAAAAGGCTTACATCTGAGCAAGAACAGGGAAGGGAAAAAATATCCTTGAAAGATACCAGGGATAGAGCTGGTCATCAGAAAGGCAGGCTACAGTCCTATGTGGAGGGGATTCCCACAAATCTGATAGAGATTACTATCTCAGCTACAGGTTTATACAAGTCATTAAGATCTTAGTAAGTTTTCCATACTTTAATTAGCAAAGAACATAAAGACAATTCAATACACAGGCACTGACACTAGTGTAAGTGGAAATAGAGGACAGTCTCTAATCTACAAACTTCCAGGAGGAAAAAAACAATGCCAGCCTCTTGTAGTCCCTCATCCACCAGCTGGCCAGGGAAATGGGTACTATGGGTTAGTTAGAAACACATTTTGTAAATCATAAAATATTCCCCAAGGAGTTACATGCATAACTACAATCACTTCTTTAACACTTCAAGTCACTGTCCTAAGAATACCCAGAAAACTTGGAGCACGCTGAATGGTTACTACAGAAGCATAGTTAAGTATGCTGTTATAGCCACACGATGGAATGTTGCAGCCAGTAAAATAAAGAGTTATGGAAGCAGAAGCATCAGCATCTGACGAACTATAAAGTACGATGGATAAGCACAATGGCAGTGGCAGCATAATAAACTGCTCGCCATCTTTCCTTGTGTTCCATGTGGCTCCCATAAAAAGTAATTCTAATACACCTCTGCTCTCCAGAAAGAAAATGATTTCTCATTTTTCTTTTACAGTAACCTTTTGAAAGCAACTAATGCATTTCTATGGGAGACAATAAAACCACAATGGGCTCATGTAGTCATTCAGGCCGGGTCTGTTGGTCACTGAGGCCAGTGATGTGGAGCTCATGGATACATCCCAGAACATGTCTCCAGGTACCTGTCAACCTGACATTCTGCTAAGTAGTAACTCTGCTTTTTAGAAAGAGGAAGCTGCCACACATATCACATCACTGGCTGCTTCAGAAACCTGTGAAGACTTGTAAGTACTTCAAAGGCAGCTCATTGTTAGTTCTTGAAGTAAGTCCACACTAAAATATTCAGTGCTGGGTCTCTATCTGAAAATACACAGAAGCCTGAAATGAATGAGGGATGCACAATAAAACCTGTCTGTTACAACGCAGATGCACAAATGGTAGATGCAGAGTCAGTCCAACAAGAGTATTCCATGTGCGGAGGACATGGCAGCGCACAGAAGTTCCCATTAAACGTTTGTTCAGTATTTAAAGCTGACTCACCATCTCGGCTGCCCGTCACAATTTCAGGGGCTCCTTCCCCAATTCCAAGTCCACCTATACCATCTATGGTATTTATGATTTCTTTGTGGCCCTTTACAGAATACACTGGCGTCTCTGGAGCTTCCAAATTCCTAAGCAAAAAACATAACTACTTATCACATGGCCTTAAAACCAATTAAAATAAAATAAATAAAAACAAAACAATTCAAAATGGATGGAAGACTTTAACCTAAGACAAAGACTCTGAAAATGCTAGAGGAAAACACAAGGAAAATCCCGGGTGACAGAACCACAAGTGGAAAGTCTCGGAAACAGACGCAACAGCACAGGAAATGGACCCATCAAGACATGAGTGGGTAAGGTTATACACAATGACACGTTAGTCAGCCATGACGAAACGAATTCATGGTATTTGTAAGAAAGCGGACAGAAGTGGGAGTTGTTAGGTTAAGCCAATAAGCCAGAGTCGGGAAAACAAAGACCATGTTTTCTCTTATGCATGGAAAATAAATTTAAAATTATACACACATACACATAAAATTATACACACACACACACACACATATATGCATACATGTGTGTATGTAGTTCATAAAGGCTGAAAGGTTGGCCAGGGAAATAAAGGCACTAACTAGCAAGCATGAGCCTGCACTGACTCTCAGATCATACAAAGTGTGAAGTGAAAACAGAGTCCCAGAAGTCATCTTCTGCTCTCCACTCGTTCATGTCCATGTACACACACAGAAACAGATACGGACACACACAGACAGAGGGACGTGTGCTCTCTAGTTGTGTATGTACATGGTACACAGACAGACACATACACACAGAGGG
>NW_021604569.1:12383190-12396542 GCF_004785775.1 Grammomys surdaster
ACACAGAGGGACGTGTGCTCTCCAGTTGTGTACGTACATGGTACACAAACAGACACATACACACAGAGGGACGTGTGCTCTCCAGTTGTGTATGTACATACACAGACACACACAGAAGGACACGCACGCTGAATAAAATGTGAAAATAATCTAAACAACAACGAAACGAAACTTAAAAGGGGATCAGAAGGGAGGGAGTGGACACTGGAATAAACACAGTAAGGATATATCTAATCTGAGTCTTAGGAAATGCTTTTAACCTCTACACTCAGGAGGGAGGGCAGACAAATCTCTGTGAGTTACAGGCCAGCTTGATCTACACTGTGAGCACCAGGGCAGCCAGGGCTATGAAGAGAGACCCTGTCTCAAAACCAACCAACCAACGAACCAACCAACCAAGCAAGAAAACCAACAATCAGGGAGTAGACATACAAGGGCAAACAGTCAGAGAGGGAAATGAGTAAGACCAAAGTGTATTAATACATAAATACACACACACACACATATATATATTGATCTGAAATAATGAACATCTACTACTCTTTAAATGCTGAAAATAGATTTTCCTAAAAAGTGATTAAAGAGAAAGAGAAATTTGAATTCATTTAACTTTAAATATTAAGAAATAATTCTAGGTAAGATTTATATAAAAGCAGCAGACAATTCTGTGATTTTGTTCATTCAAAGCTTGCTTTTATTGAGTTGTTCAATAGACATTTTCTTAAAAGTCATATCTATAATTTAAAGTATTAAATACTAACCAAAACGTTAACTGGGAGTTCTGTATGGAAAAAACTAATATCAGTGTAGTGCTTTATAAAGCCAACCCTCTTGCTAAAATGGCATTAATTAATTACTAGTCGCAAATAGCCTTGGGTGGGTAAGAACATGCAATACTGTTTCAAGTTCTAAACCAAAGAGCTTAGCATCTTTTTAAACCTTTGTCCTTTTGAGGTCATAATATAATTGCATCATTCCCCCTCTCCCTCCAAGCCCTCCCACAGACCCCCCTTACTCTTTCACATTCGGCCTGTTAGTTCACTGCTACTACATGCATATACATACACATACGTATAATGTCATACATACACGTTCCTAAGTGTAACATGAAGTTTAGGATTTTAAGTGGACTTTGAATGTGACAGAGATATAACACAGTTACTTTTGGAAGGAATTAAAATATTTGAAGTAAGTATTTTACAATTAGAATTCTACTTTAGAAGACTAATAAGCCTATCAGAGTAAGTGCTTATCACCTTGAGTACTGTTTAATAACCTCACCATATATGAAGATTTCCATCAAAATCTCCAGTAGCTAAGAATCTCTGCTGCAAAGATGCGGCACCAAATGTTCCACATTTAATAGGCTTAGCCTTTTCAATCTGGACAGAAAGGAGAGAGGATGCTTTACTTATGTAAACAGTTATTTATAATCACAACATTGACAGCTTTGCTGTGGAGGGTTATAAACACATTATACATAAAAGCAATTAAAACATTTTCTATAAAAATTATACTTTCTTTAGTCAATTTCGTATAATTTAAAAAGCATATCACTGTCAAAAGAAAGATTCTTATTTTGAGACAGGGTCTTACTATGTAGCCTTGGTTGTCCTTAAACTCTGAGCTCCTAGGTCACTGTCTAAGTGTGGGTAGAGTTTATGTATTTTTATTTCATGTGTATGGGTGTTTTGCCTTCATTTAGGTGCATGCAGTACCCACATAAGCTAGAAGAGGGCATTGGAGCCTCTGGAACTGCTGGTTGCCATGTGTGTGCCAGGAATCAAACCCAGGCTTTCTGGAGAGCAGCCAGTGACCTCAGAGCTATCTCTCCAGTTTCTGAGACAAGGTTTCTCACTTTGTTGCCCAAATCACACATGATTCAAACTGATCTAAAACCCAGAGATACAGGAGAGGGAAGGAGAGAGAGAGGGGGAGAGGACAGAAGAGAGACAGAGAGAGAATGGTGTCACTGAAGTATCCAAATGCTGCCATCTGGAACCCCATGTGGTGGCTCACTTCTGTAGCCCCAGAACTCCAGATATGGAAGCAGAAGTGTAGTTGTGAGTTCCAGGTCAGGCAAGGCTACACAGTGAATTGTGGGCCACACTAGGCTACACAGAGATCTTTAACCTTCCCTCTCACAATCCCGAAAGCTCTCTCATCTCTGTTGATGGCAGGTACGTACTGTGCTAACCTCTCATGTGAAAATACAATGGAGACATTATTTTCTGAAGGCTACAGGAACAAAGATGTCCATGAGCCTCTTGGAGTCCTATCTATAGAATCTGGTAGATGTTCAATGCTCTCTGAATGAGGGCATAAGAAAGCCCCCACTAACCCTTCAGCACTAAATATTGGGACAGTGAAGCCAGCACCACAGCACTCTCCCTGTCTTCTGGATTTTACGTGCTGTGTGTCTAAGATGGTGTTTGGTGCCATTTGCTAAAGATCATAGGAGCTGTTTACAAGTACTGAGCATATGATAACAGGTAGCATCATTCCACCTGTTTTTCCAGAAATGAGCATCGTTTTTCTTAACATGCACATTGCTGCAAACTGTTATCTCTCTCTCTCTCTCTCTCTCTCTCTCTCTCTCTCTCTCTCTCTCTCATGTGTGTGTGTGTATGTGTGTAGGCATGCACATCCATGCAGAAGTCAGAAGACTTCAGGTATCCTGATCTATCACTCTCTCCTTTATTCCTCTGAGACAGGGTTCTCGGTTAAGCTAGTTGACAGCAAGCCCCAGGGACCTTCTCGTCTCTGTCCTCCACATTGCATGAGTTAGAGGTGAGCAGTTTTTATATGGCCACCACAAAGGACAACTCAGTCCTCACACTTACACAACGAGCAGTCCCTCGACCACGCCAGCAGCCCATGGACATCATTTTCAAAATGAGACGTGATGTCTTTTACATATATCCCAATTGTCAGGCATATTTCCAGCTCTTTCTACTACTGGAAGCTGCTTCCAGGCCAGTAGAAGAGTCCAAGAAACATTTTATTACACAGTCCTATCCTGCAAGCCTGAGTCAATAGAAACATTAAAAAAAAAAAAAGTCCTAAGCCTGAGAAAGTGGGGGGAAAATCAGTGCAGGAATGAATTAAAGCTAGTTTCAGATTTCCCTTTTGGTCTTAACTCTCATTCATATGTTTTGCAAAATAAATATAGAGTATCATGTTTCCCTCAGGGTTTCTGTTTTGTATCAAAGAAGCAGAAACTTAGATATTACTACTTTACTGTTCAAGAATCAAACTCAAAACATATTTGGTAAAACAATTTAAAATGTTAGACTGTGTCACCCGCCTGCAGCGTGACTTCACTTCACTCAGAAAGGCTGGCTCAGTTGTCCGTGGACTTCTGAAAGCTGCCATGTTTCCTCTGCTCTCACATTCACAGAAACTAGTAACTGAGAAAGCACTACAAGAAAATCCTGATTTGTACAGCATACAAAAGAACTCTCTTTTTACGCTGTTAAGTACATTTTCTGTGGAAAGATGGGTAGAATCCAGTGGTTACTTTGGTAGAAGACTAATTGGTTAAAAGTAATATAACTACTTGGTTCAAATTATTTCACATAAAGTTAGCATATGAAATTGATAAATATTGCATATGGCCTTCATGATGGTTTACTTGACCTAGTGTTTTATATTCATTGCCAGGAGTACACGTCAGCGTGACTAAAGAAGCCATGATCAATAATTGCCATGAGAGCTATTTTTGTTCTGTCTGTGGGCGGGTCTACTGCAGCCTGTCAGTATTTCCTCCTCCACATCCTGGCACTACTTAATTAACATTAAAAAGTTTAGTTAGGCAAATGCTAACAAGCAGTGCCTTCCCTAGCACAAGAGCTAACACACCAAACTAGCTTACCATCAATTTTCAACCACAATTTCGTTTTTCAGGGCTCTCTTTGTCCACATGGCACCTTTAAGTTCATTAGGGACTTAAAAAAGTTGTCTTATATGTTGAATTTTCAGACAAGGATGATGAAATGACACTTGGCTAGACACTGGTCATGTGCCCCAACAAACTGTATAACTAGGAAAGGATGCCCTGTCTTCCATTCATCCATCCTTCCTTCCTTCTTTTCTTTTTAATTTTTATGTGTATCAGCATCTTGCCTGCAAAGAGCATCAAAGCCCCTAGAATTGCAGTTACAGACAGTTGTGAGAGCTGCTGTCTGGGTGCTGGGAATCGAACCTGGGTCACCTGGAAGAGACGCTGGTGTGCTTAACCACCGGTCATCTCTCCAGCTCCCTACTTCCATTTTTATTTATTTGTTTGTTTTATTTTTTGAGATAAGATCTCACTATGTAGCTTTGGCTATTTTGGACCTCATTGTGTAAACCAGGCTGATATCAATCTCACAGAAATCTTCTTGCCTCTGCTGCCTGAGTGCTGGCATTAAAGGTGCATATCAAACTGCCCAGACAGTTTCTGCCCTCCGTTTCTATCTATTTTTTTAGCAATAAGATAAAGCACAACACAGGGAATAGCTGACCTACTCCTTTTATATGTTATCTTAGGTGCACAGGCTTTGGAGCAAGTCTTGATGTAATTCATCATAACAAAATGAGTATGTTATCTAATATTTAGGTAAGTATTCCACCTGGCCTAACAGTTCTCAACTCTGGTACTCACTAAAATCAACTAGCAGAGGGTCACATTTCTAGGGAGCGAGGCACAGGTATTTTAAATCTTGTACACAATCATCATTAGCAACCAAACACACAAACTTTGATGCAGTGAGAACCACTATGCATTTAACCTGAATGTTTTTCTACTGAAGCCCAAACAAATACAAGTTCTGAAAGGTGTTTTGTTTTTAATATTTTGCTTAATTTTTAGAAGTAAATGTTCTTTTTTTTTTTTTTTTTTTTTTAGCACAGTACCTCTACGGTAGTCTCAGTAATTACTCATGGAATGAAAAGGAAGCACAACACCAAAGTTGTTACTCTTGTGGTTCAGATTATGTACGACAATTTCTTTTTTATCCCTAGTTATCGTTCCTATATGTTCTCTTATAAACACTACTTTCACTAAAAATAAATGAATGAATAAATAGATAAATGAAACTTTGCTAGGATTCTTCAGAAATTAGAAGAGATGGATACTATTTCACTTCGAATAACTATTACTAAGCTATATTTTAAAAAAAATCTTAATTCTTGGGAAAGCAAAAGACCACAAGTCTATAAATGCTTTCTGGCTAAGGATTGACTGGCCTGGTATTTCACTTTAAAGTTTCTGTTATGCCAATGTCTCCCATGTTCAGAGTCCTTATCCCACACACTGACTGGCAATCCCTACACCAATATTTAAAACTGAGTCCCAAGTTCATTCAGTCTCCATTCTTTTAATAAATATGTACTGACAGGCTGGTCCTTACAAAGTATAAGAGAAGACCCTGTCCTTGCTCTCCAGCTTACAATCTAGAGATGAGACAGATTGTTTACTTCTGGCACAGATGGTCAGTATTATAGGAGTGGAATGTACCGAATGGTTCTTTGAGCAGAGATCAGAAAAAGCTTCCTAAATCAGGTAATCTGAACTGGTCACTGGACTAGCAACAGGTGAGTGTGAGTTAAGCAGTGAAGAAGACAAGGCACGGAGGGCCAGAAGGATCAAACCATGTTTAGAATTTCCGAGTCCAATGCCTGGCTACAGAGCAGGAACTAAACTAGAAAACAGGCTCTCAGCAAAGCTCAGGGAATGACTGTGCTCCACATACTTTGCCATGCAAGTTCACGAATCCTCTACCTGCCCTAACCTCTTATCAACCCTCAACACCTCTATGTCACTGCTACTTGTTTCAGTCAACCCAAATAGGAAGATTTTAAAAGCTGTAACTAACTATAAAACTATTACTTAGCCACAACTCAGCACTGTGGCACATGGCCTGAATCCCAGTCCACTGGGAGGCTGGTTTGAGGATTATCAGTTCGAGGCCAGTTGAGTAACATAGAAACACTCATCTCAGAAAGGAAAAAAGAAAGGAAGGAAGGAAAGAAGAAAGGAAGGAAATGTCAGTTATCACCATTCTGTAATTGGCTCATTGGCAGCCTGTAATTACAAAACCTGTAATATGGTCTTGCATTATCCTCCTAAAAGTCCTTCAGTGGTGTCCTGTTTTCCTTGAAAGAAAAAGGTCAAATCTGTTAAATGTCTTACAGATCTTGCAATGGTCCCTACTTACCCCTTTTGTATGTGTATGGTTTGTTTTGTTTGTTTTTTGCTTTTTGTTTTTTTTCGGGGGTTGTGATTGTTGCAGATAGCGTTTGGAACTGAAAGTCTTCTGCTTCTACCTCCTGAATGCTGTGATTAAAGGTGTGCAATACCACTTCCAGCTCGTGTTTTTTTTTTTTTAAATAAAAAGATAATAAACTATCTTCCGCCACCATCACTGAGCTGTCTCACATGCTGCTTCTCTTAAGAAACTTCATACTCTACTCTGAATTTGCCTTAGTTAGTTTCTACTCATTCTACATCTGTTTTTACTTTCACAGATCTGTATATTACATGTACATCTTCATTTACATGTATGCATTCTTGGTCTGGCTGTTTGACTGTCTCCCCCAAGAGAAAATAGACTCCATGATATTGTTGGCATTGCAATCCCCATGCCTGGGACTATCAGTCAACACTTCTTGAAAGAATGGGGTATTTACTAGTCTTCACCAACTACGTTGTAGGTCTCCCGGAGGTGTCTCCTTTGGTTTTGCTTGTATGAAATGTGGGTTTACTGTATATACTTACTAGCTATCTACAACAACTGCAAACAGCCTAAAACGTCCTCGAACGTTGCCATGAAATGTTCACTTCCCAGAAACCTTGCAATGGATTGTACCGAGGATGGTGAAAGTTAGAGGCTAGCAGTGAACCAAGGTACAAGTTTCCCCGGGGAGATTTTGGGACATCAAAATTTTAAGTTTGAAGTATTTCTCAATCTGTAATCTTTTTTGTTTCTGCTGGGGCAAAGCTGTGTCAGAGAGGAATGTAGACCCTAGAACACGCAAACCCAAACAGTCCAAGCCTGCACCCACCTCCCGCAGCAGCTTGAGGTCCCCGCGCTGGATCTCGTACACCTGGATAACGCCGGTGCCCCGGGCGAAGTTGCCCATCGTCACGAATTTGGCACTGCAGGGCACCCATTTGCAGTCGAACACTGTGTAGTTGAGGCCCTTTTGAATATGGACAATAATCTGGGGCTTCTCGAAGGTGGACATAGTGCAGATACAACCAAACCCTAACCTGGCAACCAGACTGCAAACATATCAGGGGCAGTTTGTCCCTCCCTAGCCTCACTCTACCCGGACGCCTTAGCAAGTTGGGTTTGGCTGCCTCCGAAAATGCCTAGTGAGCTGCTGAGACCGCACCAGATGCTTCTTCACACACGGCACAGGCTGATCTACTGCATTTACCACAACGATTTCACATAGATACATCAGAGACTGTGAATGCTTCGGCTGCGAGCGCGTGAGGGCACGGAGACATTAACATTCAGGCATATCCTAGGGCAGCCATTCGGAAACGCAGACCAATCCTGCCTTAGGCCCCGGCATGGACCCCGTCTCGGTAAAGGGGCGGTGTCTTCAAATTGATTGGTGGATGGTGGCGCATGCGCGGTAGAACCTCGCACGTGTTTAGCTAGTTGTACTTTCCCGAGTTGAACATGGCCGAGATGGAGACGCAAAACACCGGGGCGGAGGACGGCTTTATTCCAGTCACGCACAGAGGAGGCCGCCGGGCGAAGAAGCGACAGGCTGAGCAGTCGTCAGCGCCGGGACCTGATGGCGACGCCGGACGCATGGACACGGAGGAGGCGCGGCCGGCGAAGAGGCCGGTCTTCCCGCCGCTTTCGGGCGATCAGCTCCTGGTGGGGATCCCGACGGGACGGGGCGGGGCTGGGCGTCAAGGTGAAGGGTCAGTTTTCGTTTTTTTCCGTCTAGGCCCGCATTTCTCCAGTCGCTTCCTGATTGTGTGTGTGTTTATTGCAGACTGGGAAGGAAGAAACGAGAAAAATTCCCGTCCCAGCTAACAGATACACACCGTTGAAAGAAAACTGGATGAAGATATTTACTCCGATTGTAGAACATTTGGGACTTCAGATACGCTTTAACCTGAAATCAAGGAATGTAGAAATTAGGGTAAGGAAAAGGGTGGCCATTTCGTAGCCTTTCGAGTTTTTTGCCTTCAGAGCTGAAAATAAATGAATGCACTTTCCTTTGTAGAGTTTATTCTAGTAAGTGGCCTTTCTTTTTTTAAAGAGTTTTAGTATAGTGAATTTGAAATGAACCAAATTCCTTCAAAACTACATTCAAAACAGGTATTGACTGCATTCCTCAGTCACTTGTAAGATCACTCCAAAATACTGTCTATCTCCTGAGTTTCTTCCCTGTATATTCACTTGATAAAAGTAGAGGATGGTACATGGATGTACATCAGTAAGCAGTAACTGCAGGTAACTGCTTCAGTGTAAGTGCTCTTTTTGGAGGAAACCTGTTACTTAGAGAAAATACCAATTAAGTCTCTTTTCTTCAGTAGATCTTCTGTGTCAGTGCTAAATTTTCCCATATTTTTCCCATATCACAATATTTCTATTATGATATTCTAGCATCCTCGTCACTTCTAAGGGATAAAATCCAGACACTTGGCTAAGCATGCCTTTCAAGTAGGAGACCCCGTTGCGTTTGTTTCCCCCCCTTTTTTTTTTCCTGCCAGTATTTCTGGTGTCTTTGATCTCTGGAAAAGGCTGCTTTCTCTGCTGTCTTCTTACTTCAGTTCCAGTCAGCTTTCCAGGTTTACCTCAAGCTCTCATTAGAAGTTTATAAATTTCTGTTGTACTTAGCTGCCGTATTTATTTCAGGGTCATTAGTTTGTATTCCTAGTATTTGCTAATACCGTGTATCAGATGTACAGTGGGAGCTTAGTATAGGTGAAAAAACTTAAATCCTAGATATTCATGGGACTTGTCAAGAGTCACATTTAAGGTGAGAACCAAACTCTGGGGCTTTGTTGTTGTTTTATTTTTGTTTCTCCCTCTCTCCCTCTCTCTCCCTCTTTCCCTCTCTCTCCCTCTCTCTCCCTCCCTTCCCTTCCCTTCCCCTCCCTTCCCTCCCCTCCCTCCCTCCCTCCCTCTCTCTCTCTCTGGCTAGGTTTTACTGTATAGCCCTAGCTAGCCTGGAACTCAGAGAGATCTGAAGGGTGCAGGGACTAAAGGCGTGTGCTGCCACACCCTGCTGGGGTCTGTTTTTAAGTGTGAAAACCTTAACAAATCCTGTATGCTTCTAAATTTGTCAAACGTGTAGTCTCTTCAATTGGATTGTGATTTTGTGTGGGAGACCCAAAGGAATATTTTAGAAATCAGATTTGTGTTTTAGTTTTTAGTACCTTAATTTACTCTTATGTGTTTCTATTATATAATATTCAAGATTATCAAAGTGAAGCTTAAAGCTAGATGTGTACAACATATTATTACAGTGGTGGGTATTCTATGAATAACAGTTCAAATAATTACTTGTAGACAAGATGCCTACTTAAGCTATTCTTGATTTCCTCAATACCAGGCATGCAGGTCGTCAGAACTAGACTTGTTGGTTTGGGAAACAACAGCATATAAATAATCCTTTACAGCAGAACGTATCAGGACTGCTGGGGAGAGGAGGAGGAGGAGGAGAGGACCTGTCTGGAAATTTGAAAGAGGGCACAATGGGTGTGAGCCCTTGGGATGTGCTAGAGGAATGTTGCCACTCACCTGGACCAGTCAGAATATGTTTAGTCACTTGAGAGAGTGTGCATGGAATTGCCCAGCTTTGGAGCAGGAATATTCAATCATACAACTTAAAATATAAAGGGGGTCTTGCAGTATTCAGGGAGGGTGATTGATGGTGAAGGAAATTATAATAGAAATGACATTTCTAGTATTTTGTTAGAATGCTCTCCTTTTCATCCATGTCTTCACTTCTTTTTTCAGACGTGTAAAGACACCAAGGATGTCAGTGCCCTGACAAAAGCCGCCGACTTTGTGAAAGCCTTTGTTCTTGGCTTTCAGGTGGAGGTGAGTGATCTCACGAGACTTCAGTAGATGGGTCGTTTTCCAAACTTTTAGTCTTTTCACTGTAGCATCTGAGAAGTTCAGTTTCAAAAATGCTATCCTTGTCTCTGTCGGGTGAAGGAAAGGCCTTCATAGTGCTTACTTTTGTCTTGTAGGACGCGCTTGCCCTTATCCGGCTGGATGACCTCTTCCTAGAGTCTTTTGAAATAACCGACGGTGAGAACATGTGTGAACAGTCAGCCTTTGTGTTTCTCATTGTGTTGTGTTGTGACTGTTGAGCTGTAGTACTAACACTCTTCAGAAAAATATACTTAGTGTGGTTTAGTAGGAAAAGTCAGAATGTAGCCACCTGATGGCTTGTCTTTCTTTTTAGTTAAGCCCCTAAAAGGAGACCACCTGTCAAGGGCAATAGGAAGAATTGCTGGTAAAGGAGGAAAAACCAAATTTACCATAGAGAATGTAACACGGACACGGATTGTTTTGGCAGATGTGTAAGTATCTGTTCTTGAGGGAAGTGTCATAATTTATATTTGATCTTACTAGTTTCAAAAAAGTCATAGCTACTATTTGTTGCATTCTATTGTTCTTTCTATTGGGATTGAATGTGGAACCTTGTGTGTTCTGGTAAAGAGCCACCCCTGTTTTATAATGCTGCCTGTAACCCACATTCTTGTGATTGGAGCTCTGTGGGCGTGTGGTTCTAGGTGAATACTCGCCAACTTTGAAAGACTGATGACTTAGTCAAGGAAATTTCAGTAATTGTATTTTTTCTCAGCAATAAAAGAAATATTTAGAATCACTCTTGAAATAATTGATTACAAGGGAAGATTTTAATTTTAGACATCTGATAAATCATTTTGGGACATACAAGAAGTGGGTGTTTGAAATGCCACCATGAAGCTTTCCTTTTGAATACATATCTGTATTTCAGGTAGGGGTACACCCACACCTTCGTTATAGGAAGGGAGGTGTTACATGCTGGGTAAGAACAACCTTTCAGTTACACATGAATATAAATAAGATGGGACAGGCTTACCGTGAGGAGGAGGTACTGGATGCAGAGCTGGGAGAGCCTCTCTGAGGTCAAACTGATCGGAGGTTGGTGTCAGACAGACAGGTAGCCTAGAGGTGATATAATATGAGGTTGGCCAATAGCAGTTGACAGAGGGTATGAGGATTTCACTTAATACCGTTTTGCTATAATGATCATTATTGAGGCTATATTAAAGTAAACATTCCTTATACTTAAGGGTAACTTGTATTATATTGGTGGCCCCCTACCTGAAACCAAATGTGTTATCATACTTCTGCTTTTTTATGGACTGGGCCTTCAGAGTCTGAAACATGAGCTTTTTTTCCACTAGAAATTTCAAAGACATGGAAATACAATATTTAAAATGGCTGAACAGAGCCTAAAAGTCTCCGATGAGAAATCCAAAGCTAGAACCCAGTTGTAATAGACTTGGAGCTAATTTGTCATTAACTTTGTAATCCACAAATTTAAATGTCTTAGAATTTACTATGAAAGTTGCTTTAAAGAGGGTATTTGGACTCAGCTTACATAATAAAATGCACCTGTCGGCCCTGTCATTCTAATGGGTTTCTCAACATAGCTCAGTGCTGTGCAGGGTCTGTCTAGTGGGTTGCTGAGCTGTGCACAGTTGTAGCCCTTCCATGTCCACAGCGCTCACCGTCATTCCCCTGTGTGTGCATCACTTAATCAGCTCTTCCCCACTCTGCCCCAGTGGCCATTGCTCTACTTCCTGTCACTGATTCCCAGAAACTCACGTAAATAGATGCCCAGTATGTATTCAGCATATTGCTTTGAGTTTCTTTGTTCTATTGGGTACAGCAGATAGCCAAGTAGCTTTGTAATTGCAGTTGATAGACATCTGAGATGTTTCAGTTTGGAGCCATTATGACCAAGGCTGGTGTAAACAGTAATTTGTAGTTGTTACATTTAAAATTTTTTGAGATTGCAATATAATTACACGTCTCCCTACCCTCCAAACCCTATCATACCCTTCTTTGCTCTTTGAAACTTACAGCTTTTTAAAAAAGTTGTTGCTGTCTTCATCTATGTATATACACATATACTTCTAGATATAAGCTGCTCAGTCCCCTTAATGTTACTTGTGTGTGTTTTCAGAGCTGTCCTTTTGGTATTGGATAACCATTGGTGTGCTCTTCCCTTCGGAAGACTATGTCTCCCACTCCTCGCTTTTCTCAGATGCTTGTGATTCCTTTTGTAGGATTGAGGCTCTTTGGCTTTTCCCATATACTTTGGCGTGTCCATTGCTATTGTCCTTGTTCAGTTCTTTTTGGGCATATGGACTTTATGAGTCACTTTTGGTGTTAGTAGGAGATGTAATATCACAGCAAACTCCCTGATCCTCTGGCTTGTACAGACTTTCTTTGCTCTTCAAAATGTTTCCTTAGTATGGGGCTTTTGGAGGTATATCCATTGGGACTTAGCTTCACGACATATTGCTTGTGGTTTTCTGTAGTGGTCTCTGTCCGTTGTCCTTCCTTTATGAAGGGTGAAGACTACACTTACCAGACTAAGTCCCAGATGAGGACATCTGGCAATTTTATAAAGTTGTTAGTAACTTGGCAATACATAGTACACCATGAACTAGATACAAAATTAAAGATAATTTGCTTTTTGGGTACATTTGAAATACCAAAGAGGAGATCATGTTGCCTCTGGGTTGTGAGACCTTCATGCATCCAAACATGCACACAGTAGGGGTGTGCCCTTTTTTTTCTTATTCTTTTTTTTTATTGGATGTTTTATTTACATTTCATATGTTATCCCCTTACCCCATGCCCCCCCCCCCCAGGAACCCCCTATCTGTTCACCTCCCCCCCTTCCTCTCTGCGGATGTAACCCCTACCTACCCCCCCACGCCCACCTCCCCACCCTCAAATTCCCACCCCCTGGGGCGTCCAGCCTTCATGAGGTCAAGGATCTCTTCTTCCACCTATGCCCAGCAGGACCCTCCACTCTTAACTATTCAGCTGAAGCCCTGGATCCCTCCCTAAGTGCTCTCAGGCTGGTGGTTTAGACCCTGGGAGCTTTGGTTGGTTGGTATTGTTGCTCTCCTCATGTGGCCACAAACCATTTCAGCTCCAATGGCCTTCACTCTAACTCCTCCTTTGGGAACCCCATTATCAGTTCAATGGCTAGTTGTGAGCATCTGCCTCTGAATATGTCAGACTCTTGAAGACCTCTAAGGAGACATCCATATCAGGCTCTTATCAGCATGCACTTTCTGACTTCCACATCAGCAT
>NW_021604569.1:12401542-12455452 GCF_004785775.1 Grammomys surdaster
AGTGGGGTGTTGAAATCCCCCACTATTATTGTGTGAGGTGTAATGTGTGTTTTGAGCTTTAGTAAAGTTTCTTTTATGTATGTTGGTACCCTTGCATTTGGAGCATAGATGTTCAGAATTGAGAGTTCACCTTGGTAGATTTTTCCTTTGATGAGTATGAAGTGTCCTTCCTTATCTTTTTTGATTAATTTTGGATGAAAGTCGATTTTATTTGATATTAGAATGGCTACTCCAGCTTGTTTCTTGGGACCATTGGCTTGAAAAATTGTTTTCCACCCTTTTATTCTGAGGTAGTGTCTGTCTTTGTCACTGAGGTGCTTTTCTTGTATGCAGCAAAATTCTGGGTCTTGTTTGTGTATCCAGTCTGATAGTCTGCGTCTTTTTATTGGGGAATTGAGACCATTGATGTTAAGAGATATTAAGGAAAAATGATTGTGGCTTCCTGTTATTTTTGTTATTAGAGGTAAAGTTATGTTTGTATAGTTATCTTCTTTTGGGATTGTTGGAAGATTACTTCCTTGCTTTTTCTAGGTTGTAGTTTCCCTCCTTGTGTTGGCATTTTCCATCAATTATCCTTTGAAGTTCTGGGTTTGTGGGAAGATATTGTGCAATTTTTTTTTTTTTTTTTTTTGCAATGGAATATCTTGGTTTCACCATCTATAGTGATTGAGAGTTTTGCTAGGTGTAGTAATCTGGGCTGGCAATTGTGTTCTCTTAGGGTCTGTATGATGTCAGTCCAGGCTCTTCTGGCTTTTATAGTCTTTGGTGAGAAGTCTAGTGTAATTCTTATAGGTCTGCCTTTATATGTTACTTGACCTTTTTCTCTTACTGCTTTTAGTATTTTTTCTTTGTTTTGTGCATCTGATGTTTTGATTATTATGTGATGGGAGGTATTTCTGTTCTGGTCTAGTCTATTTGGTGTTCTGTAGGCTTCTTGTATGTTTATGGGCATCTTGTTCTTTAGTTTAGGGAAGTTTTCCTCAATAATTTTGTTGAAGATATTTACTGGCCCTTTAAGTTGTGAGTCTTCATTCTCATCTATACCTATTATCCTTAGGTTTGGTCTTCTCATTGTGTCCTGGATTTCCTGGGTGTTTTGAGTTAGGAGTTTTTTGCATTTTACATTTTTTTGACAACTGTGTCAATATTTTCCACCATATCTTCTGGATTTGAGATTCTCTCTTCTATCTCTTGTATTCGGTTGGTGATGCTTGTGGCTATGACTCCTGATCTCTTTCTTAGGTTTTCTATCTCCAGGGTTGTCTCCCTTTGAGCTTTCTTTATTGTTTCTATTTCCATTTTCAGATCCTGAATGTTTTTGTTTAATTCCTTCTTTGTGTTTTCTTGCATTTCTCTAAGGTATTTCTGTGATTCCTATTTAAGGGCTTCTACCTGTTTACTTGTACTCTCCTGTATTTCTTTAAGGGAGTTACTTATGTCCTTCTTAAAATCCTCTATCATCATCATGAGAAGTGATTTTAATTCTGAATCCTGCTTTTCCGGTGTGATGAGGTGTCCAGGGCTTGCTATATTGGGAGAACTGGGTACTGATGATGCCAAGAACCTTTGGTTTCTGTTGCTTATGTTCTTGCCCTTGCCTTTTGCCATCTGGTTGACTCTAGTGTTACCTGCCCTCACTGTGTAAGACTGGAGTCTGTATTTACAGGTATCTTCCTTGTGGCAGAGCTCCTCAGAGTCCAGATGTCTCTGTGTTCTTATGATCCTAATCTCCTGGGTGGAAGAACTCCTGGGACTCAGGCCACCTCTTGGATCTGGAAATCCTTCTGCTCTGGGTGCAGTGGTTCCTCTAGGATGGCTCAGGATACGGTGTCTCCCAAGTGCAAACCACCTTGGTGTCTGCTGCTCTGAGTGCAGTGGCTCCTTGGCTGCTCTGAGTGCAGTGGCTCCTCTAGGATGGCTCAGGATTCAGTATCTCCACAGGAGCAGACCAACTCTGTGTCTGCCCCAGCCCAAAGGACCAGGCAGGGGCAGAAGGGAAGTGGAATTCTGGAGGGGCGGGGTTTGGGTAGCTGGTGTATCCTGAATGTCCCTGGCTCCCAGATGTATCTCTGGGGCTTAGGGAATGAGATGGAGTTCTTACCGGCTGCTCTGAGTGCAGTGGCTCCCCTAGGATGGCTCAGGATTCAGTATCTCCACAGGAGCAGACCAACTCTATGTCTGCCCCAGCCCAAAGGACCAGGCAGGGGCAGAAGGGAAGTGGAATTCCCGGGGGTGTGCCTTTATGAGCACCTGCCTCATCCATGCTGGGATTTTCCTGGCTTGATCATGTGCAGGTTTATGCAGGGAAGTACAGCCATTATGAGTTCATGAGCACAACTACCCCGACATGGCCAGAAAATGGTGCTTTGCGGCAGACTTCCTGACTTCTGGCTCTTCTGTTCTTTCCATCTCACCTTTCATGCTCCCTAGGCCATGTGGGGAGAGCAGGTGATATGGATGTCTCGTTTAGGACTGAGCAGTCTGCAGTTGCTCATTTGCTACACTCTGACCAACTTGGAGTCTTTGCATTAATCACCATCCACTGCAAAAAGAAGCTTCTCTGATGAGGGCGGAGAGCTGCACTCCTCTGTGAGTGCATAGATAAGTATTCGGAAGGTGCTTTGTTGCTCTATTTAAGAAAATATGTAGTAGGTTCTCCCAGGTCTTAGGTCCTCCACAGCAAGGTTTTGGCCAAATTCTTGGTGCTATGTATGAGTTCCATCATGTACAGTGGACCTTAAAACCTATCAGAAAGCAGCTACTTACCCCGTGACATTGACAGCCCCATTGTATTAGCCTATCTTGCCAGGTTGGTCATTATTGTAAGCTGTAGGGTTCACAGCTGGGTAAGAACCTGGTGACTTTTCTGGCATAACAGCCTGTGTAGCATCTTTTATTACTGTACAGACTAGTAAGTTCAGGAGAAGGAAGCTTCCAGGTAACACCAGCTCGATTTCTCTGTCCTATAACCAAAGTATGCAATGTGTTCAGCAATAAGATATTATCACGTAAGTCTGGTAGGTACCCATCAACATTGTCAGTAACCTGTACCGTTTGGGAAAAAAAATATTGTCCCCCATCCAGCAACCTCATATCTAGCATTGGGCTTTTCATTTGATATTGTTTGGAGTCAGGGAGAAACATTATATTCTCTGAGTATACAATGCCATCTAGTTGATTTATATCAACTTAGGAGCTTCTAAAATAGTTTTCCATAGATTTGTAAGTTGAAATTAAAGATGCTGTAAGCTTTGAATCAGTGTTACAGTTCTGGGCATTCAGTGAGCATCTGCATGGTCTAAGCTTTCTTGATTTCTATGTCCTTTCCAGATTGTGTCCTCCATCCTTCCCCATCCTTATCCATCGGTATGAAATCCAGGGCCTCACACTAGGCAAGGATGTGTGCATCTGAGATACATCCCTATCCCTAAGTCTCCTGATTACTTGAAGTGCCTTTCTTGGTGTACAATGGGAATAGTATCTACTTAGTAAAACTCCTTTGAGGAGTATATGAGCAAACATGGAGGACTTACTTGATGGGAGCAACTACTGACCAGGAGTCTTCTGTTTTGTTTTGTCTGATCTGCGTTTGGATGAGTGAGCCTTTATGTTCTAATACCTTTGTGGCAGTCAGTGGACAGCCAGAAAGAGGAGAGTTAGTTCTCTCCTTCTACCAAGTGGGCCTCCAGGAACAAACACAGGTTGTCAGGTTGGATGACAAGTACCTTTATACTTTATACACTGAGCCATCTTTCCCTACCTGTAACGAGTAATCTGGGAGTGGTGGTTCATCCCTGTAATCTCAGCCCTCAGGAGGCAGACTGCAGGATCACTGCATGTTTGAGGCCAGCCTGAGCAACATTGCAAGAACCTGACAAGAAAGAAATGGAGAAAGAAAATCTTGTTCTTAATTACTTGTATTTTTTTGATAATTTTTTTTTTTTTTTGGTGGGGATATATAATTTTTATACCACAAACCACTCATTCTAGAAGTAGTTTTAGAATGTGTAGAACACTGTCTGCCATTCCCCCCACCGTCAGTTCAGGGGCTGAATCTATTGTGATTTTCCATAGTTTTTAGTTTCCCAGGATTTGATATGGACATGCCTTTTGTGACTAACCTGACTCACTTTACTTCTTTCAGGAAAGTTCACATACTCGGCTCTTTCCAAAACATCAAGATGGCAAGAACAGCCATTTGCAACCTCATCCTAGGTAATAGCAGTTTATTTCTTTGGCATTTTCTCTGTGAAGATGAGAAACAGTAGCTTTTATATTGTTAAAGATACTAAATAGAAGCTGAAGAGTTGGCAAAGCAAAAACCAGGAATACTTTACTTAGATTCTATTTGTTAGAGAAGATAAAGGCTATATTGGGAATATCATTAAATCTCTTGCATTCCTAAGGAAGTATACCGAAAACCCATTCCAAAATAACTGAAAACATTACATATTAGGGTCTATAAAATGAGGGCTGCCGAACATAGCCAGTCAACTTGATTGATCTGGTTAATCTAGATCTGAAGTCATAGCAACTTGCTCAGAGGATCTGCCAGTTTTTTTCTAGTGTTCTTGTCTGTCTGTCTGGCTTGTTTTTTAAATGGTCTTTTTACAACTCTTGTTTCTTTTCCTTAGGAATGAAAATATTTGTCCTCTATGTGTTTGAATATATTTGTATATCTAAGCTGCCCTTTTTCTTAAACAGGAAACCCTCCATCAAAGGTGTATGGCAATATCCGAGCTGTGGCCAGCAGATCAGCAGATCGGTTCTGAGTTTCCCTGGACACTTGATGTTCTCATAAAACCATGGGAGGAGTTTCCCAGCCACCTAAAGCTCAGGTTCCTTCTCATCTCTCACCAGAGCAAAAGCAGAAAAGAAAGGTTTAACAGGACTTACACTCAGCTGCTTCTAGGATAATTTAAATATGATGTAATACTGAAAAATCTATACTTTTATGTGTAAGTAAACCACACCGGGCAGATTCACAGTTTAAAACCCTGTCATTTAGAGGTAACTTCTTGCTTACAACTTTTTGGTTATAGATTTACAGCTAAATTTATAAACTTAGATAAAGTCTGAAATTTTTAATTAAAAATGAATCACAATTCTTGGTACTGGGCACTGAGACTATTTCAGGGTTAGATCATGGCAGTAACTTGCACTATTTAACTCTATGTGCTCATCTTTGCACTTCCTGTACAATTTATAAATAAAATGAAAGCCCTGCTTCACAAGGCTAATAAATGTTATTTTTCAAGTAAGTAATGTCAAGAATTACTGATATTACACATATTTCTCTTGTAAAGGTAAAACTGTAAAACAATTTTCCCAAGAAAATTGTTCTCCAAACAGCATATTCTTGTAACTAGTGTGTGTATATGAATTTGATGCTTATTTCTTACATTGTTTTAGAACACACTTCATTAAACATGTTACTTAGATACTACACTCCTTTGTTTCTAACCAAAATATGTAATGATTGGAGGTCAGGAAATTCATGCAATAACTAAAAGTAGTAGTACTTTTTTTATTTTAGTTAACATTTTTTTGAGTGTTTTGCCTGCATTTAGGTATGTGTTCCATGTATGTACCTGGCATTCCCCAGAGGCCAGAATAGTTCATCAGAACCCTCAAACTGGAATTACAGTTAAGGTTGTGACTACCCATGTTTTCTGGGAACTGAACCCAGGTCCTTTGAAAGGTCACTTAAGTGCTCTTAACCACTGAACTAGTTCTAATAAAGAGGATGTATGTGTGTTTGTTTCAAGATAAGGTATTGCTGTGTAGCCCTGGCTGCTAGCCTTGAATCCACAGGAATTGTTTCTGCCTCTTGAGTACTGGGATTCAAGGTTATACATCTCCACATCCGGTATAGATTTTGTTTTTATTGTGTGGACATGTATGTATTATGTCTATCCTGTGTGTAGATGTTCCCGTGGAGTTGTAGATACAGATGGTTGACACCCTGGTGTGGGCAGTGGGAATTAAACTGCAGTCAGTCAGTCCTCTGGAAGAGCAACAAGTGCTTGTAAACACCGAGATCTCTCCTGCTCCTGTTTTTTGAGAATGTGTAGTCAAGGCTGGTCTGTAATCACTGGGTAGGCCATCTTGCCTCAAACTTGGGTCGGTCTGGTGCCTCAATTTGGCATGCGCCAGGGTTACAAATGTGTGCTGTCACACCATTTAGTAGTTTTGTTAAGCTTTTGTTCCCTCTTGTCAGTGGGAAGTGCTACTGTCCAGACTGCTTTGTTCGGTCGATATACCATCTACCAACAGGACATTGCTGGAGTGTCTCACCAAAGGAGAATGCTTAATATTATCAGACCTCATTGATAGTAGGGGTATATTGGAACAACTTGTGAAGTCTGTAGAGCATTTAAGAGGTACAGACCACCTACTCTCACTGTGCTCTGAGAGATTCAAAATTGTGATGACTCTGACTGCTACCATGTGCTTTTCTGGGAAGTGAGGTCTGTGTCTTTAATACCTTTTCAAGTGTCTGAAGTGATCCATGACTAGGTATGTTGGTTTAATTCTAAGGAGTTAAGGCAGAGTTAAGAATGTAGTTTTTGCCAGAGGTTTAGATTCCATGTTAAATTGCAGTGTGTTTGTATTCCACCCTCCTATTACTACTATGCATTCAAAAGGGATACTGTGCCAGATACTCTTGGCATGTCAATGAATGAATGCATCTTGCTGGTAGTTAATCATAACCTGGACCAAATAACTCCTTTAATATCTTGAGTCATCACAGTGTAGCCAGCCTGGAAGCTGGTTTCTGTAGCACAGCCTGCTGTTGGACTCATGTTAACTGTAAAGCCACATGGTCTTTTGGATCCTTGACATCTGTTTGTACACCCTGAGAACTATCAAGGAAGTAAATAAATCTTAACCCTCTTGTCTACACACCTTTCTAAAACATTCTGCACATTAAAAATGCTTTTTTAAATACAGCTTTCCTCATTAATTTTTGTAATTGGTAGATATTAATACAGCTTAACCGAAGCTCTGTATAAGATTTTAACACTAATTCTATTTCTCTCTGTTGCCCTTGGCACAGACTCTTCCATGTTTGTCTCTAGAAATGTCATTCCATCAACATGGAAGTGGAGCTCTCACTTAACAGAGCTTATTACCCATGTGAGAGCATGTGTTAGTTACCCATCCAGCTACAGAATACTTGGGCTGCTTCCAGCCTTTGGCTGTTGTGAACTGAGTCCCTGTGACTTCAACAGTAACAAAGAGGTTGCCCATACTGTCTTTGATACTACTTTTCTTTGCTTTGGAGATGAGAAAGAACAGTAATACACCTTGTGATGCAGATCTGTGACTTGCATATGCATTTCTTTAATGACAGTGCTATTGAGCACCACTTCCTGTGTTTAGGGACACTTGTACATCTACACTGTCTATTCAGGTCCTTTGCCCGTATTTTAGTTAGGTGTTTTATTGCTGTTCTGTAGATCTTTGGGTTGGATTACTAATCCTTTTTCTTATATGGTTTACAAGTGTTTTCTTCTACTCTTAAAAGAATTTTCCTTCCACTCTAAATAGTCATTTTCTTAGGCTCTAATCTAATGCTCATGATCTTGAAACCGTTTAATACATGTTATCGTGGTGTATGTACACATACCCACCAATCCTAAAGTTTACTTGGGCGAGGGATATCATTTGCCTGGCATGAGGATCTCAACCCTGTTACAGTGCTGAACACACAAGGATTTTGTAGTAAAGTGTCAAAAGTAGGTTGGGCATGGTGGTACATGCTTTTAATCCACACTAGCATTGGGGAGGCAAATGCAGAGGGAATCTGTTGACTTCCAGGCTATTCTGGTCTACAAAACAAGTTCCAGGATAGCCAGAGCTAAACAGAAAAACCCTGTTTGGGGGGAAAAAAGGTCTCAAAATTTCATGTTACAGTTATAAAAAATAATCCCAGCATGCAGAAAGCTGAAGTGGGATTACAAAAATTCAAGACCAGTTTGTTTCGCAAGATGTTCCCAAGAGAAAAAAACGAATTAGAACATGTGTTATCTAGGAGCCACATACCAATTTACTAAATACTTTAATGAACACTCAATGACACCCAGGTGATACTCTGAAAACCTGGATCTGTGCAAAACAAGCAAACCACTGTGTAAGGGAAGACAATAGGCAAGGAAGAAGGGATGAATGGTGAATAAAAAAAGTTAGACTAGATAGAGGAAACCCAAGAGCCTGCACATACACAGGCGAACAAATCTATTACAGGCACTAGTTATGGAGCATGGGGTTGATGTACACGTGTGAGAAGCCAGCCAAACCCTCAAGACACTTGTAATAGGCCCAGGGCAGGGGAGTGGAGTCTCAGGGCTTCGCAACATTTAGCCTTCTTGTTTGTTCCAGATAAAACAACGTATTTCACCTGTAGTTTATTATCCAAGTTTTTGAATCCCTAAAAGCATGGACAGGATTATCAACAGTAGCAGTACACTGACAGAATACATTCAAGCCAAGTTTCAAATATTTTATTTTCTTACTCATACAGTATGAAGTTCTCTAAAGATTTCACAACATGACATGTATCATGCAGAAGAAAATTTAAACATTCAACATAAACCATGCCCTCCCCACCTCCCTCACACAAACTAAAAAAGAAAACCCCTCATTCCCCAGTAAGGAAATAGTTTGCACTATTTTTTTCCACAACGCCAGCCAAGATATGCACAAGCAAGAGATATAGAAAGCATTTGCTAAAATATTTGTAACAAATAATTATGTACAAAAAAATTCACAAAAGACTAGTTCCCTCTTGAAGCAGAGCACATGGCGGTTGACACTGGGACAGATCAAACCACTGGCTGAGATTGCAAGCCATGTACTGATCCAGAGGGGGAAAGTAATTACATGGAGTGGAGATTTTTGTTTTAAGTATTAACATTTCCAAAGTTTGGCAACATCATCTTTTTAAATTATGCAAATTATGTAAACAAGAGGTACATTTTAAATTGATCTACATGCAAAACTCCATGTCATGCAAAGACACCAAGCACCGGGATTTTTCTCTCACAGACAGAGCCCATGATGTGCAGCACTCAGTTGAAGGGACAGCGGTGGCAGGCAGGTGTACTCAATTTAATATTCTCTCACCTTGATTCAACCCGCCCTTTACCATTCATGATTATAAAACCAATTTATGTAGAAAAACTGTATAGGGAAGACTGCCATATAAAACTCTCTAGAATGTCTTACTTCCAGTCAATAGTACCTTTGCAGAAAGGGAAGGGATAATGTCAAGTGGTAGAACAGGACGTACTTTTATGTCACACAAATCTGTTAAATCATCATCCATCACTAGTTGTGTGGGCAAAACAACAGAAATCCATCATGTGCTATCTTACCTTCTGGCAAAGAAATTTAAAAAGTATGTATGTGGACAAAATCTGCTCTCCTATGGCATATAGATTAGCAAGATATCCCCCCATTTTAACCACAAACAGAATTTTACATAAATATGTGCTCATTAAGTATCAGTTGACTTTTTTTTTAGGTTAACTGTATGTCTTTGGAAATGCAGAAGGAGAAGGAAAAATGAATCCACGATTTAGAGTTTAGTGACAAGTATTTCCTTGTATATAATGATACAAGGAGATTTTAAGCCATTACATGATTACTTTGGGTTTTCTTCACTAAATAATACATTTTAAAAAGTCATGACTGCCTCAGAAAACTTCTGACCTTTATAAAATCACAACTGCTAATTACATTTTCTCAGGGACACTTAATAAAAATAACAGCAATTACTTAAAAAATATCAGCCTGAAGCAGCCACAGTGTATGCAGTTCTATGGACACAAGAACCCACTCTTGGCAACAGCACTGAACTACACCTCCAACAGAGATGGATTAAACGCTGCTCAGCAGTAAGACAGTCCCTGGAAAGCTACTCAGAGATATAAATAAAGTTACAGACTCCTTACAAAAGTGTAATCAAGGTAAATAATAGGGCATTAACAAATGCTTTATCAATCTCTCAAAGGAGGAAGCACAGAGAAAGGAAAATAGCTGGCCTAATACCTGGCGCAAATTGTACAATCTTCTATCTACATATAAAACTGTGTGTGAAATAAAAGTAAGGATGGTTTATGTTCTGCTTGGCACTTTTGTACTCTAACATTTTGTTTCTGAATCAAGTATATTAAATTAAAGCCAACCTACTAAATATATAGAAAGCTACATATATCTATATATAAATATTTACATATGTATATATAGATACTTTCTTGTTATAAAAGATGAAGAAAAATAAATTAAAGAGCCAACCCTTCCCTTTCTCCACCATACTGATATGCTCTTTCATGCTGCTGTCCTTCAAACTTTAAAGTGCTACACTGAGTTATTGAGAGAGTAGGAGTTCAATAACACTTAGTTGGCTTCATGAGGCTCATGTTGGAAAATGTGGCTTCACAGAGAAAAATACTTCCATTTAAATACACAGAGAGCATTGCTGGACGTCTTGAGCAGATCTTCAGAGATGGAGAAGAAAGCAAAAGTGTTGGGTGGTATTCTTCAAAGAGTCACACATCCACCACCATCTTTTTGTGGATATCTAGGCCACCTACAACCTACAACAGACACAAACAAGCTTTTTAGTAAGGAAATCACATCCTTTTTTTTTTTTTTTTTTTTTTTGTCAACTTGACTCAGGCTAGAATCACCTGGGAGGAACCTTATTGAGAAAATGCTTCTTGTCAGACTGGCCATGGGTCAGTCTGTGGAGCACTTCTGATTAAAGATTGATGTGAGAGGGCCCAACCCACTGTGAATGGTGCCACCCCTAAGCAGTGGGGGTACTGGAGCAAGCCATGGGAAACAAACCAGTTAGCAGTATTCCTCCATACAGGTTCCTGCCCCAATTTTTCTTCATGGTGGATTACAACTCAGCCTCTGATCATTGTGTTTTATCACAGTCAAGAGAAAGCAAAGTAGGATACTACTTTACCAAAAGTATAATTAAACATATTCATTATCAAAAAAATATCTGTTTTCAGACAATCCAGAAGCTGGATTAAAGGGTGGGGGAGGGTTGAGTCTCCCAGTTCAACTTTTCTGCCTCGTCCTCATATAACGAAAGATGTTTAAGTACACGCACATCTGCATTTTGAGGTATACACACTTGCATGTGCATGCCCATGCATACAGAGACCAGAACACGGTGTGGAGGCCAAATTCTTCCTCCATCTTTCCCCAGTTACTCTCTGGGGCAGGGTCTCTCACAGCTGGAGGGAAGGAGTGAATGTGGCAGAGAGAAGGGCTCTATACTGGCAGATGGGCCTGAGCTGGATAAGCAAAGGAGCTAGAAATGAGCATGGAAGCAAGTTAATAGGTAGTGGTCCTCCAAGATCTGTGCTCCACTTCCTGCCTTGACTTCTGTGCTCCTTAAAGACACCCAAGAAGGAACCTCAGCTAAGGAACTAAGCCTCCATCACCCTGGCCTATGGGCACTTTCTTGCTTTATGATTGATGTTGAACAGCAGTGCCATCCCCATACCACAGTAGGTGGTCCTGGTTGTATAAGAGCAAGCTCAGCAAGCCTTGGGGAACAAGTCAGGAAGCAGTGCTTTCCACCGTCTCTGTGTGTCCATATTCCAGACTGGAGCCCCTGCCTCGGCTTCCTTTAATGATGGACTAAAGTGTGGAAGTGTAAAACAAATGAACCTATTCTTCCAAGCTCGCTCACTTTCTGTTTGGTGTTTTAGCACAGGAGAAACCAAATGAAAACAAGGCCTGCTCCTCTCCATGACTAACTACACTGTTTCCTTCCCAAGTTGCTTCCAGTCAGTGTTTTATGAGCAACAGGGAGTAAGCTAGAAAACTGCTCCAGCTTCGACGAGTTTCTTACAGACACCTGCTATGTACAACTCCCTCACAAAGGCCTACACTTCATCCTTGTCCACTTTTCCTTCTGAAATGCTACACTCAACATATTTTATAACATGGTCATGAACATATGGGGAACAGGAGTGGAAAGTTATGGCTTAAAACGATATATTTGAGAGTCAAGCTGGACAGGTGAAGCTGTGCTGATAACCTGACAATCTCTCGGCATGCTTCGGACAGACTATCTTGTTAGCACTAGTAAAGTGAGAAGAGCCGCTCCACTGTGGGCAGCACCTTCTCTGGCTTGGATCCTAGACTGTAAGAGGAAAGAAGAGTGGAACAGCAGCTACATTCATCTTTGTCCACTTCCTAACTGTGGGTGAGATGTGACAGATGCTTCAAGATCACACCACCCTACCTACTCTGCTGCCATGGTAAATTCGAGTCTTGAACTCTAAGCCAGAGTAAATTCTACCCTTGAGTTACTTCTGTTACTTTACTCCAACAGGAAACTTCGTTTTAAACACAAAACATTTTATTTCAATCATAGACAGTGCTGACTAGGTTTTATCAATTTGACAGAAGCTAGAGTCATCAGTGAAGAGTAACCTCAACTGAGAAAATGCCAGCCCGTGGGCAAAACTATGAAGGTATTTTCTTGACTGATGTGGAAGGGCCCAGTCCACTATGGGTTACACAACTATCTCATTGGTCTGTTGTATAACTTACACTTGTTTCTTTCTGTGTATGTGCACCACCTCCAAAACTCAGGAGGGTCAAAGGGACAACTTGGGAGGATTGGTTCTCCCATGAAGTAGGTAACCAAAAGGTCAGGCTGCAGGCTTCTCTGCCAGCACTTCTCTTACCCACTGAACCATTGTCAGCTGTTCTTTGTGAGATTTAAATTTAAAACTGGAGTAGAAGAAGACCTTCCTAGATAAGTATCCACTGATGCCTAACAAAATTTTTTTTCTTTGCCTCTACTCTAGAAGACTATTTCTGTCATGTCAGAGTTTCTAGTGTTGCCAGCTAAAAAACAGGGCTCTTTTTCACAAAAGCATTTTCTTAATATGTAATTTATTTTTCTTTTATGTTCATTAGTGTTGTGCCCGAGTGTGAGGGTGTCAGAAGCCCTGGAACCTGTAGTTAAGAGACAGGTGTGAGCTGCCATGTGGGTGCTGGGAACTGAATCCAGATCCTCTCCTCTGGAAGAACATCTCCTCTGTGCTTTTCACCACTGAGCCATCTCTCCAGCCCCATCACCAAAGCATTTTCAAACATGTTTTGTTTTCTGGTTGTTGTTATTTACAGTACTGGGTGTGTACTGGTCCAGGCTTCATGCATGGTGGTAGGCAAGTACTCTCCAAGACTTTATCGTCAATGCAGCAGGCATAGTTTTAAGCAAATCTTAAAGCATGTCTTACTTGTAATTTCTAGGAGCAACCACAAGTACGTTACTAGTCCTGTGAGGAGACAGCTATGCTGGTAACAAGTCTGGCTTGCAAGTGTAAGGACGTAAGTTAGAATCCATACAAAAAGCTGGGTGTGGCAGCATCTACTTGTACGGCTGGCACTGATGAGACAGTCATGAGGTCCATGGGGCTTGCTGGCCAGTCAGTATAGCAGAAATGGTGAGTTTTAGGTTCACTGGGAGAAGAGTTCAAAATAATCACCTGCACAAGGCAGGAAGCTGATGCTGCCCTCCAGCCTCCACACACAGCTATTCACGAACCCACAATTGCTGGCACCATCCCTGTAGCATGTTACCAGACTGCTGATGTACACTCATTCTTGAGAATAGTAGCTTTTAATTCTCAGCTCTTAAAACATATTCCAAAACTTGAATGTGGAGCAGTTAGACAAAAATTAAAAGAATTTAAAAGCAAAATGTGCTTATAAAACTGTCTAGGAAACTGGCCTTAAAAGGGTGTTAAAAGGTGTTAAAAGTTAACAGATGAATCAGCCTATTCACTTACAGCACAGAATTCCTCAAAGGATATTCTTCCATCTCCATCCTTATCTGCATTAATTATGGTTTTGTCTACAATCTGCTGTAACTGTGTATCTTTCAGATTGTTGCCCACCATCATCTTCAACACCTGGAAGAGTTCTCCATTGGAAATATAACCATCTTTATCCATGTCATAGATACGGAAAGCAACTAGAAAAAAAAGGGGGCGGGGGGAAGCACTGCTATTAAAAGGCAAACAAATACTTAAGATGAAAACCAGTATTATCTGACTAAGAGAATGGCACTTTTTAAAATACAGACACCACACACACAGTTTGGCTTGATAACTGATTACAAGGTTGAGCTATTGAGTAAAGACTACCTAGGCCAAGCATGTGTTATGCCTGGTCCCAGAAACATCTTTCCCACTCCACCACTAAAGACGGCACATTATTCAAATATACTAGCTGCAAACATCATAAATGACTTCTATTATGACTAAAAAGTCTTAAAATGTTTTTAGAAGTCTAACTTCCAATGTGGAATGGCAGTTTAAGAAGGAAAATACTTACACCTCAACTTCTGCTCCTTATCGCCTTTGACACTGAACTGAGAGACTCCTTCAATGAATTCTAAATAAAAGTTGAAAATGTTTACAAATCACAACTTTTAATTTTTATAAAGAAAAGCAACATTCAAAAAGCTATTTCTTGTACAAAATATTAAAAGTAGTACTGAAAAATCATTAACATCAATTTTTAAAAAGTATTTTATGTGTGTGAATACACTGTAGCTGTCTACAGACACACCAGAAGAGGGCATCAGATCCCATTACAGATGGTTGGAGCTACCATGTAGATGTTGGGAACTGAACTAAGGACCTCTGGAAGAGAAGCCAGTGCTCTTAACTGCTGAGTCATCTCTCCAGCTCCAAATATTGTCAATTTTTAAGGCTCTAAATACAAGATTTCATTTTATTTGAACGTTAAATTTTATTTGAGTCATCAAGATTAACCAATTTGAATTATGTATTAAGGCCTATGAACCATTAACATTCAAAAACATTCTTTAAGGATATTTATTTAACCAATTTCTTTAGACTACGAAACACTGTACATTATTTTACCAAAACAAAAATCATTTTATTTCCATTCCAAATTTTTCAATCATGTAAATACACTGTTGGAAAATTCTTGAAAAATAATTTCTTTACTACTGGCAAACAATTCATAAATAAACAAAAAACAAAAACATTTAGAAGTATAATACCAAATGTAAAATGATATATAAATAAATCAATATTTGCACAAAAGATTCCTTGGTGTCTGGCTAGGCATGGGCTACCAAAACTGACCAGTACAGGTCTCAGTCTTTAAGAAGAATGTAAAGAAACAAGAAAAATACAGCTTTTAATATTGTTAAGCTGTCCTTGAGTAAGAGTAACTTTTTTAAAATGGAGGAAATCGTCGATGTTCCTTTTTGTGGTAGATTACACTATAATAGATACCTTGAGAACTTATGAAGCAAAGGTAAAGAATAATCAAAATCTAGGTAACACAGATTTTCAAGTTTTAGCATAATCTTTATTTATAAGATCACCAAAAATAGAGACACTTTAAAAAATTCTAGTTCCATTCTGATGGAAAGTGCTTTAAGATTTAAAAACAAAATGGCCATTACCTTTGAAGTCTACTTCTCCATTCCCGTCTGTGTCAAATATATCTATTACCCGCTGTACTAATGGATTCTGTTGTAACTCAGGCAGAGACATGAACTCTTCCACGCTCAAAGAACCAGAGTTGTCCAAATCAAGCTTCTTGAATCTCTTTCCTAGCCTTTTAATTTCATCAGCATCGACTACAACAAATGAAGAAAGTAGCAAGACTTTAATTTTCAATTGATCTAAGAAGCTACAAAATTCTTCTAAGTAAGTATGACAACTATTTTCCTTCCACTGCTTTTCTGTTTGGTCCTCCCATCGTGTGTGAATGGGTTGCTGGGCAGACAACGACCCCAGGGTGACGCTGCTTTACCAAGCTAATCATGGAGACCTTGACAGAGGCTGAGTCACTCTCTGTTCTGTTTCATGGCACCTTTATTTACATATTCATTAAAGTGTACATTTAAAATATAAAAACATATTCAAATGGATACTGCAAAAATTATCTATGGTACTAAAGTACAACCATACAACCATAGGATGGCACTGATGTCTACTGTAACTCCAAAGAGATGGAGTAATGTCAGGAAAACATGCAAATTTATTGGTTTATGGAGATTTCTCCCAGTACTGATACTCTAGGACTTACAGATGGGATAAAACCCCAACCAACCCATGGGAATGCACACAGCACAACTAATCTAGCAGTCATCACAGATTAGCCACATGTACCTAAAAAAAAAAAAAAATGCTCAGAACACACATACATTGTCAATAGCTGAGTAAAATCACCTAACTCTCCAAGCTTGTTCTATGATAAATAGTGGAATACATCATGTAATCTGGCAAATTACACCCAAGGCCCCTGCAACAGAGCACACGGCATTCACAATGGCAGCTGGGAATTACAGCATACTGCACTGTCTAGCATTCTTTCAAAGTATTAACAGTGTATGTTGATATATATATACTACTTATCTAAGGGAAGATGGAAAACTCTGATTTCAAAAGCATGGTGCCTGCCCTAATTACCTAGAATAGTTAAAGCCAGTTTGGAAGGCAAAACCATCCACAGTGCCCAGGGGTGGAGGACAAAAGAGAAAAGGATCGTTAGAAGATCAGAACACACACACTTGAAAAGCAAAACAGGAAATGTAGTTCTCTTAATGCACTGCCTTCCTATTGCCCCAGTGGATGAAACATGCTGCAAGGTAACACAGCAAACACAACTTCACTTTTTGAAATGCTAGTTTTACAAATCTACCTTCCATGCAGACTGCACTGTGACAGAGTAAACTCAGTCCTGTTACTACCTTCAATATTTAACAGTCAGAACACTACTTTGCATTAAGATAAGCACTGAAGCATGTGTTTCCACATCTGATACTACCGTTCAAAGATCCCATTCCTCCTTTAAAAAATTTAAAAAAAAAAATCTTCAATCTCAGTGTTTCTCAGTGTTTCAACAAACTGTGGGCATGTAATTCTGCCACCTTTAAAAAGAATAGTTATGAAAAGGTTAGATTTTCTTTCAAAAAAGAAGGATATTCTTCTGAGACAAAGTTTCACTATGTAGCCTTGAGCTCAGAGATCTGCTTGGCTCTGTCTCTGGAGTGCAGATTTGTTTGTTTCTAAATAGCTTACCTATTAAATACAAATCATGGTGAACTGAAGTGACCTAAAGAAATGCCACGCTTATGCTAAAGATTTCTTAAAAGGAACTGACTGATTAAAGCGTAATGATTATATACTTTTAGTATATCCCAGACACGGTCTAAATTATCTTAGACTTTTCATTTCTTTAATAACCACCTAACATCTATCTCTGTCCCTGACCTAACACCCTACTGATGATCAGGTTTGGGGCATATTAACTCAGCAGACCATTGGCTTCCAGTACCCCAAAAGCTAGGCATGTCAACAGACAGCATCTGAGACCTACTATAACCAATCTACCACGGATCCTCATCAATATACTAGGTAAAATACATTCATTTTCTAACTTTCTTTTGCTTTGCAGCTATGATGAAAAGAATTCAATAGTGTATGTGTTAATCGGTATAACCTAATTCTCTGTTCCTGAGCTATAGTCAGTTGTATTGGTATAGAGAATAAACTATATTCCCATTGGAGTCAGAGCTGTGATTTACATACATACAGAGCGAAAGGGAGGGATGAAGGTAGGGAGGAAGATATAAAGGGCTCATTTTATGTCCCATTCATTCCCTCAAACAACAACATCAGTAACAACAAAATCCCCAAAAGACAAAAAAACGGGGTTTCTCTGTGTATTCCTTATTCCTGGCTATCTTAGAACTCACTCTGTAGATCAGGTTGATTTCAAACTCACAGAGCCACCTGCCTCTGCCTCCCAAGTGCTGGGACTAAAGTTGTGCATCTCCACCAACCGGCCCTACATGGGTCTTTTTGAAACCTAACACATGACTCAAAGAATTATCTACTTTCAAGAAGTCATTCACTAGTCAGCACCAAAAACCATGCACCCAGCTGTCTCGCTGCCACCTTCAAAGGTAGGCAAGGAATTCTCCCTGTGGCCTGGACTTCCTCTATGGTCAACAGTCTCCTGTGTTGTTCTAAACAGGGGTTTTGTTGTTGTTTTTTGTTTTGTTTTTAAACATGATACTCACTTGAGGGTCTGTCAAAGCCTTAGTTTGCCATCTTTGTCTTTTTCTCCTACTACTCCTCTAGCTTAGCATTTGTTTGTATCTTCTGTTTCCTAGGACTTGACTACTTTTAGTATAGAAATTCTCTGAGCAGCTAATCATAGAAACCGGAGAGGCGTATCTTTCAAATCCTATAAGGCAGGTGTCAAGGGGAATTTCCTAAGATATAGAATGGCCTCAAAGGAAGCCCCAAGGTGATGTATTTCCCTCCTAAATTGTAAAAAAACTTCATGTGTGCCAGGAAGACACACTTACGGGCAAACTTAAGAGTACTGGGCTGTCTCATGATATCCCAAAATTATGAGATCAAACTTTCACTACAGCATGGAGAATCAAAATATCCCAGGGTGAAGGCAAGGAAACTACTACAGCAAAGAAATCTAATCCAAACAAATCCCATCAGCTACTTAAAAGGCCGCAATCTTCAGGAAAGAGAGGAAAAAAAGACTAAAATGGGAACCAAAACTCCAGGGGAGGAAGCATTTGCTGGGGGAAAGCTAATTAGTAGCTGATTTTATATTTTAAAGTTATCATTCTAACTGGAAAGTTGCAGGCATTTAGGGAAATAGGGAACACCTGATATCCCTGTGTGGTTCATTCATTTATTTTTACATACTACAAGTTTCGACTGTAGGCAATCAAAAAATGGAAAACAGCCAGTCTAAGAGGACTTTAAAAGGAGCCTAAGAAATACATTACAGATTTAAAAGCAATTCATGTTGTCAGCCAAGTTTCAAACTTGAGGAGGAAGGAAACACTGAGGAGCAGGAAGTGAATCTTAGACACTGCTGGAACAGAAGTGAGTTCTGAGGACTCAAGCTCTGCCCAGCCTCCGTTCTCTCGCTTTGCCTTCTCACTCTCTCCTCCCTTTCTTCTCTAGGAACTTCCAGGAAAAGACAAATTCTCAAAGACAGACAGCATTACATTGTCTTTGGGGGAGATTATAGGGAGATCAGATCTGATACCACCTCTATTCCCTGAACAAAAACCCTGCTGGAAACTTCCTCAATTGGATCTGGACCTCTGATCTATGAAAGAACTTCAGGGTTCTCTGGTTTTATTAGTTAGAAATAAGAAATGCCCAGCTGCAAGGGCATTTCCCTCTCTACTCATTAGCCCTGACTCAAGCAAGACAAACACTACCCCAAGTGCACACAGATTCCACCTTCTGATCTCCGCCTTGCACTAGCCACTGTTTAGGTTGTGATTTTTATTACCTTGTTCTGACTCAGAGCACACCAACTTTAATAAGATGGTGTTCTGTATTTTTAGTTTCTTGATAATTTACTCCTAAAGCTGTTGATTTCATGTAATTCCATTTATCTACCGGTGTAGCTGTTAGCCTATGCCGGTGACTTGGTATGTGTGTGCATTTACGTGTGAGTACGATACAGCTTTGCCTCAGTCTACCTGGCCTTGTTTTCTTTTTCCTTACCTTCTTCTACTGTTTCAAAGAAACTGGTTGTTCAATCTCATCCTAATCAAAGTACAGGCTTGCCAGCTGACTACTGAACTAGAGACTATAGGAAAAAATGCAAAAGAAGGACTTAAGTATGCAGCAATAAGTCTTGACAGAACACAAAAGTTTGGTCTGGCAGAATACATAATAAATGCGCGATCTTGATTTTACTTTTGTTAGAACATAGGCCTGCCCCTACAACACAGTAGTCATTTAGAAGGCCAAATCCCACAGCCTAAGATCAGACCACACCTCCCTGCAGCAGCAACCCCCATTTATGGTCCTAACCAGGCTCCTCTAGGCTGTTCAGATTACTCAGAGACACCCACTTCTGCATCTTAGCTTTGTCCTCTGTCCCCTTCTTCTCCCTCACTCCTTTCCATTCTCCCTCACTCTATGAAGTTCCTCTTAGGGTTTTAAAGGGAAACTCTCTTTCTCTTAAGGCTCCAACATACTCAGATCACCATTGTACTGTTTCTGTCATGGTCTCCTTTCCTTTGATACACTGTATCTTAGGGAGTCAATTATTGCTGCCCTTTCTTTGGTGTATTTAACAACTTTGTTTAAGACCAAGGTTTAGACTTAAAATTTGTCTTAACTCTCCTCTGCTTCTCTGTGTACAATACCCTGGGAGGTTAGAGCTCTTGGATCTGGAATTAAAGGCTGTTGTGACCGCCTGGTCTGGATGCTGGGCATCCACTCCAGTCTTCACAAGAACAATATGTGCTCTTACATGCTCAGCCATCTTTCCAGTCACTGTCTTCTTTATTTTTTTAGACAGTTCTCGGTACATACCCCTAGCTGGCCTTGAACTTGATAGGGAGGCCTCTGCCTCCAAAATGCTAGGATTAAATTAAAGGCATAAACCAGTTGTTTTACATTAGCACTGAGGATGTTTAAGAGCTCAGTAAACTGTCCTAGGTGTATCTTTCCGTTTTATTTTTCACAAGCCTATCTGCAACACACTTTAGCCATAAGTTTCATTCTTGTCTATTTTCAATTTGGAACAACTCTTCTATGTTTGCAGCTCCACCTCTGTACTCAATGTTCCACTAAACTCCATGAGTACTTTTTAAGTTACATTCCTACAGCTAATAATGTGTCCTAAAATGTTGTTTCCTCCTTGAAAACTTCTCTTGGGTTGTTGCAAACTGAAAGAAAGCTGCTGCCTTAGAGGAAGAAAATTCTATTAGAAATAATTACTCCTACTTAGTGTATTCCTGCTAATTTCATAGTAACCACAGAATAATTTTAATGGACAAATATTTAAATTATTTGCAAAATTTGTTCTAATTACATAGAATTTCCATTGTGCCTATGATCTTGAAATCTCTTGATTAGTGGCTAAATGAATGAATAGCTCAGTATGAAATCAATTTTCAACTGGAGCTTTAAGCCTAATCCTTCCATTAATTTTTCTATGTGTAAAGCTACAGTTCTGTCCTCATAAAATAATTAACAGGTACCAGGTACGGAGATCTCTGTAAGTCTGAGGCTAGCCTGGTCTGCATAGCGCGTTCCAGGCTAGCCAAAGTTACATAACATTAGAATAAAATTTAATGAGCCTTCTGTGAAGATGGACATAAAGGGAGATACCGTAAGTACTTGGTTAGTCTTTCTATGGGAATTCCTGGGAGACAAAAATCTAGGAAAGCCTGAAGCAGGTGATGCCATCAATCAGAAAAGACACCACACCAAGGCGTCCCCCAACTTCTCCGACAAAGACCCCATCAGGTATCCCCACCCACTTTTTGTGTTATAAAACTTCAGGTTTGGGCTGGCAAAATGGCTCAGTGGTGGGCATGTTTGCAGCCAAGCCTTAAGTTTGATCCCCAGAACCCACATGGTTGAGAACTGATTCATACATGTTTTCCTTGTGTTTCTACACATATATGAGCAAATACAATGTGGGGATAAATTTGCACATTCCCACGTCTTGACTCAAATATGTGTTAACTCCCTGTGTGGGCACCTTCAGTGGATGTCAAAACTGCGTTATACTGACTATTCACTACATCTTACAAAGCCCCAAACCTTCCGGATTGCATTTCTACCCCGATTCCTTTATGATTACTTATGTCTAAATCTTTTAAAACTGTGCTTACTTAACGATAGGAAGAGACCTGGTCTTGGCTTTCAAGGGAATACTGGAGGCTGTCCTTGTTAGCATGCTTTGTAATGGCTGGTGGGCATCATCTTTTACACTACCCAAATGTTCACAATTCAAAGTTCTCTCCACTCTCAAAAGAATTCTCCTACTATTCAACATAATTTGGATTTTGAAAAAAATCCAACTTCAAGCCAGTTAAAATTTCCAGCATGGGGAGGGGGGCAACTTGTGAAGCCCCACACCTAGCTGAAGCTGGTGATGGCTGGTACGGGTAGGTTCTCCAACACCTACATACATGAGTGCTATGAATGGACTTGGTAAGTTAAAAATATTCATTTTAGAAGGAAGATGTGAAGGTGGGAGTGAGATGTGTTAGGGAACATGGAAGGAGTTGGAGGGAGAATCAAGGTATTATATGAAACTTGTAAGGAATTTAAAAAGCCAGGAACATAAGTAAGTCTTCTAAGAAGAACTCTATTTGAGGAAATATCTCTACTTTAGATCCCAAACCACCATGGCAAAACAAAACAACAAAAAAAAAACACTACCCCAAAACAATAACAACAACAACAAAAACCCTTGCTATCTTAAAAAAAAAAGTATTAATAGAGCCTAAGTGAATACACATTGGACTGATATTAGAAACGTTAAGATACAACAAATTGTTAGATGTGGTGGTCAATCTGATCCAGCTAAAGTATAACCTATTCTGAAGACCACTGTGAATGGTCTTGTAAATCTGACTAGATATCCTGTGCTATGACCAGAAGCACATCCCTCAACTACATCAACTCTGACAGGAGTAAGCAGAGGCACTCAAAATTCCAGCCTTAGACATGCTCAGATTTCTGCCTTCCCCAATCACTGTCACCCTATTATCTTGTGAGAAATACCCAAAACCTTTGGGTTGGCTTTTTATCCCAAGTATACCAAAACAACCATGTCTCCAAGGGCAACAGTTTTCATGGTAAATTTGACTGTCCCAGTGCTACCCCAAGAGACATTTCTGGGGATACTGGATTCTGGAATTAACTAAACACAATAAAAGCATACCAAAGAAAAGGTTGCATGTTCAAAAATAGGACATACAGAAAACTATCTCAAATAAGAAATTCACAACCTAAGAAATCATATCTTTCTTTTAAAGTACTTTCTTGATTAAATGAATCTTCATGATATCTAACAGTTAAGTCGGGTCTAGAAAATTTAGAAAAATACAAAATGTGTATTTTTGCCAATAAAATGTAAAGACAACATTAAAAAATAAATCCTATTGGAATCCCTCTTTCTGACTGAAATAAAGATGGTTTGGCAGGTAAAGACAAAAGGCTGAGTTCTATCCCTGGAACACATGGAAGGAGAAAAATGATTACCTGAACTGGTCCTGACCTGTAGGCACAAAGGCAGAGACACTGGCTGGAGCATGCAGACACACCCACACATGAAATACAGAAAACCAATGAGACCTGTCTCTGCTCTAGTCACTAATGATATCTGGATGAGTTTGGTGAGAAGGAATTCAAAATGCCACTGCTACTGCTATTTGATTTATTCTGTAGTTAACTAAGCATTTAATTCTCCAAAGTGGAATCTGGTGTGATACTAAAACAGTAAGAGATCTTAAATTATTACCCAAAAGTAAGTTACAATTTGGGCAATAAATACTAATTTTCCTCAAACCAGCTATTTCATTTGAGGTTATAGGTATGAAACATGATGGTCAGAAGAAAAACTACAACTAAAAAATTATTTCAAGGCCAGGTGGTGGTACAAGCCTTTCATCTCATCACTCAGGAAGCAGAGGCAGGCAGGATCCCTTTGTTAAAGCCATAGCGAGTGAGTTCCAGGACAGCCAAGGCGATACAGAGAAACCCTATCTCAAAACAAACAAAAAATTATTTCTATTACTCTAAACAGCAAACATGGATAAAAAGATTTGCTAGAGATAGATAGATAGATAGATAGATAGATAGATAGACAGATAGATAGATGATAGCTTTAGATATATTTACCTTACATAAAATAAATTATCTAAAATGAAGAACACAAAAAACAAAATGCAAATACAAACATCAAACAACTATCAATAAGTGGGCAAATGAAATGAAAACAGATTTCAAAAGGTGAAAACTCAACACATACATACACACACACACACACACACACACACACACACGAAAAAAAGTTGTTCAACATCCTTAACCACGAGGGGACTCCAACTCACACCAGTCAGAATGACTATCATAAAAACAAATCAAATGCTAGTAACGACTTGGGGTGGGGCTCTTCTTCATGGCAATGACTATTAGTAAAGCCACTCTGGATACCAGTGTGACCCAGCTATGTCACCTAAGCATAGCCACATAGGACTCTTATGAAAGAATGGAATTACAATAGTAAGCAAAATAACTGAAACGCAGAGAAAAGCAGCATGTTTCCTCTCAGTTTTGGATTTATGTGTGATAGGGAAGTAGAAGCAAGATAGACTGAGGGAGAAGAGAAAGTAACAGGGGGATAAGACTAAAGCACATCATACACGGGAATGAAATGGATGTCTGCAACCTGTCACTGTCTAAACACAGTGAGTGTACATACAGCAATAAGAACAAACAAATTCCTTACAGACCAGCAGTTTAATACTCTGCACAAAACAGATCAACTATCAAATGTACAGAAGAAAAGAAAGTTACTACCAATATGTGAAAGATTAAATTGGTATATTATTATAATATGGATAGTCACTGACACTTCAGCTGTTTATTTTCTTTAACATGAAACCTTGGTAGTTATAAGACTCTTTAGGGCCTGAGAGATGGCTCAGCACACTCCTTGCTCATGCAGAGTACCTGGCTAGATTCCAGTACCCACACCCAGGTAGCTAACAACTGCTTTGAACTCCAGGATCAGGGGACCAGCCTCTTCTGACCTCCCAAACACTTGTACACAGAGACCTAGGCATAAACGGAATTAAAAACAAAAATAAAATGGCCAGATTTTAGATATGTGTCATAAATTTAAAAAGCAAGAAGTCACGTGAGCTTTCATTATTTCTAGATTAAAATTCTTCCATACTTTAAATTCTTAAGATAAAATTATCAAGTAACAGTCAAATGGATAAAAGCCAGACATCACCAGCATCTCAGGAACTGGATACTGGCAGATGCCTGTGATTCCAGTACTTGGAATGTCAAGGCAGGAAGATCAGAAGCTGATGATTAACTCTGTTTACAGAGAAAGTTCAAGGCCCTCCTAATACACACAGGATCCTGTCTCAAAAAAGCCAAGAATTACTGAACTAGATGTGGTGGCACATGTCTATGAGCCAATGGGAGGCTGAACCAATCTACAAAGCCACAGGTCAATCTGGGCTAATAGCAAAGCAAAAGCACAAACTGGCTCCACAACATTGCAAAAGCACTGCAGTACAAATGAATTCAAATGGAGAAGAGTTGTTTTAACACTACAAAACCCAAGCAACAACTCACTGCAAGGTAAGAGGATTCAGAACCAGCCACAGTAAATGGGCCAATGGGGCTGTTCCTGAGAACAGCATGACCTGGAACCTTGGAAGCTTCAAACTGTCTTAACCTACCACAGTCTCCACTCCAATTCCAAAGATCCTACCCTTTCCTGATAAAGGCCCTTTCACACGAAACCTGACTTATTTCTAAGAAGATATCAGCCACCTGGTCACCACCGGTCCTTAAAAGAAAATTGACTAAGACTTCATTTCTTTCTTTTGGTTCCCTGATTATCAAGTCCTTTGACTATCCACAATCATGTTCTTCATTTCTGATGCTCAAGTGTTCTGAAATAGCTACTTGGTATTATTAAGGTTTTCTCTTAAAAGCCACTTTCTTTATGTGCCAAGAGAAACATATTACGCAGTGACTGCTCTATACTGGGTCCTTCCTTACTCCCATCTAGACCAGATCAGACAGTGAACACACAAGTTCCCTAAAACTACTGTGCTATCTTAATGATCTATTACAGACAACTAAATCAAAAGTGTTAGCTGACAAACCACAGTCTTTTAAGACAGTTTTATTACATATTTTCGTATGACCTCCAACTCTGACAATCTTCCTTCACAGTGTCCAAAGGCTGAAATGACAGATGTATGCTACCATACCTGGGTGTAGGCATTGATTTTTAACAAGACAAAAAGGAAGGAGAGGGAGAGGGTGGGAGAGAAAGAGAGAAGAATAGTGGGAGGGAAGGCAGACTGCATTAAATTTTTTTAAAATTTATTTATTTTATGTATGTGAGTACACTGTAGCTGTCTTCAGACACACCAGAAGAAGGCATCAGATCCCATTACAGATGGTTGTGAGCATGTGGTTGCTGGGAACTGAATGCAGGACCTCTGGAAGAGCAATCAGTGCTCTTAACCACTGAGCCATCTCTCCAGTCCTGCATTAAACTTGTAAGAACATTTATAAACCACACTCTGAAACTGCCTATCCTAAAATTAGAAAGCTACAAAGTGAATGTTAAGCTTCTGGCTCTATAACTTTGCAATTGCACAAACAACTCTAATTCTAAATTAACATCCAGCCTTTCAAATATTAAGCATCCACCTAATGTACATATAAAGTTAAGACTTGGACTGGCAAAAATGACTCAGAGGGTAAAGGGGCTTGAGGTAACCTGAATTAAATCCCTGGACCTCACATAGAGATAAGGGGGAACAGACTCCACTGTTGTCTTCTAACTTCCATGCATGCCACGGCACACGTGTCCACATAGGCACACACACAACAGTAAGACTAAAAGAGCCAGTCGTGATGCGGTGGTACAAATAAGAATGGCCCCCATAGTCACATAGATGTGAATGGTTGGCCACCAGGGAGTGGCACTTTTGAAAGGATTAGTAGGCATGGCTTTGTTAGGGGAAGTGTCTTACTGGGGGTGAAACCCAAGCCAGGTCCAGAGGCTCTCTATTTCTGCTGCCTGGGGATCTGGATGTAGAACACTCAACTGTACATGCAGCAACGTGTCATGTCTACTTGCATGCCTCCATGCTCCTGCCAGCACAATGGACTAAATCTCTAAAACTGTAAGCCCCAATTAAATGAGCTAAGAGTTGCTGTGGTCATGGTGTCTCTTCACAGCAACAGGACACTGACTAACAGATGCTTTTAATCCCAGCACTTTAGGGACAAAAGAAAGCAGATCTCTGTGAATTCAAGACCAGCCTGATCTACATTAAATGTTCCAGGCTAGCCAGGGCTACACTCTAAGATCAGGTCTCATAAACAACAAACAAGTAAGAGGCTGGCAAACACACACCACCACCACCACCACCACCACCACCACCACCACCACCACCACCACCACCACCACCAGCAGCAGTAAAGGTTTGCTGCCATACCTAATAAGCTACCTCAACTGGATTCTACGGACCTGTATGGTGCAAATAAAAAAAAAACCAATCCCTACAAATTGTCTGCTGATCTCTACACTTACAATGTAACTCCCCCCCACACACACACACGTACAGACAAGTAAAATGCAATTTAAAAAAGTCATCTCCAAGGTTATAAAAAAACATTTTCAGTAGCTGAAGAAGTCTTTAGCAACTGACTTTCACTCTAGAAATTTGCTGGTCTTCAGATAGTTACTCTGCCCCATTGCATCAAGATCCAAAAATCTCAACTTTCAAATGGCAAAATACAAATTTCACACATCTGGTTCTCCTCCCACTAGTCCAGGTGGCAGCTGGTTATGTGACAAGTTATAGTCCACAAAACACAGCTTTTCATGGTCTTGCAATTCCATCTCCCCAGTGATTTGGGAAATTCTGGGTACAGCTATTAATACAAAGACACGAAGTCCAGATCCATGGATCAACAAATAGAAAAAACAGATCAAACAAAAAACACACATGTGTGTAATCACACATTTGCTTTGAAAAGAACCTTCTTAATTCAGAGATTTGGGGGTTTACTCTGAAACTACAACATTGTGTATATATTAATAATAAAATCTATTTTTGAAACATTCCCTACTTCAGTAACTTCAAGAGTGTGTGTTCCATGCCTTCTCCATTTCAAATGTAGGCCACATCTGATACAAAAACAAGTACGCATCACAGAGATGTATGCCTGCGCCCCACAGATAAATAAGTAAAACAAATGCTTGTTGCCATTACATTCAACTTACAGTGTGAGCACATTTCCAAAGGGTAACTCGCCTCATTTCCCTGGGGAAGGAAGAAAGAATCAATTAGTTACAAGATACACCTAAATATCTTTAGGATAACAGCAACTATTTTATAGGACAAAACAGGCAAATGAGCCATAAATTCCAAACCTCAATTCATGTTCAGAATTATAAACTATACTTACTTTTTAATTAGTCAGCAAACATACCAAGTATTTGTAACTCCATAAACAGGCTAACACAAAACCCCACATATTAGAGACTGGCAGTGCACTCGACTGTCTTGCTGGATAAGCTGTTTGCTTTCTTTATTTCTTTGAGACACTGTTTCAAAGCCCAGGCTGGCTTAAATGCCCAGTGTAGGTAAGGTTAACTTTGAACTTCTGAATCTCCTGCCCTGGTTATAGGCTTGTGCCAACACATCAGGCTAAAGAACTTATTTTGGTAAAAAGCTCAGAGTGAGAACATTCTGATCATTTCTGCTTAAAGTTTAATGAGACTGCAATATGAACTGCTAAGAAGAAAATTCTTGTTACTAATTATACTCATTCACTAAAACAGAACTTTCAAAATCCCGTAAGATGTTAACAGAACATTAATAAGGCCAATATAAAACAACCATTTAAAACTTGCTTTTAATATTTCTTTACATAAGAAGTCATCTTGTTGCCATATATTTTCTCCACTAGAGGGAAAGGGTAGTTTACAAAAAATACAGGCCTAGGTTTCTGAAAGCTAACAGGTTTTAAACATTAGAAAGCCTGCAGAATTCAAGCATTGTACAATATGACCAAGTAATTCACAAGATCATTTGATGATGAAATCCTCACATAAACCCATTTGCTTGGTATTCAAGATAAACTATGTATTTAGCATGTTGGACAGTCTTATTATGCAACTGTATGGCACAGAACTTACTGTGTACAGCAGGCAAGCACTGAACTCATAAAACTCTGCCTGCCTCTGCCTAACATGCAACACCAAGCCCAGCAAAGAACTATCATTAACTGATCAAAACACAAACAAACAAACAAAACCCACCAGCAACCACCACTACCACCAACGACAACAACAAAAAAACAGTATCTGCCAATTAGGAGTAATGCTACATAAACTGTGTGACTAGTATAGAACAATAAATCAGGAAGTTGCATGAAGCAGCACTTTTCAGAAATGACTTGCAATCGCTGATATAAAAAGGAGCCCAGGATCTGTCCCTGGAGAACTAAGAAGTACGAGAAGGTTGTATTTGTGGAGAACAGCACCTTAGAGAAGGAAGATACAGAGACCTAAAATCTGTAGCAACCTGGCATCTATAGAGAGCTCCTTCTGTCTTCAGTAGCATTAGGACATCCCCAAAGACAAGGTAGAACTAATAAGTGGACTAAAACTATCTCTGATGCTTACAGAACTGGGAAATTTGTGTGTAGACCTCAATACACAAGGCACTGGGGTACAGTCCTCAGAAGGTCTGCATCAGCCATGAATTAAAAGGCTGTTCTGTGCTTACCCTGGAAAAAATTAAAAAAAAAAAAAATCAACCCTAAACTCAGTAAGCTAAGTCCAAGTGATTTGAGGGGAGGGCAAAACAAGCAAGCACTCTAAAGGAAGAAAACAAAATCCAGCAAAACAGCACAAAATTCAATGTCTAACAATGAAAAAAAAAGAGTATTATAATTTGAGTAAAACAGTTTTCAAGTGCCGGGTGGTGGTGGCGCACGCCTTTAATCCCAGCACTTGGGAGGCAGAGGCAGGCGGATTTCTGAGTTCGAGAGTTCGAGGCTAGCCTGGTCTACAGAGTGAGTTCCAGGACAGCCAGGGCTATACAGAGAAGCCCTGTCTTGAAAAACCAAAAAAAAAAAAAAAGTTTTCAAAAAAAAAAGCCACGCAGGAAAGACCATAGTTATATCCTACCACCTACTTTATAAAAATACAATTCATAAAATAAATCTGTATTCTATTCTCCTATAATATTCTCTATTCTCCTATTCTCTATTAATATAATACATTCTATTCTCCTATAATACATATCATAAATACGTCTCAACAAGAATACATCAGGCACAGTGGTGCATTATCTGTGACCCAGGAGTCAGGTGATAAAGGAAGGAACGAGTAATCTTCATTGTCTTTGTGAGGTCAAGGCTAGCCTGGATTAGACTCTTTTATTGGGAGGAAGGGGTGTCCCAATAGGATTTGTCCTGTTTTATCGTTGTTGGTGGTTTTGTCAACCTGGGGGCCCACCTGGGTATCCACCCACCCTGGCACATCAAGTCTCTGGGAGGCTATGCACATCCTCTCCCACTGAGGGTAGACAAGGTAGCTCAAACTTCAAAGTGTCAGGATACAAAATTAATTTCAAGAAATCAGTAGCCCTCCTTTATACAAATGATTAAACCGGCCCATAAAGAATTAGGGAAACCACACCTTTCACAATAGCTACAAATAATATAAAATATCTTGGTGTAATTTTAACCAAGCAAGTCAAAGATCAAAGCTGGAAAGATCCCCCATGTTCATGGACAGGTAGGATTAACATAGTAAGAATAGCCATTTTACCAAAAGCAATCTACAGATTCAATGTAAACCCCATCAAAATTCCAATACAATTTTTATAGACCTTGAAAGAGCAAATTTCAACTACATATGGAAAACTAAAAAAATCCAGGATAGCCAAAACAATCCTGAACAATAAAGAACTCTGGGAGAATCACCATCCTGACCTCAAGCTGTACTACAGAGCAATATTGATTAAAAAAAAAAAAAAAACAACTTCATAGTATTGGTATGGAAACAAATCAATGGAACCTAATCAAAGACCCAGAAATAAGCCCACACACCTATGGACACTTGATTTTTGATAAAGAAGCCAAAATCAAACAATGAAAAACGAACGCATCTTCAATAAATGGTGATGGTCTAAATGTAGAAGAATGAAAATAAATCCGTATTTATCACCCTGCACAAAACTCAAGTCCAAGTGGATCAAGGGCCTCAACATAAGAAAAATCAAATACACTAAATCTCACAGAGGAGAAAATGGGAAATACCCTTGAACAAACTGGTCCAGGAGAAAACTTCTTGAACAGAGTATCAACGGCTCAGGCTCTAAGATCAACAATTGATAAATAGGACCTCATGAAACAGCAAAGCTTCTGTAAGGCAAAGGACACTGTCAATAGGACAAAACAACACCCTACAGATTGAGAAAGGATCTTCATTAGCCCTACATCTAACAGAGGGCTAACATCAAAAGTTTTAAAAGAACTCAAGAAGTTAGACATCAACAACCCAAATAGACCAATTTTAAAAATGAGGTACAGAGCTAACCAGAGAAATATCAACGGCTGAGAAGCACTTAAAAAAATGTTCAATTTTCTAAGTTTATGATTATTCCAATGTTACTTGTTTGGTATTAAGGGTTTTCCTTTCTTTTCCTTTCTTGAGACAGGATCGTAGCTGGTCTGGAACTCATACAGTAGTTCAGGTTAGCTTTGAACTCAAGTATCCTCCTGCCTCTGCTGCCAAGTGCTGGGATTCAAGATGTGCAAAACCATGCTTGGCACACACTCAGGGATTTTAGGACACTGAGCTATAATCACTCAGCAATATCATCTAATCTGATGCTTGAACCACTTCAAATCTGGGCAACATTTGTTCCTACTTGTTGGGTTGGTCCCTCCCTTTTCCTTCCAATATGTACACATCATTCAGAACATGTTGACCACATTACATTTTCCTATCCTAGGGCCAGGAATCAATGATTTACTCCAAGGAACTAGCTCCTTGGAAGGCTAGTTCCAACATGGATGTTTCCAACACGGCTATGGATAGCCTTTTTTTTTTTTTTTTTGTCTTTCTGTCAAGAACTTACAAAACCCGGGGGGGGGGGCAGATGACGGACTTTAAGTAAAGATACAACGTTGATAATTGAAATTATTAACATTTACAGAGTAACATATCCCACCTAAAGGAGAGTTCATTAAAACAAACAAACAACACCATGAACCCAGGCTCAGTGGGCAGGGAACCTGCCTGTAGTTTAGTGCTCCAGAGGCTGAGGAAAGAGAATCACTTGAGCCTGTTGTTTAACCTGACCTACGAAGCACGGCTGAGACAGTTTTTCAAAACTAAAAAGGAGTCAGCACAGTGGCACACCCTTTTAATGCCAACAACCAGGAGGCAAAAGCAGTGTATCTCTGTGAGTCTATGTCCAGCCTGGTCTACATACCAAGGGTCAGGACAGCCAGGGCTACACAGCGGGACCGTCTCAAAACAGTTACAGTAAAGTTAAATTAAAATTAAAACATCAATCAAAAAGAATAACATATAAAATATAAAGTTTTAAAAAAGAGAAATTTGTCAACTGCAAATCAACTAAATGGGAGAAAGAAGAAGGGGGGTGGGGGGGGGGGGAGACAGGGGCTGTGAGTTAGGTCTATAATCCCAGCATACTCCCAATTGGGAGGCCAAACCAGAAGAACAGGAGATCGAGGTCAGCCTTACTTATATCAGATTATTTCAAAACAACAACAACAACAAAAAAATCCTAATCCAACTAAACATGATCCAATGGTAGTGTTGAATAGTGTATCAAATCTGCCTTATTCTATATTTCCTTAGAATAAGTATATATAGTCTATTAATATATCATCTATTACTAGGATTCATATAATAGGATTACAACAAATTAAAGGAAAAGTTTAAGTAGGAAGAGGTTAAAAGTAAAAATACGGATAAATCCCAATTTGTTTTCATTGTGGATGTTCTATGACTCATACATATACTACAAGACCAGCACAAACTGATTCTGATCAGTAACTGTAAACTACACCACTTGCCAGACAACAAGAAATGACTCACATTCCCCACTACCCTGTCAACTGTCTTTGGTTGGTTGGTTGGTCAGATTTGGTTGCCTTTGGTTTGGTTGAGACAGTTTCTCTCCATGTGTAGCCCTGGCTCTTCTTGATCTCGGAGATGAAGCTGCCTCTGTCTCCCAAGTGCTGCCATGTGGGTGCTAAGAATCACATCTAGGTCCTCTGGAAAAGCAGTAGGAGCCCTAACCACTAAGCCTCTCTTCCAGCCCTCACATACTTCCTTATTTATCAGCCATACAAAATAAGATGGCATCACTCTAGGTTCCTCCACTTAGAGAATATTTTATATTAGTACACTTCAAGCTCCTGAGTAGCAAACATTTGAATATTCTTATCAGTGAAGCATGGTTTCACATATGAGGTCAAACTTTATTCTGATGAAAAATGTTGACTACCAAACCACCATGGATGAACTTCCAACAGCTTATTCACAAACAGTCTTTCCTCTACATGGCAACCATCAATCTGTCCAGGAACACAGCCTCAACACTAAATAAACTCAGAAAAACCATAAATAAAAATTAAAGGGGAAGGGTACTATATCCAAAATGGTATTTTACAAAGCAACTGGTATGCTACAGGTAATTGTGACACGAGACTTCAAGTGTCAGAATTTAAGAACAGGATCCAAATATATAAGCTACACGTTGACTTTGTATGATGCAGCAAAGCTTCTACGTAAGAAAGTCCACAGAGACACAACCTGCTGGCCCTAACAACGATGATAATGTTCTTCAAAGAAAACCTTAGGAAGTCCTAAAATCCTTCAGATGGCCCAGATGTGTTAATTCAATTACTTTTAAGTTAAAACTAAATGAAGACATTTTAAAAGTAAAATAATGAGCTAATAGATGTAGAAAACACTCTTTGAAGAAAATTATGGCTGGAAAAGGGGAACACTAACATTTTACTAGATGAAAGAAAGTGAAATGTCGTTTATGCTGCTGGATCTCACACTCATATTTTCACTTACTCTTCAAGCTATCCTTCAGAGAGGCAGGGGTAACAAGGGTAAGTAGCCAAGTATCCAATGACAGAGACAAAATGTGTTCTAATTGTGAAGCTAATAAAACCATAATACCAATACTTGTAAGTAATATAAAAGGAAGGAACACTTTCAAATTAATTTCACAAAACCAGTATCACTATAACACCAAAACCAAATAAATTAGTTGTTCTCAACCTGTGGGTTGCCAACTCCTTTGGGGTGTCAAACAACCCTTTCATAGAGGGTGCCTAAGATCATTAGAAAACACTGATATTTATACTACAATTCATAATTGTAGCAAAATTACAGTTATGAAGTAGAAACAGTAATAATTTTATGGTTGGCAGGATCACCACAACATGAAATGTGTATTAGAAGGTTGCAACATACTAGGAAGTGTTGGGAGCCGACTCCTAGCCAAAAGCAACTATCATCTTTGCAGCCATCTCGAGCCATATACCCTGACAAGAGACTTGTTTTCTACAGCCCACAACAGTTGAGCACACTCTAAAAAACATCTTGTTTTTCCGCCAGCTGCAAGGCGCACGTGGTCTCCACACTGCTAGCTAGGCGCACATGATATCCACGCTGCAAGGCACATGACGTAGTGCCTTCAGCTGCACTTGTCCACAAGGGCAAGGCGCGTGGTAAAGGGTATAAATACTCAGGATTTCCTTTCAATAAAAGAGAGACTTGATCAGACTCTGTTTTGTCTCCACTCTTCGCATCTCTTGCCCCTCCATCCTCACTCTCTCTTTTGCTAGACCCTGACCCGCAGACCAGAGCAGCAGAACGGGCCATTACAAAGTGGCCTCCGAACGTGGGGCAGAACAGGCAGTCGTCACAAGGAAGGTCGAGAACCACTGAAATAGAACAAAACCAGAAAACCACAGATCCATTTGCCGGAAGAACAGAGATGCAAATATCCTCAACAAGGTATTTGCAAACTGAATTCAGGAACACATTAAGATGATCACATATCATGATCAAGTGGACTTCATCCCTGAAATGCAAGGTTGGTTCAACACATGCAAATTGATATATAATATATTATACAAATAAAGTTAGAACAGATATCATGAAATCATCACAATGGATGTAGAAAAGGTCACTTGACAGAGTTCAACAAACTCATGATAAAAATCCTAGAGACATTAAGAGTAGAAGGAACATACCTCAAAATAATAAAAGACCTATAGAACAAGCCAGTAACCAATACCATATTAAATGGAGAAGAATTAACAGCATTTCCTCCAAAATCAGGAACAGAGATGTTCCCTCTCCTCTCTTACTCAATAATGTATCCAAATTCTTAACTATAACAACATGAAGGAGAAAGACAGAAAAGGGAAAATAACAGAAGAAATCAAAACGGCCCTAGTTGTTTGTGGACAAAGTGATTCTGTTTAACAGACCATACAGAGCAAACAAAAAGCTCTGAATAAACACTTTTTAGTAAAGCTGCAGAATGCAAAATCAGCAAGTGGCCTTCAAATATACAATGAACTCACCAGGAAAGAAGTTAGAAAACAGATGTATTTCATAATAGTTCCTCCCAAAAAATAAAGTACATAAAATAAACATAACCAAGGAAGTGAAAGACAGCTACGGTGAAAACTTCAAAACACTGAAAAACAGAAACCAAGACACTAGACAGCAGAATGCACTAGTTTGTTCCTGGACTGATAGAATCGATATTGTAAATGGCCATAGGAACAACAGTAATCCAATAGCAAAGCAATGCCTATCAAAATGCCAATGTCATTCTTCAAAAAACTAGGGGAATAAAATTCGAGAACTCATACAGAACTGTGAGTAGCCAAAACAATGCCAAGAAGAGAGTATTACCTCACTTTGCTAAGAATGGCTAGCACCAAGAATTCTAACAATAAGTGTAGGCACCTACTGCTGATAGGGTGCAAACCAGGCATCTCAAAAACTATCATATAACCCAGAAAACCACTCCTGGTTTTCCTAAACTATCACAGATATGCTTGTAAATTCATGCTCCTTGGTGCTATATTCTTAATAGCAAGGAAATGGGGCCAGGCTAAAAGTATCCAAACAGATAAACGGATAAAAAGAATGTGATATACATGTGTATATTTATATTTAATATATTAAGAACTCATGAAACTTTCAGGAAAATGAAATTATCAGAAAAGTGTTTATCCACTAGTAGTCCTCCAAACGCCATTCATGCCACCCTTGGGAAACACTGATTTACCTCCTGGCTCTAGACACATACTGACTATGACATATAAATAAAAACACAGTAAGTAACTAGCTTTCACTCAGCATAGTATGTCCAAGATTAGTTCAAAATGGCTACATGAAACCAATACAATATCCAAGCATGGTGGCTCACCCTTGTAATCCCAGAATTTGGGAGCTGAGTCAGGAGGATTGCCAGTATGAGGCCAGCCTCAGCTATACAGTAAAAAAATCAGCATGTGTGGTGGTTTGAATATGCTTGGCCCAGGGAGTGGCACTATTAGGAGATATGGCATTGGGGTAGGTGTGGCCTTGTTGGAGAAAATATGGCTTTAAGACCCTCATCCTAGCTGCCTTCAGATGAAGATGTAGAACTCTCAGCTCCTCCAGCACCATGCCTGCCTGAACACTGCCACGCTCCTGCCTTGATGATAATGAACTGAACCTCTGAACCTGTAAGCCGGTCCCAATTAAATGTTGCCCTTAGAAGAGTTGCCTTGGTCATGGTGTCTGTTCAGAACAGTAAAACACTTATTAATATTTCACTATATGGCTATATCGCATTGTATTTATACACTTGTCTATCAAAATAGACATCTGAACTGTTTCCATTTCCTGCCTACACTGAATAATGTTATTATGAACATTCATGAACAAATTTTCTTCTTTACTACTCTTAGAGAAAGGAGGAGGGAAGCCCTGACCAATGAATAAATAAAGTGGCATATCCAACAAAAAGACTGTTCAACAATTTAAAAAAAAAAATACTGATTCTTTTTTGGTTTTCTAAGACAATCTTAACCAAGCTGGCCTCAAATTCACAAACCTGTCCAGCCTCTGAAATGCTTATATTATTACAGCCATGTCCAGATATCATTTTGGTTCATTTAACACAATACACCATAATACTCTGTTAAAGCCAGCTGCAGAGGAACAAAAGAATAATATATATAAACTGCAATTCATAGACCACATAGTGATTGTATGTTTAGCAACTGATGAGCTGTTTCCATAACAATTACAACATTTACACTTCACCAAATTTTTCATATGCTTGTTATGCTGGTCTTACTGATCCAGCATTTTAATAATGAGGGTGACCATAGGGGATGGACAGCACTATGCCAGAGGAGGATAAAACACTAAGACAACTAAAGGCAGATGCAGTTTTCACTGTAAGCTCAGCAGTAATCAGTGAGCTCCATTGAGATCATCAGATTATGTAGGCTGAGGAGATGCCTCTGTAGGTTAAAAGGCTCTTGCTGCTCCAGAATGAGGACTGAAGTTCAGATCCTTAATACCCACGTACCTGGTGAGCAGAACATCGAGCATGCAATCCCAGTGCTTTTAAGGCAGAGACAGGGGATCCCTGGATTAAGCTGGCTAGCTAGAGTAGCCCAGTAGGGAGGCTCTATGTTCAATGGAGAGACACCAAGCCCCAACAGCTAAGGTACAGAGCAATCCAGGCAAAGACTCAAAGTCAACCTCTGGCCTCCACAAGTGCACATATACCCAGACTTCTGCTGCCCCGCCACACACACTGTGAAATGCTAATGCTGACAACCCACTGATTGAATGAGTAAGGAAGATGACTTAAAGGTATGGGCCATCACTTCCTAGGCTTAGGTGCCAGGCTGGATAAAAGGAAAAGCTGGTTGTGCTCAAGCACCATCACACTCTCCTGAGCAGACTCCTGTGCCTTGACTTCTAGAAAGATGAACTCTACTTGTGAGCCAAAAATAACCCAGTCTCTCTTATGATGCTTTTGTTGAGGAATTTTATCAGAACAGGAAAAGTAATTAAGATACATGTAGATGTTAACATAAAAATGTAAAGAGGAGGGGAAGGGAGGGAGGGAGACAAACAGACGCACACACCCGTGCATGCAGACAGAAGACCAGATTATGGAAACTAAACCTGACAGAACAGTGTTACATACTGCTTTTCAGTAGTTGGGTTCTCTTAAGAAAAATGTATAAAGTTTTGCAGTTTATCAAATACACGAGGTAACAAAACACACACATACACACAACCCCCGCCCAACATACCCCTCTCTAAATCACCTAGTGGTTATTTTACAGCTATAAAGAGAGGAAGGAAAAACAAGGCAAAACAAGCCCAAGGCATAAGTACATTACAGAGTATCACCTGAAATGAGTGAGGCTATGTAACAGTCAAGTGTTTTTTCAGCACTTAAAGGATTACTTGACTTTCACTGCATCAGTAATGTGACTAGAATCAATGGAGCAAAATACACAAATTGCTACATATGAAGTTCAAACTGGGTAAGCAGAGACATTACCTTAGGATAGATCTACTACAGCAGTGGTTTTTTCTTTATTAATACTTTCCTTCTAGTATGCTCTGACTGCTAAGTGCTGTGAACTTCTCTAGCACTGTCATCTCTTATTTTTCCATCTTTGTACTTGGCAATGCTTGGTCTATGTAGTAAGTGAATATTACATGTTTGTTCAACGAAATCAAAGATTTGGAATTATACTTAGTTTGTCAGTTGTTCCGAGACTATGTAGAAAATGCAAAAGCAGCTTAAATGAAAAGTAATCACTACTGATATTTTGAGATTCCTAAAAACTGAGAAAAGTTTACTACTTATAAATAAATATAACACTTTATATGTAACTCCCTATTCAAGTACATAATAATCATTAAACAAAACATTCCCCTAACTTTCAGAATCAACAGCACTTCCCTCTGTGCCAAACAAACAGCCTGAAGGCCAGAGGCATTTCCACACAGGAGCTGCACAAGCCAGCCTAACCAGAGACAACAGTGTAATTTGCTCCCTTGCATTTCTGCTTTACATAAGAAGAAAATATTACATGGGACTAGATTTATAAAAATGTCCTTTGCTACCCATCCCATGTGCAGTCACCAAAGGTAGACGCTGATGCAGATGCCAGGAAGTGCATGCCGACAGGAGCCTGATCTAGCTATCTCCTTAGAGGTCTGCCAGAGTCTGACATATTCAGAGGTGGATGCTCACAGCTAACCACTGAACTGATCATGGGGTTCCCAATGGAGGGGTTAGAGAAGAAGCTGAAGGAGCTGAAGGGGTTTGTGGCCCCATGAGGAGAGCAACAATACCAACCAACCAGAGCTCCCAAGGTCTAAACCACCAGCCTAGGAGCACACAGGGAGGGCCCATGGCTCTAGCTGTATATGTAGGGGATGATGGCCTTGTTGGGCAAAGGTGGGAGAGGAGATCCTTGGTCCCATGAAGGCTGGATGCCTAGTGTGGGGGAATTTGAGGGTGGGAATGTGGGAGTGGGGAGGTGGGTGGGGTACATCCTCATAGAAGCAGGAGGAGGGGGAATGGGATAGGGGGTTCTTGGGCGGAGGGGGGGGGATGGGGTAAGGGGATAACATCTGAAATGTAAATAAAATATCCAATTAAAAAAATCTCAAAAAAAAAAATGCCCTTTGCCCTAGAAGAACCCAGAACTTAGGAAAGGCAGATATACCGTAACACATGACAGGCTATAGAGAAAGTTACTTACATACAGCTGATCATTAATTATCCAGGGGAATTGAGTAGTTTTCATACAGTGTCACTGGCACAGATTCTGTCAAAGAGGAAGGCAAACCACACAGGGAAAACAGAGCACAGCAAAGCACCAAACAGGGAAGAGGGATGAGGTGTTTGAGAAACAGTCTGATTTGGTTAAGGATCAGAATGTCAAGAAACTAAGGATCAGAGCATATATGAAATAGAAAGGAGTCTAAAGTTTAGATCTGGAAGGGAAGCAGGAATGTTTAATTGAACACAGAAAGACAACAGCCCTCCTTTCCAGAACAACCGTGGCAACATGATAAACAGTGAAGAAAGAAACTAAGCATCGGTTTCAGAACAGTCCAACTGTGACAGAGACGGTAGATAAAAGATTTAAGAGCAGATCTAAATTATAGGGTTTTGTTATTATAACATATACTCCTCACCCCACCCCCACAGCCCTAAAGCCTTCATGTTCTTAAAACTATACATTAGAAATAGTGCAGCCTAGCTGAGAATGCCGCTCAGAGTCCCTGCCTAGCGTGTGTTGCAGCAGTACCTTGTTCAGCGTGTGTAGCAGCAGTACCTTGTTCAGTTTCTAACACCTGGGGAGGTAGGGGGACTGGTCTTGAGTAAAGTATACACTCAAAATCTTTCATTCTATAGTAAAGTACTAATAAAAACCCAAATCCTAACAGTTAACAGTTGTACTGGATAATAAATCCAATACCTAGCTTTGTAAAGGCACACATAAATAACTGAAGGGGTGTAAGGGATAGCTGAAGCTAAGTATGGAAACATGGAGTAGATCTGCAATGTCTAAGGGAAAATTGTGACATAAATTCTTCTGACACAAAAGCTGAGTCACAAGGAAGAAAGTAAACTAAACAAATAGTACACTGTGTTCTTCTGTACTAGACATGGTAGCACATTCTTTTGTAGTTTGCTGTTTTCAGGTATATTGGCGTACCCTGGATTCAGCTGCCATTACTGGTGGGGAAAAAAATTACTACACTGACAATGTCATTCATTTCCTTGTCTATAGACAGTATTAAGCCAATCTATGTTCCAGACATAAGTACAATATGAACTGCACATCATGACTGCCTAATAGCTTAGAAAGTAATGACATGAAGAAAAAGCCTTGACCAGATCATTTCACATTAAGAGTGAGCATCTCTAATAATAATAACAACCACCACCGCCACCACCAATAATACCGGGGTCTTTATGTTAAAGATTTGTCTCTTTATAATATATGGGATTTAAAAATGGCAAAGAGATACAAAAAGAATTCTGGACCAAAGGACAGATGAAAATCTAGAAACAAATACTGACGGTGGTCAGGGTGGTAGAACAGCAGCTTGAAAAATTAGTCACAGAAGCCAGGAAGACAGAATTCTTAAGAGCTTCCAGCAAGGTTCAATAGTACAAAGAATGAAGAGCCAAATATATTATGGAAGTGGAGTTCTTCCTATTTTAGATAAAGTCTAACCTGCCTATGACATTTATTCGGGATCTCTCATCACACACACACACCAGAGCCAGAATCCAAATTCACATCTTTCCCAACTCCCACTCCATGCTAGTAATTACAGTATTGCCACCAGAGATGCATAACCATTAGACCAGCACTACCTAAGAGAACTTTCTACAGTATAGAACACAACCCAACGCTTTGATTTTCCCTCCCTAACCTTGCTGAAACTGTCATTGTGGTATTACAAAGGACCTTTAAAAGACATTAGATAAGAAGCCTGCCTTCGGGAATAGATTAACCTCATTACTGTAGGTGAAGGCTCTGAGCTGTAAGGAAAGCTAACACTTCTCAGTGATTAAGTGGTCCTAATCAGAATGCTGGTGGAAAAATGCAGTTAGGCTAGAGAGATAGCTCAGCATGCTTGATGAGAGACACAAGTTCAGTTCCCAGCAACCACATCAGAGCTGAGGATGTCTTCTGGCCTAAGCCTTAAGAAAGAAGTGCACCCAGTTAAAGCCATTCTGGTGAGGTCTGAAAGACAAATGAAAAGGTAGTAGAAACCAGAGAAAATATCCATCCGTGTTGCAAAGAACACATGTTCTAGGATTTCATGGAGTTTGAACAGAACTGAAATGGAATTGGAAGAAATATCAAAGCCACAAAACTTGAAATGGGGATGTCTGTTTTAGAATACAGTAACTCAATGTCCAAGTTCAGAATGTGAAGAATCTGCCTTGGGATGACTGACATGCTCAATTGCACTTCTACTTGGTTCTAATGAAATTCAGATTTGAACTTTGATACTAACCAGTTAGACTTCTAGAATCAGAAGGTAGTCTAGGGGAAGGGGAGCAGAATGTTAGGGTGCAAATGTCCTTGAGAAGATTCTTATGTTGAAACAACGAGCAAATTAGTATGCTGCTAACATCTGAAAGTATAGCCTGTGAGAAGTCATGAGAGCAGGACCCCTGTACTGGGTAATTTTTCACTATACTCCCCCCCCTTTTTGAGACAAGGTCTCTACATAGCTGTCTCTGGCCAAGCACTATGTACATCAAGCTGGCCTTGAATTCAGAGATCTGCCTGCCTCTGCTTCATGAGTATTGTAATTAAAGGCATGTGTCAACATGCCCCGTTTTTAATCTTTATTAATGATTGTGCTGCAAGAAAACAAAACAAAAATAAATAAAACCAACAAAACAAAAACCACAAACAACCCCCAACCAAATACGATCTGAAGCTCCATCTCTCCCTGAACATCTGTAAGCAGTTCAGAGTAACTAGGACAGAGAAAATCATATTCCTCAAACCTGTGCCTGAGTTAGACAGACACACCACATACCCAGTCACCAAAGCAGGATCCACTCCTCTCCAACACTGCAACAAGTACTCTTTCCTTTCACCTGCCTAAACACATACACATCTCGTCCTCCTCCTCCTCCGTCTGCACTGTTAGTGTAGTCCTTCAGGTCCTTACCTATGCTGGCTAGTTTTATGACAAGTTGACACAAGCTGGAGTCATCTGAGAGGAGAGAACCTCAAATGAGAAAAATGTCTCCTAAGATGGGGCTGTAGGCAAGCAAGAATGGAAGACACTTAAATGTGGGAGGGCACAGTGCATTTTGAGTACTGCCACTTCTGGGCAGGAGGTCCTGGGTGCTGTAGCTAGCCATGAGGAGCAAGTCAGTAAGCAGCAGGACTCCATGGCCTCTATTATCAGCTCAGGCCCCCAGGATTCTGTCCTGCTTGAGTTCCTGTCTTGACTTCCCTCATCACTATAGTGATGTAAAAGTATACTCAAAATAAAACCTTTTCTTAACTTAGCATCATGGTGTTCCATCATAACTGTAGTGACCCTAACAAAGGCACTTCTCAAATGCACTACTACAATTGCTTTTATGTCACTTTATATGTATTACTTATTTTGGTTGTATGAAGAATCTTGTAATACTTGCTCATGTATTTCTCTAACCTTAGCCAATTCTCTTTCCCTTCTTGCTGATCCCCTCCCCCTCCCAAACTGTCTTCCTTCTATTTCCATGGCACATATTGTATGAAGTCATTTAAACCAGAGTTTCTCAACTCTTAGGCCATGACACCTTGGGGGTCATATGATCCTTTCACAGGTATCCTGCATATCAGTTATTTACACTACAATTCATAACAGTACCAAAATGAAAGTCAGAAAGTAGCATTTTATGGCTGGGATCATCACAACATTAAAGGGTCTCAACAGGAAGGCTGAGAACCACTGATTTAAATCTTTGTTCCACCTATGAAAGATACTTGTCTAAATCTAGCTGTTAGTATAACATGACAAGCTCCAATTCTATCCACTTCCCCACAGATAACGATTCCCTTCTCCTTTACTGTCGAATAAAACTGTATTGTGTGTGTATGAAATGTACACACCACATTTTCGTTATTCATCCAACTGCTGATGAACATACAGGATAGTACCACTGCATATTCACAATGGTGAAAAATACTTAAGAATCTTTACAGCATGCTGCCTTAGATTCCGTTATTCGTATACTCGAGTGCATATCATATGGTAATTCTTTTCTTTAAATGTTGTGTGTGTGTGTGTGTGCGTGTGGTGTGTATGTGGTGTGTACACACATGCTGCCATGCACACGTGCAGGTCAGAGGACAAGGATGAGGACTTGGCTCCCTCCTTCCACCCAAACGGAACTCTGGCTTCAGGCTTGCATCTTGGGGCAACACACCATTACTCTCTGGGCACTGCTACCTTTAACTCTTCTGAGGGCCTCCAGGTTGACTTACAAAGTGACTGCTTCACTTTTAATGTAATTATTTCTCAGTTAATTCCCACATATAGATTTACCTCTTATTAAAATAATCAAACTACAATGTACTCTCTCTTAAAAATAAATGCCATTCTACTACTTAAAAAATGACGCTAATGTTTAAAACAATGGAGTTAACTGACTAAACCCTACTGTACATAAGTTGAAAAGTATAATAAATCTCAAAACTATACTTAACAATCTAATCTAGCGAACACTGTGATCCATCTGAGCCTGCCTACAGCCAAGCAAAAATCATTTACCATAAGTCTATTTTATAATAAAGTAAATAAATATCTAGTGTAACTTGTTGAACACTATACTGGAGTGAAACAACCGTTAACAGAAGTAGTTAACATTTAACATTTGGTTAATAAAAGAATGGGATCAACTGAACATACTCCTACAAAATTAAAAAATCCTAAGAAAACTGTGTTAGGCCTGCACTTCTGGTCCCTGAACAGTTTTCTATGTTCATGCCTCTATGACAGTAACTGCCCACTCATCCTTTGAAGACAGCTCTGAGTCTTCCAGGAGGCTGTGACTCCCACCCCAATCTGAATTAAACCTGCCTGCACCCCCATCTGCTTTTACAAGCACCCTAGATTTAGTTTGCTAAAGCAGGCGCAGTACTCCATAATCACTGTCCTGTTTACTCACCTTGCCTCTGCTTAGAGATCATAATCACGTCTTCAATGTTTACATTGTTAGTGCTAAGTAGATTATCAGACCCAATTACAATTTAGATAAGTAACAGTCTAAGCAGCGGCTCTCAAGTTTTAGCACACAATCACCTGAAGACCTATAAAAACTGAACTGCTGGGCTCACTGCCAGGTGTGTGAGGCAGGACACACCAAGTTTCCAAATTAGTGACCCTGTTGATTTCAGACCCACATTTGAGAATCACTACTCTAAATACACACACTCTTCCTTGCCTTCAGGCTATGAAACATCTCCGGACTGCCCTCACCTCTCTTCTGCAGCCCTAATAATAGTTTTAGACCCTGCACAACTCTCTACTCACAAAGCTTTCTCTAATTTCCGACTCGTGGTGCTCTCTGCTCTATTTTTGTCGGATTCAGTCTATACCATTCACAAGATCCATCACATCCTATTTCACAACTACTGTGAAGACAAGAAAACCCATTTTAGTATCTTCTGCAACAAAGAGAACACTAAGCAGTGACCAACAGATAATGCCTACAAGTATTCATTGGTATGAATGACTCCCCATTGCCTTACTGAGACTAAAGTCCACAGTCAGCCTTGTTTACTTACTTCTCCTGACTTGCTCATCCTGCTTCACTGTCTGGGGCAGATATCTCATGGCTGACTGATTCTTAGCTGGCCTCTGTATCTCATAGCCTGGTCCATTTTAAGTTTTCATCCACAAGGGAAAAAATGAGAGAAGAAACTATTTCTTCAAAATGTGTATAAATTTTAACTCTGCTGGAAACGAAATCAGCTTGGTGCCCAGTTCATAAAAATGGAAACTTTAATAAAAAGCTAAAAATGACTAAAATCTCTTTCAAGTTTAAAACTGTCTTAAGACTTAAGATAATATGCATATACATGTCCACAAGAAAATCCACAGTACCGATTTTTGTTCATTTGTACGTACGGTAGAGTGAAGGGCTCATGCCAGTCCAAAGATGGATTTCAGATATCCATTCTCTCACACCTTGTGAGTGTGAGATCAAGCTCAGGTCGTCAAGCTTGGGGAGAAAAGCACCTTTACCCACTGGAATGTCTCAACAGCCCAAATCCATGTTATCTAATCCAACTAAGACACAAACCAGCTAATGGAGGGAAATCTCCTAGGTGCTCTGTATACAAATTTTATACTATACCAGCATCATCCTTGATGTTCAACAGTTTTAAAACAGAGTAAAGGCAGGGTAGACTTTGACTCATGAAGCCAATGAAGTTAGCTATAGCCCAACTGCCTGGAACATGCTAGGTAGACCAGTCTGGCCTTAAAAGTCGTAAGATTCACCTGCCTCTGTCTCCCAAATACTGGGGTTAAAGCTGTCTGCCACCAATTTATCGGCTTTTAAAGCAACAAACAAAACCATTTGTCAGAATGAACCTTTACAGGGCTGGCTCAGCCAATAAATTGCTTAGCACACAAACATCAGGGCCCAAGTTCTGATCTCCCCCAAATTTATGTAAAAAGCCAGTTGGAACAGAAAACACCTGTAATGTCAGTGCTGGGGATGCAGAGGCAGAAGGGTCCCTGGAGTTCACTGGACAGTATAGATCAACCAAAAGTTCCAGGTTCAGTGAGGGAGCCTGTCTCAAAAACAAAATAAGGTGGTGAGCACCAAGGAAGGCACCCAACATCCACCACCTCCGACCTCTACAAAGCCGTGAATGAGCACACGCACACACACCACACAACACACAAAACACACACACAACTCCATAAGAAACTTAATCCCGTTTACTTTCCCATTTAAATTAATCAGACAACAAATTAAAACTACAATTTTATGAAAATCTAACAATTCTGTGGTACCTACTAGGAATTAGCTTTTCTGAAGGTAAAGATTTTTCCCAGAAATGCAGGCTTAGCTTGGAAAATTACCCAGATCACTCTGAAGCCCAACATATTTTCAGTTAATCAATGTTCCATATGGCCAAATCAAGTTATACACATAATTTTGATACTTCCAAACCAATATGGTGCAGATCGCACCAAAACTGTCCCTATTATCAGGGCAGAACTGGGAAGACAGAGAACAAGGCAAATGTGAGGTGGCAAAGTTTTAAAGGAAGCCGGAGGGAAAAAACCAAACAAAACCAAACACACACACACACCAAAACACCAAGAAAATAATGATCTGTTCCATATTATAAAACAAATCTTAAAATATTGTCAATGACTAGGAAACAGTCACCGAAAGAAACTTAAGAGTCAATGGGATGCCCAATGGTGGTGGTGCATGCCTTTAGTTCCAGCACTCATGAGACAAAGGCAAGCAGATGTATGTAGTAAGTTCAAGGCCAATCTGGTCCAGGACAGACAGGGCTACACAAAGAAATCATGTCTCAATAAACAACAACGAAGTCAATGGTCTGAGGGAACAGCTGTGGTAAACAACATGCAACACAGATGCCTAAATTTTAGTACCAACAGTATAAATTAGAATAAAAATTGAGAGAGAGAGAGCGCCGCGCGAGAGAGCTCGCATGTGAGAGAGAGAGAGAGAGAGAGAGCGCGAGCGAGAGCGCGAGCGCACGCGGGTGCAGGCTCAGTGGTTAAGAGCACACATCACACTTGCAGAAACTAGGTTTGGTTCCCAGCACCCATGTGAAGTCCACAACTACAGGTAACTCAGAATCCAGAGGATCTGGCCCTCTTCTGGTCTTCTAAACCAGCTGCACTCTTGTATACATACCCTTTCCCCATACATACGCAGTTAAGGTTGTTTTTAACTACCGCGATGGACACCAATCTTCAAATAAACATGTACAAAGGTCCATTAAGCCCCCAAAGCCACAGGGTGAGCCATCTTGTCAGCCCCCAAATTATGTTGTGTTTCTTAACTCAGTTACCGTGTTGCTATAAATTATCCCAATTTTGCAGGTTTGCAGATGGTACAAAATATAAATCACATAACTGCCCTCGGGTAGCCATTTGAAATGTGAGTGTGAGGTCGGAGGAGTGGCCTAGTTTGAACAACTAGGCCTTTTCATCAGTTACTCTGATATAAGGTGATGGTATACATCTCAGACATGAAAGTGAAGCAGGACAGCCAATGAGGCCCAGGGTAGCCTGGGATACAGAGAAAAACGGCCTCAAAAACAAACAAAAAAAACTAAGTGCTATCCCGAACTTCAAAGTAGTACAACTGTATTATGAACAGATATGATCTTTCTAAGTGCTCTCTAATGGTCGGGAAAAGGCCGTTTTATAACCTTCAAGGAGCCAAATCTTCTGAACAGCTTCCCAAATTAAGAAAAAAAATTCCTCTACATTCCCAAATCATGAACCATTTATTAAAGCTGCTCTTTTAATGGGTCTTAAAGATGCCAGTAAGCCATATTTTAAATAAAAGCTGACTTACTTGAATATTTTTAACCTTTCTTTAACCACCACCACCTAGTTTTCAATTGCAATCAACAATCCACGTTTGAAGCATTTAAATCTTACATGCAAGGGGGTATTGTACAATTAAAAAGATTTAAGTACCCCAAATCTGCCTGAAATTCTTTGATATATACTGAAAAGATTTTTACAAGAAATGTCAAAATCCAGTATCGTGTTTGAGTAACTGACATATAACGCGCAGTGCGGCTGCGTTGTTCTGTGAACACAATTCTTGATTGCTAAGACGAAAGAGGCCAAGTGGAGCTGCAGAACCAGTAAGGTAACAAGCTAAAGGCGTCATAGATTTTCTTGGCTATGGTGACAGGCAGGAGGCACACCCCTAGCGTCAGCCAGAAACACTACATGGTGAATTCCACCTAGGGATTAATAGAAAAGTTAAGGAAGGGAAAAATTTAAATTGCCATCGTTCAAAAAACAACTACCACAAGCACGGGGAAAACAAAAATAAAAATATTAAGAAAACATTAACAAACCAATATAAGCATTTCTTCAGGACCAAGCTGTCCCATGTCTTAACGAATATACACGCTGGCCCTTTCATGATCACCAACGCAGAGAAAAGCGGCCACAAAAAAAAAAAGCCCCTAAGGTTGCAAACAGCAGCGAGGATAAATACGAGAACGAGCGAAGGCAAGAAAGTGGAAGGATCCCTGCCAAAGCTCGCTGCTGGAAAATGCGGAGTGAGTGGGAGGAAGCACAACTCTGGAGAAGTGGGTCTTACATAAAGCGCCATTTGCCGCACACTATCATTTCCACCGGATTTCAGAAAATCCAACCTGGAAACCCATCTGGGGGCGGAAAGTGGGTTCCACGTGGAGGAGGGTAGCGAGGGCGCAGCCCCTCGGGACAGGGGTTCAGAAAGGGCCGAGCGAGCGACCCAGGCGGCGGGGCCGGGATTGCGCGGAGGCCCACGGGCTTAAGAGCCCGGGGGCGGTGGCGCTGTGGGCGCCCGGAGGCCCAGGGTCGTGCGGAGGGCGGGGGCGGCGAGTCTCGGGGCGCGCGGAGGACCAGGGCTTGCCGGGGACGCGGAGACGTCCAGCGTTTGCAGGGGGCCGGGGGCGCGCGGAGGCCCGGAGGAGGCGCGCAGGGGCTGCGGAGTTTGCAAGGGCCTTGCAGCTTGCAGAGGCCCGGGAGCGCGCAGGGTTGGGGGGCGCGCAAGTGGCCGAGGACTTGAAACCCGGTACCTGCACCCGCCAGGCCTCTGGAATTTTCTACCCGGGAGGACGCCCCGGGCCCTCCCTCGCCCGACCCGGGAGCCGAGGTCTCACCATCTTGCTCGGCGGGCGGCGCTGGCGGCGGCTGTAGGTTCCTCGAGACGCGACGATGGCGGCTTTGCGGTCCGGTGCCGGGCGAGGTGCAACGAGGCCTGGGCCCGGAGCGAGGCGGGCGGAGTCCCGGTTGGAGATGCGTCGGCGGGAGGAGAGGGTTGCAGCCTCACGCTCACGGGCGGCCACGACTCGATGCAGCGGCTCGCGCTGACCGCAACCTCAAGGCACGGAACAGGGCGCGCAGAGGGCGGAGCGAGCGCGGGGCGGGGCGGGGCGGAGCTTGCGGGAGGCCGACATCCGGGAACCCGCGCCCGGCCGTGCACACGCTCTCCAACCGGATTGCTCGCAGAGCATCGCTAGCGCTCCGCCAGCGCTTTTGGCGTACGGTGCGCCTGGGGATATGAAGAGGGGGGGGCAGACGTCTTGACGTCGGGGAGCCGGGCTTCCCGTCATGTGACTGGAGGAGGGCCGGCCGAAGGAAGACTCCTGGGAGGAGGAAATGGGGCCAATGACAGGACCTGCCACAGAATCGCGTCGCTCTTGGGGACACCATGGCGAGGCATGGGCAAGTCAAGCGCGCCGTTGGAAAAATAGGAGAAGCAAAGCTAGCTGCAGCTTAGGCCCTGGGAGCCACTGCAAGAGTGGAGGGTTGCTTCCCAGTCCAGCAGACACTACCTCCAGGTTCCCTTCAGCTGATGCAGAAGCCTTTAAGAGAAATACTACGAGACAGACTGTCCACTTGTCCATGTAGTAAGGGTATGTCCGTAATGGTGGCATACCCTTACCGTAGAAGTAAGACTACAGTAGATAATGAAGTCCACGCAGGAAAGTTATATTAAAGAGGTAGGAGAGGTGTGATAAAGATAACATATTTATGTTAGTTGTTTATATTAGTCTGTTTTTGAATGGTTAGAAAGTTAAGGTCAGGATATGACCTGCTCTACCCGCTTCATCTTATGTAAAAGGATTTTTTTTAGCCTTTGAGAAATATTGAGCATTTGACTCCATTTTGAGGATGGAGGATGCCCGTACCAGAGGGGATACCTATGGTACCATGTGTCCAGCTCCACTCACAGCACTGACTGATAGATGCCTTATAGCTTGAAGTAGAAAGGGTGGCACCCTGTACATTTATCAGCGTAAACTGTAACAGCACATGGGATTGTTAAAATTGTATTTGGGAAACCAGGCACAAGAACATGGTAGGCACATCATACCAAGAAAAGGCTGCAATGTCCTCACCTGGACTCCATCAAGAGACAGTCATCTAGCACTACGATGGCAACAGCCCCTACCAATCTGTCATCTGACCATCCTGATAGGCATAGAACACTTGATTGCCCCTGAGGCTTCTACTCAGTTAAGTCATCATTGTTGATGAGGTTTGATCAACTGCCTATCTTTCTATTCTAGCTGTACCATCCATCCATCCCCTCATCTGGGCCTAGATTTGGCTCTTTGGCCTCTACAGCTGAACTCAACTCTATACCTTCCCATTTAAACCAAAGACACTTTCAAAAGCCTGCTCCAGCATCTTTCTTAAAGCCTGGGCGTTTATTTAGCATCAAAACAAACTACATTTCTGATGGTCAGGCAGTAGTGTTGCATGCCTTTAAGCCCAGCACTTGGGAAGGAAAGGCAGGTAGATCTCTGTTGAGTTCCGGGTGTGCAAAGTGAGGCCAGGACAACCAGGGCTCTATTACACAGAGAATCTCTGTCTCAACAAACAAACAAAAAAACATTTCTATCATACAAATAAAACCCTGTGAGCTCTGTTGTGTCCTCTTGCTTTTTGCAACTGATCTGTAGTTCCTGTATATACAGATATATTTATTGCATGATCTGAGTAGAAGATAAGATTAGAAGCCTGTTTGCCTCAGAAATATTAGGCAGATAGCTGCCATTGAAACCACAAAGTCTTGTGAATTTTATTCAATAAATAAAGACCTTGTGGAGAGACAGTCTGTTTCTGGCATAGTACGTTCATGACACAGCCTCCAGACATTAGTAGGTTTGAGAGTACTTAAGGAAGTAAAAATCAACATGGACCTCATCTCCAGTGGCTCTTGCAACACTAATTTCAAGAACATAAATGTATCACCATAATTGCCCCTGCTTAGTATTTAAAATACCACATGAAAAGGGAAATGGAGGCAGCAGAGTTTTGCTAAGGTTCATTAAAGGAAGGTTCTTTCTTCCTGGTAAAGCACAGGTATTTTATAGATCTGTGTTTTTTATTCTTTAGTTCTTTTTAGTTTACTGTTACATGATTTTCAAATTATTATTATTTTTATTATTTATTATATTGTTGTTGCTGTTGTAAAAAGAATAGGACCTGAATTACTGACCTCTGACCCTGGGTAGAGACATGACAGTCTGAACAGTCATGGGATTACTATCTTGCAGAGGTTTGCTTGGACTGAACAAAACCAAGATATTATCTTCTTCTTTGAAAGTTGATTAAAATAGGTTAACCAATTATGTGGACATGAAAATGCTTCTTGGGAAGCTGTCTGCTTCAGAAACTTTAAGGAACGTGATACACCTGAAAATGTGTTAATCATAAGGACAGGAAATAGAAATGGGGTAGGTTGTTTAGAGTAAGAGGACCCCAAAATGAACAATTTTCTTCTAAGTTGGAATTCAGAAATGTCCTTGGTTCTGTCCTACCCAGAGGCCAGAAATATCAGAAGTATTGGTTGGCTCCAAATCCATGGTCTGATTCGTAAATGATTTTTGGATTATGCTCAGTATGGGGGCAGTTACAGTAACCTAGAAGATATTGAAGCATTGGATCCCCTGGCTATTTCTCTGGTAACACTAGAAAGATAAACATGAGATTTGTCACTCCTTGAGGCCTGACCAAAAGAACAGAATACCTCAGGCCTTGACTAGAGACAAGGCATTCTGATCTGCTCTAAAGATTAGAACATTTCATAGTGTTATCTCCTAACTTAAGAGTTAATTCATCTAGGCAGATCAAACCTGGCCAAGAGGCTATCCCTCCAGAAAGCTGTTTCACTTAACACCATGCTGAAGAGCTAGACATAATAGTTACTTCACTAATGAGATCATGTACTTGTCCCTGCCAGAAACCCTACCCTCAAAGAGTCCCTTATGAAGCTGCCACCATGCAGCTCTAAGCCCGTCCATTTCCTAAGAACTAATTCAGAAACACATAATAACTTCCTTGTTCTTCTTTTCTCCCTCCGTCTTACAGAAACTGGCCAAAGCCTACACATGGTTTGTCTTGCACTTGGGCTTTTCTTTCTGTGAAGCTACCCTCCTTTTGCCACTTGACTGCGTGCTGATCTCCATTCCTAACTCAAAGGGCAGGGCTCTCTTCCTCCTCTCTACCTCCCTCTTCTGGTGGTAGTTCAAATAAGGATGGCCCCCATAGCCTCATAGGTTAGAATGCTCAGGGTGTTGGAGTAGGTGTGGCCTTGTTGGAGGAAGTGTGGACTTGGAGGTTTCAGAAACCCAAGCCAGCTCTCTCTGCTGCCTGTGGTTGCAGGTATAGAACTCTCAACTACTTCTCTGGTAACACTTCTGTCTGTGTGCTGCCATGTTTCTTGCCATGCTGATAATAGACTAAACCTCTGAAACTGTATGCCAACCCCAATTAAATGCTTTCCTTTATAAGAGTTTCCACGGTCACTGACTAAGAGAGGGAAGTTAGTACCTGGAGTTGGGTATTGCTGTGATAGGTCTGCTGCTGCTGCTGATACTTGTCGGGAGAATGTGCACTTTAGCATATTGGACTAGTAAAGCAATTGAATGCTTTAAGCAGGGCTTAATGGGTCGTAGAAGCACAGTGTAGATTATGATGTCCTGGCTCAAGAGAATTCAAAGGAGAAGAATATTAGTAAATGTCCTAAAAGGCTTTCACAGAAGAGATTTTGAGACAGCTTAGTATTGACTCTGTCATATGGTTTGGTCATTCCTACACAGATCTATAACGAAAATGAGCAAGCTGAGCAAGGAAAACTACAAAATGTACAGTGTGAGGAGAAAAGAAGCACCAGGAAGTGGAATGGAGCTGAGCCCTGTGCTCAAAAAGATGAAATGTTTAAAGAAAAGCCTGGTGCTAAATGGAAAAACTGGAATGGTGGGCTCAAGGCAAGACCCCACCCAGTGAAGCTTCCAGTTTGTAAAGAGGAAAAACTCAGGCAGTGAAGAAAACTAACAACAGAAATCTCATGCAAACATAATTGAAAGAGAGGGCTCCATTCAGCAGTTTTCTTTTATGAGTTGTAGTGGTTATGGTATCTCTTCACAGTAGTAGAACACTGACTGAGACACTCTACCCTGCAGATGTTGAGGTGTAAACTTGACTGTCCTGCTACTTTCTTCAAAACTCATAAAAAAAATTCATCTTCAAGTTTCCTATTACATTTTATTAACAAGAGTAACAGCCCCCAAAGGAACAACTAATTTCTTTGGTGGGGCTCCCCAGAATTTCCAGGATCACTAAGAGGATGGGAGGGAAGGATTGAAGTGGGCAGCAGTTAGGAACACATGCTGCTTCTTCAGAGGACCTAGGTTCAGTTCTCAGTACCCACACCAAACATCTCACAGCCACCCATAATTCTACCTCCAGTTTGTCCACCCTGTTGTTTCTCTCAAGCTCCGTTAAAATTGCCCTTGAGTTCCTTTCTGAAATCTCTCTCTTTTTCAAAACAGTAGCGGGTTGTCATCTTTTTTTATATGTGTATATAATGTACTGTGTATCTATCTATCTATGTCTCTATCTTCC
>NW_021604569.1:12455462-12495588 GCF_004785775.1 Grammomys surdaster
CTCTCTCTCTCTCTCTCTCTCTCTCTCTCTCTCTCTCTCTCTCTCTGCGCTCAAGTGCACACAAGCAACATGGGGTACATGTAGATGTCAGAAGGTAACCTTGGGTACTAGTCCTTGTTTGACACAGGATTTTTGTCTTGTTGATTCCCTAACATAGGCCAGGATGACTAGCCCACACATTTCCCACTATTCCCCTCTCCTGCCCCCTCCTCACTATAGATCAGAGAGTACAGGTAAGATTTGACCTCAAGTCTTTAGGCTTGTGTTGCAAGCACTTTCTCTACTGAGCCACCTTCCCAGCCCCATTTTAAAATCCTTTTATTTACAAGACTATTAACATGAAAAAGGACAGTGTGTTCCCAGTGACAATGTAATAAAATGACATTTTAAAAGCAGTTTGTTAACATTCTTGTTACGAGAATTTTATTATCTTTTTGTGCTATTTTTCTGTGTCCTGTCAGCAGTGGCAAGGATGGAGGACCAGCTCCAATTCTGTCAGGACCTAAAGATAGCCTACTTACTGGTTCCTATTGTCCCTGTAAGTGTTCCTATGTTCACAATTTATATTCTGTTGGCTTTGGGTATCCTGCATAAAATATAGGCATGTAATCAGAAGAACCTCTGACACCAAAAGTATTAATTTTGAACCCACTGAGACATAAATCCAAAATACACATTCAAAACCTCTCCATGGCTGAAACCAAAGAACTATGTTAAGTATCATTCTCTCTTTTTGTCTTTCCATTAAGTTTTGGTATGATGCTAAGTACAAAGGGAAATCAAATGTGCCTGATAAAAGGAAACATTTTAAATATCTAGTTGTGATGGTTAATGTTAATTACCAACTAGACAGGGTCTAGAATCATCTGAACAATAAGCCTCTGGGTACATCTATAAGGGATAGACAAGATTTGCCTAGCCTCTGGCCATGTCTGGGAGGGCTTGCCTCATTAGGTTAACTGAAGATGTACTCTAAAAGAGGAAGGCACCATTCTCTAGGCTCAGGTATTCTGCTAGATAAAGAAAAGAGAACTAGCTGGCCACAGCACCATCTCCCTCTGCTTCTTGGCTTCAAATGCAGTGTGACCTGCTGCCTCAAGCTCCAAGGAGCTGGAGAGATGACACAGCAATCAAGACACTTGCCACTCTTAGAGAGAATGGGGATTCAAGTCCCACACCTTACATGATGGCTTACAACCCAGTTGAGTCCCAGGGAAACTGACACCCTCCATGAACACCAGATACATATGTGATACATAAACACACATGCAGACAAAATTTTCGTACATATAAACAAAAAAAATTAAAGAGAACCAAAACTACTGATATTATTAAGAGAAAGAAGTCAGAAGTTTGGTTATTTTTGAAGAGAGGAGAGTTTGAATGTAAAGGAAGATAAAAAGTTTTGAACTGGACATTCAGTGCAAGTACAAACTATAAACCTGTAGTGCTAAAGCTCCTGGGTTTATTGAAAAGCATTGAAAAGAAAAAGAGGCATAGTTTTAGTTAGTGGGAACTCCCAAGTAGAAGCTGGAAGTCATTTTAGGAAAGAGTAGAGATGTTATAATCAATCTTGGGATAAGTTGGACCTGCAATATCCACTTCTATTCCTTGTTCAGTGATGGAAGAAAGAATCCAGAGATATGATTAGTTCCGAGGGAAGAATAAAATTATAGGGAAAACAGCTTTAAACAACAGAGAGAAGGATGCTGGAAAGAAAATACTGTAATAAAGAGCACATGCCACTCTTATGGAAGACCTGAGTTAGGTTGCTAACATCCCACTGGCAGGCTCTCACCCGACTGTAACTCCAGCTCCAGGGTACCTGACACCACCAGCCCCTGAAGGCACCGGTACTCATGTGCACCACCCCTTCACATATGGATGCATAATTCAAAAATAATCAAAATAATTTTTAAAAGAGAAAGGGAGGAATATTTATAGCCATCTTTGACCATAAGCAGCATTAGGCTTCAGTGTCTCGACAATTTCCTTTAAATAGTTAGAAATTTCAAAATATATCATAGTGTATTGTACATCATAGTGATAGCCTGGAAGTTCCCTGGGGCCCGAAGGATCATCACTGACATTTATTTATCTCTATATGGAATATCTGGGTTAAAGAAGAAACAAGCATTCTTGTCCTTTAAGATATTCCGGCATATTATTCCTCTCAAATAGTCACCTTTGTTCATGATTTTACTGAACTAGAAATCATGTTTGATTTTATATGCTTGTAATACATAGAGAAACAGGAGTCAATTAGAACCATTAAGAGGGAATGTCTGGCTGTGGTACAGGTAGTGTTGACAGATTTAAAGGAAACACCAACTCCTTCTCCTAAATAAAGCATATGTTCCAGTCCAAGAACCCCAGACTTAATAATACCTTTGTACCTTTCTGTCGCCAAAAATCAGGTTATAAAGTTCCCTCGAGAATGGGTACTTATTTTGCCGGAAGTGGTCTTTGCCTCTTTTCCCAAAATTCTTTTCTGTAGGGAAAAATAACTGTGACCGCAAGTTCATTCCTTCCTCCATGGTGTGGTTGAGGAAGCGTTTCACATGCCACAAGTAGCAGAGGAAATGTGACATTCCCTCTGTACTCAGCAGCAAAGGATTCTGATGGGTTCTAAATTCCACCCAAAACTCATTGTTCCATAGAAACCACTGCACAGAGGCTGTCTCACAGACAGTGGGTTTCAAAAAAAACAAAAAAGCTGTACAGCGGCTGACATTCCATTTATTTGCTGATGGAAACTTGATAAGTGATACTTTTAGCCGGGCGGTGGTGGTGCACGCCTTTAATCCCAGCACTTGGGAGGCAGAGGCAGGTGGATTTCTGAGTTTGAGGCCAGCCTGGTCTACTGAGTGAGTTCCAGGACACCCAGGGCTGTACAGAGAAACCCTGTCTCAAAAATCCAAAACAAAACAAAACAAAACAAAAGATAAATGATACTTTTAAAATCTCTATCTATGAATTAACTGGGCATGGTGGCCCACACCTTTAATCCATGCAGGAGGCAAAAGCAGGTCAATGTCTGTGAGTTCAAGACCAGCCTAGTCTATATAGAGTTCCAAGCCAGCTATAGTGAGACCTTGCCTCAAATAAATAAATAATAACATGTATGAATTTGACATGGCCATAGTCAGTCTGCTTCCTTTTCTCTCTGCTCTGGACTCTTCTAGATGCTCCTGGCTGTTGTCTCTCTCTTACCTACAGTGAACACCTTCCTTCTAACTATGGAGTGGTCATTTCTGTAGTTTCTTTACTGTACCCTTGCTTACAGTCTCAAAAGAGTAAATACCAAGAAAAGGTCTTGTTTGTGATTTAGAAGTGTATAGTTACTTTTCTAATCACTCTAATAAAAATTATTGATGAACAAGTTAAGGAAAGGTGGATCTTTTTGGTTCACAGATTAAGGAGATATGGTCTGTGTTAGCAGTGGGGACTCTGTACAGGAAGAAGCCTGTGGTAGCAGAGAAAGCAACTGTAATTGTTAAATCAGACTGAAGGGAAAAACTCTTGCTTTACACTGAGACATAGGAAAGGCATCCAAGGCAAAGCCTCTTATGTTGGAGGCTCTGTCTTGTGCTGATCAAGTTTTATTTGAAGGAAGAAAGCCTGCACTACAGGGGTTCACTGTTTCTTGGAGACAACAGCCTAGGGATGTGTTTCCAAAGGATTGACATAAAAGCTCACACAGTTGTGGTCCAAGGAATACAAAGAAACCATGTCTGGAGCTGGAAACAATGTGAAAGTGTCATCCTGTGATACCACCTTTGTAGTCCTAGAGGATGTAACACTTTCAGAAAGTAACTGAGGCATGCCGTGTGTGGCAGGGACAGAGGCCATGGTGTGAAGCTGTGAAGGTGAAATACTGAGTAGCAATGTAGATCCAAGGACAGTGGAGATGCCATGAGCAGGGAACATTCACTGATGGAAGCTGCGGGTATGAGGTGGAGATGGTCTAATAAAAAAACTTCATGTGTCATAGACTGAGCGCTAGAGGGTCGAGGCTACCTAAACCATTCGGAGCACAACTCATTCTATCATGAGCAACAGACGCTGAACACAGTGCTGCAGAATTCAGTGTTTTTCCTCATGGATTTTTGTCTTTCTTTACTCCAATTTTTCCTTGCTGTGCCTCAGTTGTTTAATTTTAGAACGGGAATGTCTACTCAGCAGCCTATAGCTTGTTCTTTATTTTATAGGAGCTCACAAAAATTATTTTGAGTTTTTGATAGGATTAGACTTTTGGACTTTCATACTGCTGGAATTGTTAAAAAAAATTATGGAGACTTGAAGTTGCATTATATTCTATATTATGAAATAAGCATAAAACTTCAGCAGAAAGGGCTGGAAGATTATGATTTAAAGTGATGTGTTTGGGATGGTGATATAACTCATTAGCTCAAGGTGCTTACTGCCAAGACTGATACCCTGAGTTTAATCCCTGAAACACACATGATAGAAGGAGGGAACACACACGAGCATGCACACACATGCACACACACAAACACACACACACACACACACACACACAACCATTTAAAAATTAAAATATTCCAATACTCAGGAGGCAGAAGCAGATGGATCTCTCTGTAAGTTCAAGACAAGCCTGTAGCTCTGTCTCAAAAGCAAGCAAACAAATTATAAAAATTAAAATAATAATGATAAAAAGTGATAATTTGAGTATCATCATGTGGATTTGTGAACTCAAGGAAATCTGGAATCACTTAGGAAATGTGCCACCAGATATGCCTGTGAGAATTTTAGGTTAACTGAAACAGGAAGACCTGCCCACTGGAGGCGGTACCATTCGCTAAGCTGGGGTCCAAGACTCCATAAAAAAGAGAATGTAAGCAAAACACATTCATTGCTCTCTGCTTCTTTAAAATTTTTTTTCTTTTAAATTTTGCATTACCTTTTGATCATAGTATTTTCTCTCCTGAAGCTTCTTTCTGCTTAATTGTGGATACAATATGACTAGTTGCTTCAAGCTCCTCCTTTATTTCCCCTGCATGATGGAATTTATGCATCTCGAAATGGGGACCAAAGTTTCTTTAAGTTACTTTTGTCAAGTTATTTCATCATAGCAAGAACAAAAGTAACTAAGTCAGTCTCCGTTTTAGTATTTTAGGGTTCACCCATTGTATTGGTTCTTTTATGTTGGTGTGATAAGATACCTTGACAAAATCAACTTAAGAAAGAAGGAGTTTATCTTATATTTCCAGAATGATAAAGTCCATCACGGTGGAAAAGGCATGGCGTGGCAGCATGATCATATACCCAGGAAGCAGATGGAGAGGGAACAGGAAGTGAAGTGGGGTGAGGCTATTAACTTTGAAGCCTGCCTCCAGTGACATTCTTCTTCCAGCAAAGCTGTATCTCCTAAAAGTTCTATTCTATATCTCACTCAAACAGTAACATCAGCTGGGGGGGCCAAGTACTTAAATACATGAGCTTATGGAGGAGGGGAGCATTTCTCATTCAAATTCCCATAACTGCATTTCATTCCTAGCTGTGTCGCGCGTGTGTCTGTGTGTGTGTGTGTGTGTGTGTGTGTGTGTGTGTGTGTGTTTTACAATCTAGCATATGCACATGAGAGAAAACACGTGTTCTGTTTGTCTTCTGTGCATGGGTTACCTCACTTAATACAATTTCCTGATCCACCCATTTCCCTGAGTTTTTCATTTTTTCTTTGCAGTTGAGTAAAATTCCATTGTGTATATACGTGGAATTTTTAAAATTTCCATCCATCCATTGATGAGCATCTGGGATGCATCCCTTTCTGCACAATTTTGAATAGAGCAGCAATACGTAGAATACTTACTGCTCACCACGATGTATGGAAATCTGCTATTTATTGTTCACCTTTCTTGATGCTATAGAAGAAACAACTTTTGTGTGTCTGGGAAACCTACAACTATGTGACTATGTCTCATATTTTGACATTTTCTAAATAGTGTGGCAACATACGACATTCTCAATGGTATAGTATAAAAAGAGATTGCATAAAATGAAACCTATTTTGTAATAGAATTTGTTGCACTTAAATTTGTAAATATTGAAGGTGGTTTAATGGATAATATCTATGTGGAATAAGCCCTCTTATCCATAAGGTTATTAGAGATGTTGGGGGATTAAGAAGAGGGCACATTATAAGGTAATGCCCACCCTTGTGTGTGTGTGTGTGTGTGTGTGTTGTGTTGTGTGTGCATACTGGAGGACAAGCTTGAGTGCTAGTCTTGAACACTTTTTACATTGTTTGACAGAGTCTCTTATGGGCCTGGAGATCACCAATTAAGCTACATTGCCTTGCCTCCAAATGGAGAAGATGAAGGAGACGTCTGCCATTACTGAGAGGCAACAGGCAATCAGTCATTAACAGGCCACTTGGGAGGCAAGACTGGAGGAAATCAAAGAGGAGCTGCAGTGGCTGAGGGAAGCTCAGACATACTTTGGAGTCAACCCTAAAGACCTCCAGCTGTTTTGTCATGACCCACCCTTGCAGCTTGCTGTGGTGACAATGCACCTGGCTAACACCCCTGACTACCTGGTTCCTGCTGCAATTAGTGACCTGGGGACACCCTAACAAGAAGCACAAGAAGTTGTCCTCTCGTAGAAATGCTAGGAAGGCAAAAATCCAGAATCCACTGTGCAGCTTCAAGCACAGGAGAAAGCAATTTAAATCTGCAAGGACTCCTGGAGGTGACCTGGGCCTGAGGATAGCAAGATTTGGGCTTCCTGGCCTAGGTGGAGTAGGCTTCCCACCACTTTGTCTGTGGACATTCTGGTGTTTGTCGCCTCAACAGGATGAACTTTGAGGACCATCAAGGCCTTGGCACTACCAAGATGCCATCTTGCCCATGAACAGAATAAAGCCATGCCCCATCCCTACCTTCCACAAGAAGGAAAAGGGGGCAGGAGAAGGAGGATGAAGGCAAGGAAGGATTGAAGGAAGGGAAGAAAGCAAAAATGAATCAAGGGAACAAAGTAAGGTCAAATAGTTCAGTTTCGTTACCTTTTTATATAAAGGAAACAGATTTGTAGTTTGAGACAGATTCATAGTCACAAACTCACCATTTTCTCATTTAGAATGTTTTGGGCCGTATACAGAAATAGCAGAAATATTCTTCTCTGTTGTTTCCTAACCTAATATCCCTCTTCCTTAGATTATACCATGTACAGTTTGTAACATAGACATTTCTCAAGTTGCTATTTTGTTTACATGAGCCTAAGGTACACCGGTCACAGATGTGTAGGGAAGTAAACTTCTGTTTGATTTTGAGACAGGGTCTCATGTACAGTGTATATCCTGGGACTGCCCCAGCCTCACTCTATAGCTGAAGCTGACCTTGGACTACGGATCCTTCCACATCCAGTTTATCACTAATGAGACTACAGGCATGTGTTACTGTGTCTGACTTAAGAAAGTGAATTTTTAAACCATCTTTTACAATTTTACCTATAGATATGCTGTGGTTCTATTGTTTGAACATTTAGTTCTCCAAAATGTCATTTTATTATTATATTGTGCACTTGGAAGGTTTTTTTTTTTTCTTTTGAACCGGGTCTCATGTAGGCCTGGTCAGCTTTAAAACTGCTACGTGACCTTCAATTCAGGATCCTCCTGCCTCAGTTCCCAAGTGCTGGATTATAGGCATGAAGTACCCTGCTCAACTGGAGTTGGATCTATACGAAATAAGTTATTAAAATACAAGGCGGGGAGGCATAGCTGTATAAAGAAGAATCTGAGGTAGGAATATGTGGACACATGTGTGTGCATGTATGTGCAGATAGGTGACAAGCTCAGGTATCATTTCTTTTCAGGTACCATCATGTTGCTTTTTGAAACGAGTCTCTTAGTGGCTTGGAGCTTATCAATTAGCCTAGGCTGGCTGGCCATCTGGTACCAGTGATCTGCTTGTATTTAAACATAGGCTAAAAGTCATAATAAAGGCCCTGGCTATGAGCCCCGGAGAACAAATTTCAGCCACAGAGACTTGATATCAAAAAATGTAATGTCATTTTGATTTGTGTGTTTCAAAATTACCATTTCTTTTTTTCTTCCTTCCTTCCTTCCTTCGTTCCTTCCTTCCTTCCTTTCGTTCCTTTCCTTCTTTTCCTTTTCTTTCTTTCTTTATCTTTTTTTTTTTTTTTTTTGGTACTGATGGTGGAACCCAGGGTCTTACTCAGGTATGTAAGGTAAGCTCTCTACCTCTGAGCTAAATCACCACCGCTTGAATGCTTGAGTTTCAGTTGAGTTCTTGAATTGAATTAAATTTCTTAAATTCTCCAGTCTTCAAAAGTGACATTTTGTGCATATGCTTCTCTGCCTCCTATATATAGATTGAATAAAATACCCCAATATTGTCCTTAGAATTACATGTTAATCCCAGCACTTGGAGGAGGGGAGCAGAGGGCATAGAATTACAGCAAATTCAAAGTCACACGGTCGACATGGCAACCAGAGGCTGGTTAATACTACGCAGAGAGACGCTACCTCATCCACACCCTAGGATACAAGAGTCACACAATTGAGACTTTGATAATCGTTGGGTGATGTGTAATTAAAGATGAGTGATGAATGAACCTGATTCTATAGGATAGAATGTAATACACCTACCATATCTTACAATTATAAATATTAATATATATTTCTTGGCATAAGTTACTATAGGGAGTTTACTCAATGGAAAGAGTCCTCAGAAGTAGTTATAGAGGGGCTAAGAATGTATCTGAGAGGGTCAAGTGCTTGCCTAATAAGCATGAAGTCTTGGGTTCCAGTCCCAACATCACATGAAACGGGACACATGACAATGCATACCTGTAGTCTTGACACCCTGGGGGTGAAAGCAGACTGATCACTAGCATATGTTACCCTCAGCTACATGTCTAGTTAGAGACCAGCCTGGGCTATATGAGGCCTCTTGAGAACCAGGCTGACCCAGAATTTTCTCAGAGGCCCTGATGAAAGTACCAAAGTAACCTAGTTCTGTGTCCTTGCCCATGGGTAGACTTGGAAAAGTCCAGTCTGGGGTTAGGGCCAGAGCCATGAAGAGTTAAAAGTTTCAGGTCTTGGGAACTTGGCTCCATCCCACCCTCATCTGAAGAGACCACAGTGCTCAATCAGGTACACTTGAGACATCCTTTGTTCCTTTAATTGACTGGCTTCCTTATGATGTCATCACATTTTATGATGGTTTTCTGTTGACTGTCCCATAACTCCTGCCCCAAATAGCATATAAGAGGCTGTATTTCTCCCTGACTAATAACTGGTTGAGGGGTATCCCATGTCTGACACAAAGGTTTTCATTTAATGATATCTGTATTCTCGGGAAAGAGAGCATACATATATTCACAAATATAGGACTGGTCACAGTAGTGGTCTGAATAAGTTTGGCCCCATAGGCTCCTGTGTTTGAATATGTTTGGCCCAGGGAGTAGCAATATTAGGAAGTATGGCCTTGTTGGAGGAAGTGTCTCACTGTAGGGATGAGCTTGGAGACTCTTCTCCTAGCTGCTTGGAAGGTAGGTAGTCCTTTTCTGGTTGCCTTCAGAACAAGATGTAAAACTCTCAACTCCTCCAGCTCCATGCCTGCCTGCATCCTGCCATGCTTCTTGCCATGATGATAAAGGACTGAACCTCAGAACTTGTAAACCAGTCCTAATTAAATTTCCTTTATAAAAATTGCCTTGGTCAAGGTTCTGGTTAGTCAATAAAATGATGGACTGGGTATTAGGTCTATCTTGTACCTTACTGATACAAATTGATATAGTTATGCTCTAATTGTATTTTGAGATAAAAGTTTTATCTTAACAGGAAGGGTGATATGTAGAAGGAGCTATGGTGGGAGGAGTAAGGAGAGGAAGAGGAGGAGTAAGGAGCTAGGAGGCGTGCTTGAGGAGAGAGAGAAAGAGAGAGAGAGAGAGAGAGAGAGAGAGAGAGAGAGAGAGAGAGAGAGGAGAAAGAGGAGGGGGGAGGGGAACATGGAGGCAGATCTTCGAGTGTCTCCACTAGTCAAAGATAGTTGGTATATCTAGGTTGGGTATTGGGTTTCACTTCTGATTGTATGGGCATCTTGTTATTGAGCATTACCAAACTTATAAAGCCTTTGATTAACATTTAAAAAAATAAATAAAGCACATGGTCTCCCACTGCGGGGTGGGGGGGAAGAATTGCCTTGATCATGGTGTCTCTTCACAGCAATGCAAATCCTTACTAAAACATTTACCAATATAGGATTGAACTAGTATGCTCTGTATCTGGTTTCGGTTTCTTTTCCTTTTTCTTTATTAAACAGCATAGAAGATATCACACGGGGGAAGGAATGAGATACTTTACAGAAATCTCTGAGTTTTACAAGGGATTGTCATTGACCCCAACTGATCCCAACTGACTCAGACAGCAAACATCATTGTTTATCAATTAATAATGCTTAAATGGTTTCTTCATCCTTTATGGTAGATTTTTAGGAAGTTGCTTCCAACTCCTGTATTCGCTGCTTTCAGCAAATGATAAGCATACATTATCTGGATCAGGGCATGGAAGAGCACAATGACAGCAATGCATTATCTTAGGTTGTAAAGGGTGATTGCATGGGAAATCCCAGGCAAGTAAGGTTGACAGGCAAGTAAGGTTGTTCTCTTAAGAGCAGGTTAAACAAACAAGCTGAATGCACAGGAGGATAGCAGTCTCAAATCTTGAGCCACTTTAAGATGTATTATTAACTTTGGCCCAGAGGCCAAGCAAAAGTTCCAGTCTCAAAGAACATAAGAATATAAGAGGGATCTGTAGAACACTGCATCACCACGGTGTTAGCTGAATGTTTGTCGTATATGGCATTTCTATCTTGGGACATCTTCCTTCTCCTCTGGGGTTCTTCAGAACTTTCAATGTGAAAGGATGCTGGAGTCTGTCTAAATCCTTTTTCTGCATCTATGGAGATGACCATGTGATTCTGTCCTTGAGTCTTTTGAGATAATTTACAAGATTGATCGATTTAGGTGTAGGCAGCCATCCCTGAGGCTCTGGAGTTAACTCAAGTTGATCATAGTCATATTCTTGAACTCACTTTACAAGCCCTGGAGAAGTTTTAATGTCCACAGTTCTCGTGGATGTCTCTTTAAGTTTTATTTTTATAAAAATATATTTGAAAAGGAAGGTTCAGCCTCTAGGACACTGGTCCATGTGACTTAGCTTATTAAGATGAGGTTCTGAATAGAACGGTTAAGAAGAGTCTCTGAGAGAAGCTAGGAGGAGGCTGATGAGAGCCGGATGTGACTCTGCCCGGAGAGTTTCCTGAGTAGCACTGGTGAAGCGGAAGGTATGATGCTTAACTTTCACCTAGTCCAAGACTGTAACTTTATAGATGAGAAAAATGCATGTACTCAGAGGAGCAGAATGGGATGAATTTGTGGGTGGACATGATCAAAATACATTATTTATATGTATGAAATTGTCAACTAGTAAGAGATATTTTATTTTAAAACAAGAGCAAAATGATTTTATAAGATAAAAATCCTTATCAAATATCCCTTACTCATAGATTACTTATACTCCAGGACATAAGATAAAGCCTTCAAAGACTGCATTCAATGAAGCCTTTTTCAGTTTTGAAAGATCCTTATTGCCACTCTGATGATGTAGTCATTAGAATACTACTCACAGCATTTTGTTTTAGAAGAGGAAAAGCCATTAGTAGATTAAACTGGGATGTTTTAAGAGGTCCTTTGGCATTGAAGTTATTTACCATGTCCAGAGTGTTAAGAGAAGTAGAGTAGTATGGAAGGAACTTGGAAATGTTCAAAAATAAAAATCTGGTGTGTGTGTATATAGTGGTACAGATGTGTGTGCATAGATTTGATCACCAGCAGCATGGAGGAGATAAAGAACATGCTGAAACGTTTATGTCATTACTGGAGGTAGTTAAAGGTTTGTTGCTGTTGTTTACTTATGGTACACCGTGAAAAATAAATTAAAAAAAATCAAATATGTAACCTAATGAACCAATGTCTGTGAAGAAATTAAATGATTTTTTTAATTTTAGGTTTATTTATTTCATTTCTATGTGTATGAGTGTTTTGCCTTTATGTAAGTTCTTGCACTATGACAATGCCTGGCACCAAAGAAGTTCATCAGAGGTGTCAGGTCTCCTGCAACTGGAGTTCTGGGCGGTTGGGAGCCACTGTGTGTGTTCTGGGAACTAAACTCCTAGGTTTTTTCAAAAGCAACAAGTGCTCTTAGCTGTTGAACCAGCTCTCCGGTGTTTTAATTGTGGGTAACTGATTAGGATTAATCGCTGTTAGAAATGAGTGTGGGGGTTCTCAGGAAAATGATCATGTGATTCAAAGCAGAGTTGCCTCTGCCTAAGGGCGCCATGTCTTAAGTGTGATTTTGGAGGGAGTCAGACACATCAAAGAAGTCCCACCGGGGTTTTGTTTCTAATGCACAGGGTATTCTGTCCCTCATTCTGCATGCTCAGGTCCCAGCATTACTTTCTTATGTTGTCTGCAAAAACTAAAACCTTCAAAGTGGCACAGTTGGTGAGTGATACCAACTTTTGAGAACAAGATACACCCTTGAGCCATACTTTGATTATAGACACGTTAGTTAATGAGCCTGTCCAGACTTCACAGTCCCCGGGATGAGCCCACAGCCTCTTGCTGAAAACAGCAAACCAGAGAAAGTAGATGCAGATTGCAACTGGCTGTTGAAGCCTCTATTGTACATTTTGAAAGCTTAACACCCTTGAAAGAAAAGACGGTATATCTTATATGTTCCCCATAAACTCGAATATACAAAGTCTTCTAGTTTGCCAGAAGCCTAAGTAATTACAGCAGCACACCAGCAAAAGGTGGCCTTGAAATCGACACTGCATGTGAATGTTAACTCACCCACGTTCTTTCTGCCTTCTACCCCATTCTCCTCCTGAACTACACCCCCATGTGTCCTGTGCATGCAGAGCTCTGTTTAAGGCCAGGGAGAGTTCCGTGTGTGGGAAATCAGCTACTTTCCATAGAAAGCATATGGGTAGGAGTACAGACAATGCTAAAAGTCATTACGTGTTTATATTCTCTTTATAGGGTACTATTCTCTTTATTTGGTACTTAGCCAACAATAAGTCCTAAATCCTCCATTTCTTTTCACATTTAATTCTTTTTTAATTGTTTTCAGCCTACTTTTACCAAAAAAGAAAAAAAAAACAGAGGTATGGCAAAAAAATAAGGAAAGAAGGCAGGGGGTTGGGGAAAGAATAAATCACCATGAAGTTTTCAGCCTCCACAGGGAAACAGAGTACAAACCCACAGATCCTGAACTGTGAAGCAATAGAGCTGTTTGTTTATAAGTGACAGATTCAATTATGTAACTAGGCAAATTAAGGAACTCTAGTGACTTTATTCAGGGTGGAGAACCTATGTTTTTGAATTAGTCAAGAGGTTTCATCTGTGCAATAGGTTTATATAAATTTTTGGTTTATTTTCAGTTGTTTGCAAACTAGTTCTGTAACATGACTCAGCAGATAAAGGCACTTACTCCCAAGCCTGACAACCTGAATTATGTCTTAAGGACCCATACGTTGGAAGGCGAGAACTGACTACTATGAGTTGTTATTTGACCTTCATATGTGTGAATGCATTTGCATGCACACACACATACAATGTTAGTAAATTAAAAATAGTGTTTGCATGTAAATAATAATTCCTCATTCTATATTGTTATTAACAATAGATGTCTTAAATGCTCTCTTGTGATGGGAGTTATTCCATTAACATGCATTTATGTAGGATAGCCTTTTTATCTGCCATCCTATTATTTCTTTGATTTAACAAGGAAAGAACTTGTTTTGTTAACTAATAGTTCAGTTCAAAGAAGTCTCCTCCACTATTTATCCCACAAAGTCTTCTTTTATTGGTCATTTATTTAAGGTTTTAACCTCTGGAACTGTATTGTGTTTATAAAATGAAAAAAATTTAAAATATTTATATGTCAATAAAATATTCCATTTTGTGAAAGTATGGTATAGGTATATATATCTGTGTGTGTTTGTATGAATGTGTGTGTGTGTGTGTGTGTGTGTGTGTTTAGGACTGTGTATCTCTCTGCGTGTATTTGTATGAGTGTCTGTGTGTGTTTGTGTGTATCTGTGTGTTTGTGTCTGTGTCTCTGTGTGTTTGTGTCTGTGTATCTCTCTGTGTGTATTTGTGTGTGTAAGTACGAGTTTGTGCATGTGCAAACGTGCTTGTGTGGAGGTCAGAGGAAAACTTGACAAAGTCAGTTCTCTTATGTGGTCCCAGGGAGGGAACTCAAGCCAAGGAAGCAAGTTTCTGTCTTAGTAGAGACGCTATTGCTGCGATAAAGCATCATTATCAAAAGCAACCTGGGGGGAAGGGTCTGCTTCATGTTATACATCTCAGTTCACTGTCCATCACTGAAGGAATTCAGGATAGGAACTAAAGGCAGGATCCTGGAAGCAGTACTGGAAGCAGACACCATGGCGGAATGCTACCTACTGCCTTGTCTCTCACATCTTGCTCAGCCTGTTTCTTACACAATATAGGACTACTTGCAGAGGTGTACTCACAGTGTTCTGGGCCTTCACAGACTTACGTATAGGCCAGTCTTTTTTTTTTTTTAAATATTTATTTATTTATTTTATTGATGAGTACACTGTAGCTGTCTTCAGACACACCAGAAGAGGGCATCCAATCTCATTACAGATGGTTGTGAACCACCATGTGGTTGCTGGGAATTGAACTCAGAACCTCTGGAAGAACAGTCAGTGCTCTTAACCGCTGAGCCACTTCTCCAGCCCCCTAGGCCAGTCTTTTACTTTGTTTTGTTTTTGTTTTTGATTTTTCAAGACAGAATTTCTCTGTGTAACAGATCTGACTGTCCTGGACTTGATTTGTAGACCATGCTGGTCTTAAACTCTGCCTGCCTCTGCCTCCTAAATGCTAGGATTAAAGGTGTGGACCACCAACTACCCAGCTAGGCAAATTTTATGGAGGAATCTTTTCAGCTAATGGTCCTTCTTTTCAGATACGTCCATGTTTGTGTCAAGTTGACACTGTTTTTACTCATTGGCCCAGAGATATTTTTAGATAGACTTAGTGTAAAAACTTCAACGTTGGGGGTTGGAAAGATTGTTCAGTAGTTAAGAATACTTGCTGTTCTTAGAGAGGACCAGTGCTTGATTTCCAGCATTTGCACGGTGGCTCACAACTTTCTGTAACTCCAGTTCCAGCGGATCCTCTTCTGGCTTCTGTGGGCATCAGGCTCGAGTGTGATATACAGATATGCATACAAGCAAAGCAACCATACACACAAAATAATGTAAGTGTTTAAAAAGTGTGCACTCTAAAGGAAAAAAACTGGAAAATAAAGTATTAATTCATTACTTGACCTACACTATGTTTCATAGTTATTCAACAAAGCTCTTAAATGTTTTCTGATATTTTTACTATCTGCACTTATATTTGATATTGTCTTAATATATTTTTCCTAAAATATAAATGATAATAAAATCTGAAATAATAACGCATTTTTTCTTTATTTCTTCATTATGTTCTTAATGAATGGAGCTGTGCATCACAGCACATGTGCAAGGAGGTCACAGGACAGGTGTCATTTCTCTCTTCCCACCAACCATGTCTCAGGGATCAAATTCAATCACCAGGCACAGCAGCAAGCATATTTACTAGTTGAAATCCTTTCCTCTTTCTGTTTCCTTTCTTTCTCTCCCTCCCCTCATTTTCTCTTCAGTACTAAGTATTGAATTCAGGGTTGAACCCAGGGCCTTGTGCATGCTGGGCAATCATTCTACCACTGGGGCACATTCCATCCTGGTTTTTGTTTGTTTGTTTGTTTGTTTTACCTTCTATTTTGAGACAGGATCTCAGTAAGTCAGCCAGGCAAGCCATGAACTTGCAATTTTCCTGCCTCAGCCTTTCAATTAGCAGGGAATATAGGCTTGCCTCAGTAAATACACCAGGTCTGGGGTAATAATTAACAAACTAAACTCAAATTGATGCTGAAAGACCAGCAACTTCAAGAGATAGTCTTTTCCTTTGTTAACCTGCTATTCAATTGGGTCAGTTTTGTGTTGTGTATGATACTCCTGAGGGAATAATCCGAAGGGAATTGTTAGAGAATTATTATGTTTTTCACCAGGCAGACAAAAGCACTGAATTCAGTCCCTCAGGAACCTTCACAGGGTGTTTTCTGCTAATGGTGCTAGATCCTTGAGATCAGGAGTGAGCTTCCCAGCTGGGACACAGTCCCAGAGGGCTGTTTCACTCTTGTACTTTCTGTGCCATAATCAGCCCTGAGAGTAGGGATTACATTTTAAGTTAATCTTGGAAGGCACACAAGGTATAGCTGTTAGTTTTTTGTTATTGTCAAAACGTAGAGTATTTTGTGGACTTATGTCCTTTTCTAAGTTAGAGACAGGGCTGAATTAATTCCGGTACTGATAGTGTAGCAGAACCCAGAGGCCTCAAACCAGACCATTGACTCATTGCAATGAATATTTGCAAAGAATTGTGGAAGAAAGGGTATACTATGGGACACACTATGACACACTACAGCATCCACAATGAGATTTGTTTTTTCTTTTCAGGTGTGGAAGGTCACAAGGGCAGAGGGCAGGTATGAAGGGTCAGGGACGTGGGTGGGATTGGAGTGCATGATGTGAAGTTCACAGAAAATCAAAAAAAAAGTTAAATAAAACTATTTTATATACGTGTCCCTTAAAATGTCTATAAACTCATTATTTGGGCAATCTCTTAAAGCTTCCAAAAGTATAATTGAGGTTTCATTAAAAACTCTTGCTTTAATTTTCAAGTTTAAAAAGGTAATAGGGATAAGTAGGAGAAATTCTTACCTGTACTCCTAGTTATACTCAGCTTTGTGTATAACTACTTCTTAGAGATGTCTATTCAAGGTAGTAGAAAGAGAATGAATGAGCTGTGGTTTAATTCTTTGTTCTGTTTCTCAAGCTCACCTGTAAAAGGAGAGTTCTGGGCACTTGCCAGATGGCTCAGCAGGTGGGTAAGGTGCTTGCTAGTCAAGCTTGATGGTCAGACTTCAGTCCGTGCAAGCCCCATGGTGGGAAGGAGGAGCCGATTCCCACAAGGTGTCTTCTGACTGCACATGTACAGTTGCACATTCACACAAGTAAATAAACAAACTAATTCATTAAAGTGCTGCTCTAAAAAGCAGGTGTGAAGTTCCATAGTTGCAGCTGAAAGAGACTGAATGACTAGCTTCTGGGTTTAAATGCTAGACTCAAATAACTGTAAAACAAGGCTGGTGTGGTGTCACGGTAGGAATTGAGCAAGTCTGACTATCTGAGTTTCATCCCCAGGACCTTCGAGAGAAGGAACTAACTCCGGAGGGTTGCTCTCTGACTTTCTCGCGTGTGCAGTGACACATGTGTGCCCTTGTCACTAATCATCATTATCATCGTCATCAGCAGCAGCATCTAAAAGTTAAACATTATAAAATGCACCAAGAGATGTCCTTTGGATTATAGATTTCAAGTATCATCAGTTTTTTAATTTTTAAATAAGACTTTTTTCCTTTGCCTGTTACGGACTATAAATTAAACCTACTCAGTTTACAGCCTAAACCTAAGGAAGTCTTTGTAATCTGTTAATATTTCACTGCAGCTAGACAATTATCACTAGAAAAGAAAACCATTGTATTTTGAAATACAAAATAGTGTGATGTATTTACTTCCTAAGTTGAAAAAAACAAAAGAGGATTGTTTTCAAAACTTTAAATTAATGGTCAGCTTCCACATAAATTCCAAATTATATATTGCTTAAGGTTCTTATTGTAACACACGATTAATACTAACTAATTTACCAACACTCCTGTGGTACTCCCCACTTCCCCATTCAACAGGCAAATAGTCTACAAGGCCAAGCAGTCCTGCTGGAGATGTGTTGAAGAAATAGCATAGTCAGAAATGGAGACCTAGCAGGCTAGGGCATGAAGCAGACTATATACCCATAGGTATATATATTATATACTCTGTGTGTGTGTGTGTGTGTGTGTGTGTGTGTGTATGTGTATGTGTGTGTGTGTGTATGTGTGTGTGTGTGTGTGTAATCTGAAGAAGAGTTCATTCCTTATGTGTAAACTTTCTGCTTTTCTTTAGATAGTGTATTTGAAGAGGAAATATACTGTCTGTACTACAGAGTCCTCTCCTAATGTCACCTGCTCACCTGCTGATCCTAGAGTCACAAACTTATGTTTAGACTTAAAGCTTCAATCCTTCAGATCTGAACTTATTCAGTAAGCTTCAGATTGTTCCTAAAGATGGATTTTAAAATGGAATTTCATAAGTTCCATTTCACAAGAACTGAGGTTGAAATGGAAAAATGAAACGGACTTCCACACTTTGCAGACAAGTCATTTCCCTATTTATGGTTTTACACATACATACACGCACTCACTCACCCCACAGACAACTTTTCTAACATTTTACTCTTTAAAAGTGCATGTGTATGTGGTTTGAGCAGAAGCCAGAGGCATCAGATCACCCTGGGGCTGGAGTTACAGATGGTTGTGAATAGCCTAATGTGGGTGCTGGGAACTGAATTTAAGACCTCTGTAAAGAGAACTGCACATTCCTGAGCCATCTCTTTGCTACCCCTTCCCTCTTTCTGTGGTGACTTTTTGGTGATTGAACTCAGGGCTTCATGCATTTTGAGCAAGTACTCTACCACTAAGATATGTTCCAAGTTTGTGGTGGTTTAAATATACTTGGCCCATGAAAAGTGACCCTATTAAGAGGTGTGGCCTTACTGGAGGCAGTCTAGTCTGGTTAGTGTGTGTCACTGTGAGGTGGGGCTTTGAGGTCTCATATATATACTAAAGGCTGACCAGTGTGATCCAGACCTTCCTCCTGGTTGCCTTGGGAAGACAGTCTCCTACTGCAGCCTTTGAATCAAGATGTAGAACTCTTGGGTCTTTCAGCACCAAGTCTGCCTGCACGATACTATGCTTCCTATGAAGATGATAATGACTGAACCTCTGAAACTGTAAGCCAGCCTCAATTAAATATTTTCTTTTATAAGAGTTGCCTTGGTCATGGTGTCTTGTCACAATAACTAAACCCTAAGACAAAGTCCATTATTTTATTTTTATTTACTATTATTGGTGTGTATATGATGTATATATGCAGGCACACACAAGTCAGGGCATACATGTGGTGGTCAAAGGGCCTATTAGGAGATGTGGCCTTCTTGGAGTAGGTGTGGCCTTCCTTGGAGGAAGCATGTCACTGTAAATGTAGGCTTCCAGGTCTCATATGTTCAAGCTATGCCCAGTGTGATACAGTCTCTTCCTTGCTTCCTGTGGATCAAGCTGTAGAACTATCAGCTTCTCATCCAGCACTGTGTCTACCTGCGTGCTACCATGCTTCCTGCCATGATGATAAGGAACTGAACTTCTGAAAATGTCAACCAGCCCCAGTAGCCATGGTCAGAGTGTCTCTTCACAGCAATAAAATCCAAACTAAGACACTGGGACCATGGGCCTGAAAGTTCCAAGTGTAAGAGTTTCCTTTACGTTTCTAAATGTTAACTACTGTCCCTAGTCTATATTGTTTCTGCCTAGTGACACCTCCAAGTCCACTTTTAGGATGCTGATCCCATATTAGGTTTTAATAGTGGAGACAAGATGTATGTGTAGCTAACCAGTCCTGATGAAGGTGTGGTTCTGGACACTGTTGTCTCAGGTCCAGTCTCTCATGCTAGGTAGTCTGAATATTGTCAAAATGATGTCAAATCTTTTTGGTGGAGGATGGTTCTGGGCCATCCTTTTCTTTTCTCAGTAGGAGACTCCTAGGGAAATTCCAGTTTCTTGAACTTTATTGTCTTAATACACAAATCACTGAAGAGAGAAATGCAAGTGTCTGTTAGAGAGACCTAGTACTGCCACGACACTTGACACTTGAAGTATTTCCAACTTCTATTCTCTTGTGGGGAGTAATTGGCACATTCCAGTAGGGCTGAACTCCAACTTTATATATATATGGGGGGATGGTGTCTGAGGTTGAATTCAATGGTGCCAGGCAGACTTAGCGTACACTTTACAACTGCACTACAGCTTCAGTCCCAGTAATGTCCATCACACACAAAGATTAGTGTTTAAAAGCATGCTAGATGTGCCAGGTGTTGGTGATGGATGCCTTTAATACCAGCACTCTGGCAGCAGAGGCAGGCAGATCTCTGTGACTTCTTGGCCAGTCTGATCTATGGAGTGAGTTCCAGGACAGCTACAGTGAAAACAGAAACATGCTGGCTGCTGCCGCCGCCACTAGCTCTCTCTGACAGGGCTAAGGACATTACAGTAAACACACCTGGAAAGTATTGCCAGGACAGCATTCTTTTAATCATTATATTTTGCAGATCTTTCTAAACCAGGAGTTACATGCAATTAAGAACCTAATTTTAAAAATTGGGCAAGATATTGTTTCATTAAGCTGTCCTTTGTCCCTCTGGGGTTTATTAAGTCCTGTACAAACAAGACTGCCTCTTACCCTGGCAGATTTGGCTTTGGCTCACACCTCTAGGGCAACTGTAGCCAGCCTTCTAGAACAGGCTATTTTGTCTTGAACAGCTTATCATTCACAGTTCAGGGATTTTTTTTTTCCACACCTGTTTGTAATTCCACTTTATGATCAGAGGATCTGATAGCGATGAAATCAAATGAAGGCAGATTAAAACTTAAACTTCCAGATTCAGTCAGTGATGTAAGGTCTACATGTATAGTTTTCAAATCAGGACAGGAGGATTGGGTATGGTATAAGTACTAACACACATTGTGTGAAATATACATAGAAAAAAAAACATTTAGAAATATCTTTTCATTTCCTTCCCAAGGCTGTAATGGATCTCAGGTTCAGCACTGGACATGGAAGAAAACAAAAACAAAAACAAAACATTTTAAAGGTGTTTCTGATAACTTGAGCACAAGCAATACTTGTTGGCATTTCTTTGGTTAAAATTCTCATTCTGTAGTAGTATTTGTCCTAACACGGAGGAGGATGGCACCATGTTTCTTTTGGCCTCATGCAATTTCTATTTGATCTTAGAGGTACAGTGTTTTCTGTACGTTCATGGGTAGTGCCCATTACTGTTAATAAGAGATAACCACACATGTACAAAAGAAAACATGCCCTTTAGAAATGAACTTGGACCTTGGGGATGAAACTATGTCCCTTGCTAATAGATGATGAAAATTACGTCTTGAGTTTGGTCCCTGCTGACCTGACATCATTGAATTTGGAGTAGCAGAGCCAGGCTCATCCAGAGGTAGAAGAGAAAAATAATATTTGAATAAAACAAAACAAAAAAAGGTGCGTGTACATATTGTAAGTCAGCCCTGTAAACTGTCACTGAACTCCATGCCTAGGTATATGCTGAAGAGGATCTTTGTTCAAAGTTTCTAGCAGAGAACGTTTGTGATATATTCATTCTTGTTTACTATTTTCAATCAGCCACTGTTCGTCAGCTTTTCTTTATTTATAGAAAGTACTTATGTTTATATGTGTGTGTGTATACTTGAGTGTGTGTCTGTGCACCATATGTATGAAGGAGCTCACAAAGGTCAGAAGAGGGTGCTGGGTACCCTGGAGGGGCGAGCCAAGGTGAGCCCTGTGGGGCCTTTGGGAGAGCAGCCTATGCTCTCAGCTGCTCAGTCATCTCTCCAGCTCCTCATTAGCTTTTCTTGAAATAATAAAATATAATTCATCTAATAAAATTAGTCCCAACTATTTCAATTCATTTTCATTTAATTTCTAGGGAAAATGAGTGAGGAAAAGATTAATCTTGAGGCAAATATTTTTAAAATGAGGAAAACAACACTTTGGCTTATATTCACTTTCAGTAGGAAATATCTGAATAGGGGCTGGAGGGATGGCCCCGTGGTTAAAGAGCACAGGTGACCCTAGTTCATTCCTCAGCACACACATGACTGTTCACAGTTCTATAACTCCATTTCCAAGGGATCTGAAGCCTTTTTCTAACCTCTACAGGTATCAGACATGCATGTAGCACATACTTATATTAAGGCAAAACATCCATACATATATTTTTAAGGTTAAAAGAAACTTTTAAAAATAAAATACGTGATCAGGTTTACCCCCTCCTACCCCTGTGTCTTGCCTTGACCTTGTCTTTCTCCCTTGAAAAGGGTAAACGAGGAGTAAGGAAGAGAAAGGGTTAATGTCCTCAGTAGTTTATTAAGTGATATATCAAAGGTCTTTGAAGACTCAGAGCCTTTAATCATCTTTAGATTGAGAAACAAATTTGGAAGGAGATAAATCTGCACTGGGTACCTTCATCTTTTTAACTCTGTGCTTCCCTATCTGTAAAACTAGAATGATAATCTACTTCACAGGGTGATCAAAAGCATTAAAGAAGCAAAGCACTCAGCACATCAAGGAACAAGAATTTGAATAAATAGTAGCTTCATTGCTATCAATTATAGTCCAATTTGTCCATCTAAAATTTAATATTCTTTGGATGGAATGCTCTTGACTTTTTTCTGAGATTACTAGTGGTTTACTTGGCCATGTGGATGTATAATTACTACTATCTAAGAGACTGGTCATCTCTTCTTTGGTTTGAGCTAAACAAATGACTCAACTGATATTTGAAAGCAGGCCCTGCTTACGGAGAAAAATCATCCATGCAACCCGATAATAGGTACATTCAGAAAGCAAAAAGATGGGATACCTATACCATGCCCATGTCAGTTGAGGTGATGGAAGATGCACTAGTCACAGCTGGAGAGTCAAGTGAAGAGTGCTGTATTATTCAGGGTTCTCTAGGGCCATAGAACTTATGGAATATCTCTATATATTAAAAGAAATTATTGGAATGACTTACAGTCTGCAATCCAACTAACCCAACAATGGGAAGCTGTGAATGGGAAGTCCAGGAGTCTAGTAGTTTTTCAGTCTCATGAGGCTGGATGTTTCAGCTGGTCTTCTGTATAAACTAGAATCTTGAAGAAGTAGGTTCCAAGAGATGTGCTGGCAAGTAACTGCAAAGAGACAAAGAATGAGCCTTCCTTCTTCCATTGTTTTTATATGGGTCTCCAGCAGAAAGTATGGCTCAGATTAAAGGTGTGCACCACCATACCTGGACCTAAGCTATGCGTTACTTGTAACTTGCTCTGTCCCAGGCTGGCTGTCTTAGTTAAGGTTTCATTGCTGTGAAGAGACACCATGACCATGGCAACTCTTATAAATGGCATTTAGTTGGGGCTTGCTTACAGGTTCAGAGGTTCAGTCCATTATGGTTACAGTAGGAAGCATGTCAATGTCCAGGCAAGCATGGTGCTGGAGGAGCTGAGAGTCTAGCTCTTGTTCCCAAGGCAGCTAGGAGGAGACTGACTTCCAGGAAGTTAGGACAAAGATCTCAAGGCCCACCCCCACAGTGACACACTTCTTCCAACAAAGCCACACCTACTCCAACAAGGCCACACTTTCTAATAGTGCTACTCCCTATGACAAGCAAAGTCAAACCACCACTTTGGTCTTGAACTCAGAGATCTGACCTCAGTCTCCTTGGATGTTAGGCATGTACCACCTTGCCTGAGCCTAAGCTTTTAATGCCCAGTATTCCTCAAGACCTGAATTACAGGTCTGCCCTCCATTTTGGATTGTAGTTCATTCGAGATATCGTCAAGTTGACAACTGGGAATAGCCGTCTCAGGTGCTATCAGTTGTTCTTGTACATATATTTAGATTGGCATAGGAATATCTTTGTAGGTGCAGAGCTTCATCTTGACATATGCAATGGAGCTATGTCAATTAAAGTAGAAAGTACACTAAAGTCCTGCATCTCAAATCTATAGGAGAGTAATGTGTTGTCCTGGGGTACTCCACTGGGAGCTTTAAAGATGCGCACAAGTAGTAACTGGCAAAGGCATTTGTTTCACCCTGTAATGTTAGAATCTTGGACCTATGTGCATGTATCTGAAATCAGACCCATATCTAGGTGAACATAGGCTTAAAATCCATCCATTCTGTTCTACCACTAGTACCACCTAGTGGTAGCCAAGATGTGTAAGCATTTTTTTTAAAAATATATTTTAAAAAGTTACAAATTATATGAAAATTTACTACTAACAGCAACCAAAAAGGTATAAGAAATTAGGGTCTATTATAAAATGTTCTTCAGTTCTCTTGTCTCACAGCCCTGTTCTTCCCTATTAACTAATACTTTTCCTCTCCCCAATCTCTGAATCTCCTTCTCCTCCTCTTCCTCTTCTCTCTCTCTCTCTCTCTCTCTCTCTCTCTCTCTCTCTCTCTCTCCCTTCCTGTAGTTTGTAAAAACATAGATGGAAATATACTATATACATACTGTGGTGTCTTCAAACATATTTTCTGTGGGACTAGAGAGATGGCTTAGTGGTTTAGAACACTTGCTGACCTTGCAGAGCACTCGGATTACCAGCACCCACATGATGATTCAAAATCATCTGTATTGAAGGAATCTCAGGTCTCAGCCAAAACTTAAAAATTAACTTCTCCAGAGACACGTTCCAGGAGAAGCATATTCCAAAGACTTACACACACATTCCAGGAGAAGGGTCCAAGATAAGAGGTTATCAGGAAGCTGGGCCCTTAGCGCAATAAACCTGGGTAAACAGGAGCTATGGTAAGATAGACTTAGCTAACACTCATTGTAATAAGAAAATGTGCAAATATGTGCTGCCAAGAAACCGGGCGTGGGAGCGGGCCTTTGAGGTCATCCTTTGTGGTTAACATTGTCTAAGAGGTGATTGTAAGATTGCCCTCATAAACTCTGTGAAAATGGTATAAAAACTGCTCTTAGCTTTAGCTCAGGGTTCCTCTAGCCTGTATGTGGGGGAACCCCAGTACACTGCATATCAATAAACCTATTGCTTTTGCATCGAACCCCCTGTCTGTGAGTGTTCCTGTGGGAGCACGTCTTCCCGGTTTGGATCTTCGGGTCCAACCGTATCACCAGTTACAGTTGATCTGAAACCTTCTTCTGGCCTTCACAGGCACTGGTATGTAGTCAGAACACTCATATACATAGTGAGAATCTATATACAAAGAGATTGGTGTCTCACGGGTAAACGACTAGCTATTAATACAGTGCTGAGGAAAATGTTATCAGAGTTTCCTTCTTTCAGGCTGTGAACTTTGAGGAGGAAAGTCCATGAAACTTTACTGTCTAAGCTACTAGCTCTACAGAAAGTAGAGGAGACAGGAAGGGTTGGGAAGCAGCAGAAAGAAACTTGAAGTTTTAGGGTGGGAAGCTGCCATTGTTAAGATATTTTGGATCCAGAATAGGCTGCTTGGGGGGGGCAGCTCTCCCACTGTGTCTTGTCTTTGTCTCACATATTTCATGAGAAATTTGAGGCAGCTTAAAATATTGGATGACAAAGCTTCAGCAGTGCCTTCCTAGCATAGCCAATAAAAGTTTCATGCAATCTAGGAAGCCTTTATTGAAGGGACTAGAAAGTTTTTGTTTTTGCCTTTTATTTAAATCTTCAGTGTCCGTGGCACATACTAAATACTATGTAGATCTCTGGAGAGAAAAACAGAAGCAAAGGAATTTAAGGCAACAGACAAAGTAAGCTCAGCAGAACAGACCAGGTAAATGAAAGACAAACTTACAATTAGTGCTTTAAGGTGGATTTCAACACGCCCCCTGCTTTCCAGTGTTAATAGTGAGGGAATTTCCAGAAACAAAGCTCCATGACTTTTTGTTTTGTTTTAATCAGTTTATTTACATCACAAATGTTGCCTGCCAGTCCCACTTAACAGAGTCTCTCCCCCTGCCCCATCCCCTTTTCCTCTGAGAGAGTCTCCCATCCCCTTCTGCCCCCCCCATGCTCCCTCCCTGGCACATTAAGTTTCTGCGGGTTTAGGTGCATTCTTTCCCCGCTGAAGCCAGTCAAGGCAGCCCTGTTGGGGAATAGATTCTACAGTCTGGGAACAGCTTCAAGGACAGTCCGCGCTCCAGTTGTTTGGGTACTCATATAGAGACTGAGCTGCACGTCTGCTACATATGTGCAGGGGCCTTGTTCCAACCAGTGTATGCTCTTTGGTTGGTGGCTCAGTCTCTGAGAGCTCTCAGACTCCAGGTTAGTTGACTGTTGATCTTCCTGTGGAGTTACCGTTACCTTCAGGGCCTTCAATCCTTCTCCCAGCTCTTCCACAAGAGACTCCAGCCTCCACCCAATGCTTGACTGAGGGTATACAAATCTGTTTCAGTCAGCTGATGTGTAGAGACTCTCAGAGGACAGTTATTCTAGGCTTCATTCTGTGTGCATAACAAGGTATCATTAATAGTGTCAAGGTTTGGTGCTTGCCTATTGGATGGTCTCAAGCTGGGCCATTTATTGGTTAGCCATTCCTTCAGTTTCTGCTCCATCTTTGTTCCTGTATTTCTTTTAGACAGGACAGATTTTGGGTCAAAAGTTTTGTGGCTGGGTGGGTGTCTTTATCCTTTCACCGGGGTTCTTGCTTGACTATAGGAGGTGGCCTCTTCAGGTTTCATATTTCTATAGTTAGGCATCTCGCCTAAGGTCACCTAAATTGACTCCTGGGAGTCTCCATCATCCCAGATCTCTGCAGACAAATGGATGGAACTAGAAAATGTCATCCTGAGTGAGGTAACTCAGACCCAAAAGGACGTGCATGGTATGTACTTACAAGTGGATAAAGTTAAAGATGCCCATTATACATCCCACAGACTCAAAGAAACTAAACAAGAAGGAAGGGCCAAGTGAAAATTCTTGAATCTTGCTTAGAAGTGGGAGTAAAATAGTCATAGGAGACAGAGGGAGGGAGGGAGTTGGGTGGGGGTGGGTGGAGAATGAGGGGGTCAGGATCAGGTGTGAGGAAAGACAGGGGAGAGCCAGAGGGCCAGGAGAATGAATGGGAATCTTCAGCTTTCAGGGGTGGGGGGGATGGGATGAGCCTCTCCAGCTCTATGCTTTTATTTTTAGTCATTTGAAGAATTCCCCTAGTCGTCTGCGGAGCTCAACTCAGGCTAACCTGGATTTGTGGTTTGGATGTTGAAAATAACTTTAGGACTCATTGGTATAATATGATCTTTCAAAACCATAGTGAATTTGGAAGGAGACTCTTTAAATGTTCTAAAAGCACATCAAGCTGAATGCCAACTAACAAGCCATGGCTTCACTGTAGGCTGGATTTTCAGAATACAGTCTTGAAAACAGCAGATATGATGAAGTTATTTAGAGTAAAATGTGTTCGTTTTAAGGAATAAAGTATTATGGGACAAGAATACAATAAAGAATTCCTTCTAATTGAGTGTTGTGGGCTGTGTTTCTTGTCTTCAAAATATTTCATTTCAAAATTTATCAGTTTTGGTTGATACCTGTTCTTTCTCATGAAATCAAGGCACAGTGATGATTCATTCCGTATTGTGTTCACACATTATGCCTGACCAGAAACAAAAAGGTCAGATTATCAAGAGAGGGTAGCCTTAATGATTGTAAGTGAGGGAAGAGTGGAACTACTGAGTTAAAAGCCTAGACTTCTCCGTGGGGTAAGAAGAAAAATTTACTGGGCAAGCAAATTGCAGGTCTGCCTCAAGAAAAGAGGTACAGCAATTTGGCAGTAAAGCAAGCAGGTTTCATATTGCAGTCAGCAGGATGGGAGTCTTTGAGCTGATGCGGGCTGTTCGGATGAATGAGGAACTAGATGCCCTTGCCTGAGGTAGCTGACCATTGGGGTGGATATGTGAGGTGGTAGTTTTCCTGGTAAACAGAAACCCATCTGAGGAAGGCTCAGTTTAGGCTTCCATTTTCCCAATATCAACTCTCTGCTTACTTAGTCAGAGTCCTGCTGTTTAGGAAATTGTTGCCAGCACTGCCATTTGGGGGCCTGATTTGGAACTAACAATGATCACTGGCAATATTAAAGAGGTGTGGGAGGACCCACAAAGATTTCTTTAGCAAATACCCAGGAAAAACATTTCTTGAGCACGTGGTACCCTGGGGATGGCGAATTAAAAGCCTCTGCTCTTTGCAAGAAAGGACCACTTTAAACTCAGTTGCCGTCTTATTTCCATGACTTACACATCCATATTCCACTGTGGCAAGCGAGTTGCAAACATAACTATGTCATAATTGCATAGTTAGATGAGGAATCTGTCAGTGGAATGCATTTAATGCTTTTCTTGTGGGAAGTCAACTATTTTGATCACTGAATGTGCAATGAGAGATTATATTTAGAAGCTCGAAAAACTTGTGGAACAAGACATACAAGTCTCTTCTACAAAAGAATGGCATTGTCAAAATCTCCATAGGAAGTGATAATGTCTAACATATCATAACCATAACCTGCAAAAGCATTTTAATAACAGTGACATCCATAAGGTACATATTCATGGTCACTAAAGTTAATAAGAAAATTTTAGATTAAAACTCTCTTTTTCTCCTCTTTTAATTCCTTAATTCTGAACCTCACATGTCCTTAAGCTATACAGTAATATCAAGAAATGAGAGTATGTTTTTGGTGAGATCCTTAAAATACATAAAATGTCATATAAGGTAACAATGTTATTCTATGATGTCTACCTAAAGTGTGAACTTTATTTCTCATCTTCCTCTCCATCATGTTCAAATTTTAGCTGGGTATTCAGTTTGATTGTTTGCATATGGGAACACGGACTAATTTATGACTTCAACATGAAGCCTATTTCTTTTGAAATCAAGGTAATTTTTCTAGTTTATAAAAGCAACGGAAACTTATTTTTCAGGATGTTGAAGGAGGGCTACCCAACATTCATGCCTATAGCTTTGCCTGGGCTTAAGTTTCCTTTGAATAGGGTGGTGCCTCAAGTCTAAAAAAGGCAAACAGTGCATTATTTTATTGTGCTTCAAAGAAAGCATCGTATACCGGCTTTCTTTGAAAATCTAATGTGGCAGGGGCACTCTGTAGCTGCGTGCTGTTTTCAGGTACATTTTCTTTCCATTCATTTCTGTTTTCCTCTCTGTTAGTTGCAGTTTAATTTTGTTCAACTGGGATACGGTTTATCATCTACTTTCCACCATGACAATAAACATCCTTTTTTTTTTTTAAATGTTGACAATAAACATCTTAAAACTATGGACTGCTTCTTTTCATCTCGATGAGCTGTGGGGAACGACGAACAGGCCTTCACCACAGAGCTGCCTTCTAATCTCCTGCAAAAGATCTCTCTGCATTCCCAGCCACAGTGACCACCAACCCAAGCAAACCACTGCGACCAAGCCAACAACTCTCCTCTCCCACTGGGCACAGCCGTAGCATTCTACCCTTTTCCCCTTCGGCCACGGGCCAGTCCAGCTCCTGGGCCCCCACTTCGTTTTCGGCCCTTCCACAGGTTCTAGTGGTGCCTGGGTGCCCAAGAACCTGAGAACCAGGCGATTCCCTGCCTGGTCACAGGATCGGGGATTCCCTCTGCCCTCAGCGCAGTCACAGGGGACTGTGCTCCCTGACCCCTGGAGCAAGGTCCCGCCTGCCTTCCTCCCTGAGGGGCCTGAGCCTGGTGGCAGGGCAGACGCAGGACACCCCACTTTAACCCAACACAAACGTATCTCTCTGTTCCTTCTTAATTGCCTTAGAGCCCTAAGAAGAGCACCAGCCTGTGAACAATGTCTGTGGCTCCTGGTGTGCTGAAACAGTCTGCTAGGCAGCGGCAGCAATGGCTGGAGTACAGCAATGGCTGAAAGAATTTCAAAGAAGAGCGTGGGTGCAGGTTGAAGAGGAACTGTCCAGAGCCTGCCTCCACCCTTAGCTGCTTTCAGTAGTTAAGTTTTAAGATAATATGTTATTAATTCTTTGAGCACTTCTTCCCCCAACCTCCCCCACACTCACCTCATCTCCTTACTCACCCTACTTTATGTTCTTTAAGAAATTTTCAACAAACTTACTCTTTAAAATCCCTTGCAAATGAAACCATCACACACCAGAAGTAAGGGAACCTAAAGTCTATGCAATTTGATGAACTTCTATACAGTGAGACCAACACCATTCGTTGAAGATGTAGTCCTGTCTCCACCGTGTATTTTGTGAATTTTTGTCAAAAAGCAGGTGGTTATAAGAGTATGGACTTATATATGAGTCCTCAAATCAATTTCATTGATCTGTGTGTCTGTTTTTACCACTATAGCTCTGTAGTATAGCTTGAAATAAGGATTGGTGTTGCCTTCCCCAGCATTTTTACTCTTCTGAACTTTTTTGCCTACTCTGGGTCTTTTGTGTTTTCTTATGAGTTTTAATTTTATTTGTTGTGCTGAAGCTGCAGATGTGGAACTCCCCAAGTACCAATAGGCTTTATGGTAGTTCAGGGCTGGACCATACCCAGGGACCACAGTTTTCTCTGAAGTCCCTGGGAGAGACAGAACTGCCTCAGTGCTGGTGAATCCTATCTAAAGTCAAATCAAGTTTACTCCCTGGACCTACAGCTTCCACTGACACTACTGCAAGATATGGAACTTCCCTAAAAGTCATTAATATTCTAACTAGTTTCAATATATTCTTTCATTCAATTAGATATACTTTCTAGAACTCATATTAATTTGCAAATTATAATTTGTATAATGTTTAGATGTTTTAGAATTCCAATGAAAAAGGTTGGTCACTTCTGATTTTATTTTTTTTACTATTGCTTAGAACTTCTAGTTAAATTAATTCATAGTTAGTAAATGTTTCACATTCAAAGAAATTGAAAGCTATGTAGTCTCTGTTTAGGTTTGTCTCATTTTAAAAACACACACAAGTAGCATCACAAGCTCATTATGCATAAAACCAACTAAAGTACCAAATAATTTGTTTTTCTCTGAAAGGGAAACGCTTTCCTTGAGTCAAGTATGGGAGAAGTTACCAGAGGAGAACCAGAGTACAAGCAGATTAGCAAACCAAATGGCCAGGAAACAATATCTTCAAAGCAAACAAGCAAACACATAACCATATATCTTAAACCAAACACTTGGAAGTGAACCAAATAAAGGTATTCAACAAATAGAATCTTTAAAAATATTTTTTAAAATGCATATAATGGGTATTTTGTGGCACTATATATGAGTATGTCTGTGCACCACATACATGCACTACTCAGAGAGGCCAGAAGAAGTTTGATTACCCGAAACTGGAATTAGAGGTAATTGTAAGCTGCCATGTGGTTTCTGGGTCTTCTGGAAGAGCAGCAAGTACTCGTAACCACTGAGTAATCTCTCCAGACCCACAACAAATAGAATCTTAAACAAACAGCTGAGAATAAATAAATAGACCCTTGAGCAAACCAAGGGAGGGCTGGCGTCCAGGAAGAACTCACAGAAAGCTCCCTGAGGAGACAACTGTTGTGAGCACCATGGGCCCATGCTAGTACCAACCCAGGTGACTCCTCCAGTGACATGTGGATCATCGTTGAGGTTCCAGTTTTGGGCGCCATAGCAGATGATTCAAAAAAGATCTTTTAGATCCAAGGGGACAAGAGATAGTTTATGTCCCTCTGGGCCGAGGGACATGGCCCAGGAACACAACTTCAGGCTATCCCAATTCCATGTTGTAACCTGTTAACAGTTTCATGATGTTTCATAGTAACTGAAAGTAAACAGTAAATCATGACATCTCAGAAACATTGGTGGAAATGGCACATTATACAAAGGCAGGGGACTTCTGTTGTAGTCCACGATACTCTCCTTTGTGTTCGTAGAAGACAGTCATCCGTTAATGCATCCCAAATGGTTTCATATAATACTCATATGGACATCAAGAAGTTACCCACAGAGGAGAACAATGGATATTCAAGGGACTAAGATGACCCAAGGTAATTTGTATTTAAGCCCCTAACCTATAACATTCAAATCTCCCCTCAATTATTGGACTTTTCATTAGCCTGTAGTTAGATAGGTATGTCTCCTCTCTGGGAATTTTCAACTGTAAACACTTTAAGCACATTTTACCACTATTATTTTTATGAGCAATCTGGTTACCTATCATTACATCCCAATGATCGTATTTTACTAGATACACCAATGCTGCCTGATTGAATAAACACACATATAAAAAAAGGACTGTAGTGAATAAATCCTAGAATAACGCTTTCTAAGCTACAATGTGCTGAGAGTCTCCAAATGTGCTTTTTAAAACGCAGGTGCTTTGGATTAATTCTCTGAGTGTCCACCTGAATAAACAAGTCAACAAAGAGAAGCTCATGGATCTGCATTTAAAATTATTTATTTATTTATTTATTTACTTATTTATTTACTTACTTATTTTACTTACATCCTGCTCACTGACCCCCTCTAGGTCACTCCCTCCCCCATCTTCCCTCTCCTTTTCCTCTGAGGAGGTGGACACCCCCCCCCAGGTATCCCCCAACCCTGATACATGAAATCTCTGTGAGGATAGGTGCATTTTCTCCCACTGAGGCCAGACAAGGCAGCCTAACTAGAAGAACATATCACAAAGACAGGTAACACTTTTGAGAGAGCCTCTGCTCCAATTGTGTGGGACCTGCTTGAAGACCAAGCTACACATCTGCTACATTCGTTCAGGGAGGCCTAGGTCCAGCCTGTGCATGTTCTTCAGTTGGTGGTTCAGTGTCTGAGAGCCCCAAGGATCCAGGTTAGTTGACTCTGTTGGAGTTCCTATTCCCTTCAGTTCCTCTTATTCTTCCATAAGAGTCCCCAAGCTCCATCAGCTGTTTGGCTGTGGGTGTATCTGTCTGAGTCAAATGTTGAGTGGTGTCTCTCAGGTCAGCCATGCTATATTTCTGTCTGCAAGCAAAACAGAGTATCATCAATAGTGTCAGGGATTTGTGCCACTTGACTTTAATAAAGAAGCCAAAACAGTACAATGAAAAAAAGAAAGCATCTTCAACAAATGGCACTGGTCTAAATAAATGTATGTCTGCATGTAGAAGAATGCAAATTGATCCATACTTATCACCCTGCACAAAACTCAAGTCCAAGTGGATCAAGGACCTCAACATAAAACCGCATACTCTAAATTTCATAGATGAGAAAGAGAGAAATATCCTTAAACAAATTGGTACAGGAGACAATTTCCCAAACAGAACACGGATAGTTCAGGCTCTAAGATCAAAACTGATAAATTGGATGTCATGGAATAGCAAAGCTTCTGTAAGGCAAAGGACACTGTCAATAGGACAAAATGGCAACCTACAGATTGGAAAAGAATCTTCACTAACCCTACTTCAGACAGAGGGCTAATATCCAAAACTTACAAAGAACTCAAGAAGTTAGATACCAACAACCCAAATAACCAAATTAAAAAATAAGGCACAGAGCTAAAGAGAGAATTCTCAACAAGAGGAATCTCGATTGGCTAAGAAGCATTTAAAGAAATGTTCAAAGTCCTTAGTCATCAGGGAAATGCAAATCAAAATAACTCTGAGGTTCCATCTTATACCCATCAGAATGGCTAAGATAAAAAACTCAAGAGATAGCACATGCTGGTTAGAATGTGGAGTGGGGAACACTCCTCCATTGCTGGTGGGAGTGCAAACTGGTACAACCACTCTGGAAATCAATTTGTCAGTTTCTCAGAAAACTGGGAATAGTTCTACCTCAAGATCCAGCTATATCACTCCTGGGCATATATCCAAAAGATGCTCCGCCATCCCAGAAAGACATTTATTCAACTATGGATCTACATTTAAGGAAGCATCCCAGACAATTCAGATGATTTGGGGAAAGCTTCCTTTAGAATATAAAGTAATTTGAAGGCGAAAACAGCAAAGAACATTTGTTCCTGGAGGTGGCACACACTGAAGAAAGTGCTTGTTCCCTCAAGGGATCCCTGGAAGTGGTTGTTCTCTGCAATCTTGAGAATAAATAGATATCAGCCCAATCGGAGGAAACCTCAGTGAATGAAGCTTCGTGCTCTGTTTGCAAGGGCTCCATGGGTTCTTCTTCAGGTCAATGGCATTATTGTTTTGTCAGAATAGTAGCTATTTGGCCAAGCTCATCCCCACCCCTACCCCATGCCCTCTGCTCCATTAAAATGATCTGCTTGTCAAACTTCTCTTTGGATGTTCTCCAAGTATTTTTAGCAGATTTAAGACTGTCTTCCCTCGTTCCCTGAAGGAGGAAAAAGTACAAGTTCCCGCCAACTCATTGGAGAGGCATTGCTCAGGAGCAGCTCGTGGGGCACCAGCTACAAGGAGTGAGAGTGTGGGATAATTCTCAGCCCCCTCCCCTCTGCTCTGCCTCATTTCCACCACCCACCTTGCCAAATGCTCATGTTATCTGCAGCAGGTGCTTTCCCGGCTGTTTAAACAATTTCCCTTCCAAGAGTGATAAATCCCAAAGGATTCCCGAGTTTTACTCAGTGCAAAGGAACCACACCAGGCAAGGCAGAGAGCCTCAGACAATTTTAGTGTAAAAGATTTTCAAAAAGTTGTAAACAGAGGTTATTTCAGGCATCTGACTTAGGGCTCCTATTGTTGTGAGGAGACACTATGACCACAGTAACTCTTAATAAGGAAAATATTTAATTGGTGCTGGTTTACAGTTTGAAAGGTTTAGTCCATTATTATCATGGCAGGAAACATGTTGGAATGCAGGCAGTCTTGGTGCTGGAGAAGGAGCCCAGAGTTTTACATCTGGATGAGCAGGCAGCAGACAAACAGACTGACACTGGGCCTGGCTTGAGCATTTGAAACCTCAAAGTGACACAATTTTTCCAAGAAGGTCACACCTTTTCTAAAAAGGAAGACCACATCTCCTAACGGTGCCACTTTCCATGGGCCTGTGGGGCAACATCTCCACCAGGTGCAGAGTCCTACAGGCCCAGGAGCTCCAACAGTAACTACTTGGATATGCTTAGACATACCTTAGTTCCTCAGTCTTAAAATTTACCTTTTGTGAACCCCTCCCAATTCTTAATGCTGCATTTTTCCAGACTGTTTTTTTCCCTTAAAAAAATAGATACATCATTTGAAAATTCTCTGGGCATTCCCCACAGGGTAGTCTGAGCATATTCACCTTCCACATCTCCTTTAATCCCCCCAGATACATTCACTCTTCCCTACCCACAATTTTGTCCTTTGGGTTTTTTTGCCCTCACGTGTGTGTGTGTGTGTGTGTGTGTGTGTGTGTATAAATAACCCGTTAAGTCTTATTTGTGCTGTTTAGCACTGGAGCATGGTCACTCTACCAGAGGCCACACCCTTAAAGAAAATTAACTTTCCCTCCCGGAGAAACCATCACCCATGCAGAACACCTCAGTTAGGGATGGGGCCACATGAGCCCCTTCCCCACCTTTTTGAAAGAATGGTGACTTTGATTCTGTTCAGGTGACCATCTGTAGGACCATGAAGGGGTCTTGGGTTTTGGTAGAGCATTGGCTTGGAAATGGCCGGAGACCCTGCAAGGGACGGAATAGATTTTCCCATGCTCCCAGAATCCAGGATCCTAACACGTGGGCTACATCTCCATTAACCTGCACCTTGCAGACAAGTTTGGCTCCAAGCAGCTCCTCCCAGAGAGGTTTGGGTCACCATCCACCTACAGGTAGAGGGCCTGACTACAGGCTTCAGCCTCGAGAGATTTCCATATTCAGGAGTTACCTAAAGGCCAGGGGGCATAGATAAATTAAGTTATTTCTTCTCAGTCCCTCCTTTTCCCCCTCCCCTATTTAAGGCAGCCCCCCCGTTTAGATTCAGGGGTTCATATCCAGACCCAACTACTACACCATGGCAATAAAACTCTTGGAACCCACGGACTTCTCATATCATTGGGGCCTGCTGCCACCAAAGCTTCCAGCCCTTGGAACTCTGGACATTCATGATTTTTTAAAAAGATTTATTTATTTATTTTATGTATTTGAGTACACTGTTGCTGTCTCAAGAGGGCATCAGACCCCATTATAGATGGTTGTGAGCCACCATGTAGTTGCTGGGAATTGAACTCAGGACCTCTGGAAGAGCAGTCAGTTCTCTTAACCACTGAGCCATCTTTCCAACCAGACTTTCATGATTTATTGTGACCCACCAGTGTGGAAAGCCTCCTGGGGAATCCGCCGCAGTTTTCCCCCACAACCACCCCTGCCACGAGTCTGTGAGTGTAGGGGTCCTGACGTGTCCAGAGGACACTATTTCACTCTTCTTCGTGACCTCTGCCCCTCAAAGTCTCCCTGCCTGCTCTTCTATGATGAACCTTGGGGGAGAGGTGGTTTTATAATACATACTTCCCAGATGTGTTTACCATTCCTCTTTGCACTTTGAACAGTTGTGAGTTTTTACCACTGCCTACTGCATAGCAAACACATTTGTCTCTAGCTCCAGTGAGGATAGCCCAATTTAGCTAAAGTTTTGGGCTGAGTGTTTCTCTGACTCCAAATGTTCCGTTTTCCCTCTTGGCTGTGCTCTCCATCACACCCTCATCCTCGGTCCCTTGAGTCTAGATGACAGAGAGCCAATGCAATCCCTGTGTCATCACTGTCTTCACCTCTGATACAGAATCCACCCTGCTGGGTGATCAGGAAGGGAGAGCTAAGGTCACAGGATGACAGATGGGAATGGGGGGGGGTGAGAACTGTTAGAGTCTCAGAATTTTTCTTTAGATCTTATATAACCCCTAAAATTTTATTTTCTTCTTTATTTTTTAACATTTTCTTTTAACTTACATGTAGTGAGTTCAGCTAGAATCTTTGCCTTTAATAGCTTATTATTTAAGCTTTTCCTTTAAAGTATGAGGTGTGTGTGTGTGTGTGTGTGTGTGTGTGTGTGTGTGAGAGAGAGAGAGAGAGAGAGAGAGAGAGAGAGAGAGAGAGAGAGAGAGAAAGCACACACATGTGGGTAGGGTAATATAGGTGGTTATACATTAAAATTTAATTATGGCTACACTTCAGTGTTGATTTTCAGAAATTTCTTGATTTGTGATGTTTTCATTTTCATATTAATTACATCTGTGAACTAACAGTCCTGAGAAGAAGCTGCCCGTCCATTGAGCATTCATTGACTGATTATAACTTCAGTGATTGTAAAGAGGTTGGAAAGATACAGATTTTGGATTTGGGCCATTTTTAGGTCATTAATGGTCATTCATTACTCACTTCTGTGTTGGGCCTAACATCTCCATGACTATCGTGAGAAACCTTTTGGAATGAGGTAATAAGTCACTAGCTTCCCAACAGATCACTATCAACCCCAATGTTAAAAACTGTCATCGGATAGCATGGAATTTGTTCCCAGGCCATAGTCACTTAGAGTGGGCTCTGAAATAAACTAACTCTTGTCCCCTTTGGGGCACAAGCTGTTTTAACCATAATGTCAGGTATGGCACTTTTAATGTGATACCCGGGAGACCATCCACTTTTAACTGGAGGAGTCGGTCGGATAGGAGCCAGGTAACAGCATGGGCTCCTTGTGCCAACCCATGACTCCTAGAGTTGGTCTGGGACCCCCTTTGATGAATGGTTCCTTGGTTTATTTGGAGGTGGTTGTTTAGAATCCTGATTATATCTCTTTTGACTTCCAGTGGCAGGAGGATCTCTGTGAGTTTGAAGCTAGCATGGTCTACATAGTGAGTTCCAGGACAGCCAGGACCATATAGTCTCATAACAACCAGAACAACAAACAAAAAGGGTAGGGAGCAACAGAGAAAGACACCAGATGATATAACCTCTGTCTACCTCATGTGCTCATGTGCATGTTCATACACACAAGACACCAGATGATATAACCTCTGTCTACCTCATGTGCTCATATTCGTGTTCATACACACAAGACACAAGATGATATAACCTCTGTCTGCCTCACGTACTCATGTGTGTGTTTATATACACACGAACGCATGCACACCCACAAGAAGAAAACAAATTAGTACTTTAAATTATATGCTTCTGTTAGAGAGAGTGACTACAATGAAGGCAAAGGGCAAGTCAGCTATGTCAGTTGTAGACAATTCATGTGCTTCTATATTTAGTCTGTTATACTTTTCCTGAGTAGGCATAAAATATTCTAGTTAAATAATTTTTGACATTTTAAAGTTGGCTTCAAGCAGTAGAGACACTGCCTCTAACACCACTGGTACTGCCCAGGCCATGGCTTCCACAGGAATGGCCATCTTAGGGGGAAGGCTTGTCAGCTGCTGGAGTCACCAGAGACCCAGGGTTTAGCAAGTTCTAGGGAATAAAGGGCAAGTGTCTTGGAATCACACTGACTTGAGTTCTCATTCTGTCTCCTCCATTTCCTTTAGCTCTGTGGGCAGGCACGCATCTCTCAGAGCTTATTATTCCCATTGTTTGGGAGATTTATTTTTACTATTTTTAAAATATCTGTGTGTGTATGCTTGTGTGTGTGTGTGTGTGTCTGTCTGTCTGTCTGTCTGTCTGTTTGCTGATACCCACAGAGGTCAGAGCCATCAGATCCCTTGGAGCTAGAGTTATGGATGGTTCTGAGCATTTAATGAAGGTGCTGGGAAGTGAACTGGGGTCCTCTGGGACAGCCACAAATGCTCTTAACTGTTGAGTCATCCCTCTAGTCCAACTGCTCCATCATTGAAATCCGTATCATATGTATTATAGATGAGGCTCTAAAGACACACTATATACGAAATTTTATCCACCAATACATACTAATTTTTCCTTTTCTTTCTGTTTGATCCATCCTTCTAACACTAAATAGGACACACCCAAACTAGTTAGAGTTTATCTTGTTCTTTAAGACTGTGTGAGAGAAAAATGAGTAATCCCTTTCATAATGCATCCTAGGGCTTGCTTTTAGAGACTGGATCTTGCTCTATAGGCCAGTTTGTCCTCTTAACTGAGATCCTCCTGCCTCCATCTCCCAAGTGTTGGCCTTATAGTAATAAGTCAATATACACACCTTATCCCCTGACTTGACTTGGCAGAAAATGCTTTAGAACTGACTTAGAAATTACTTCTCCTCCCTAGACACTCCTTGGAGCCCCTTTAAATGCTCGGAAGTTGTTCTTACTTTTCTTTACTAAATCTACATTCATTCTCTCAGAAAAATATTGTTTTTAAGATTTTCGTGTCTATGGCCATACCACCCTGAATGTGCCCGATCTCGTTTGATCTCGGAAGCTAAGCAGGGTCGGGTCTGGTTAGTACTTGGATGGGAGACCACCATGCTGTAGGCTTTAAAAAAAAAGATTTTCTTTGTTTGTTTGCTTCCCCTCCTCCTCCTCCTCCTCCTCCTCCTCCTCCTCCTCCTCCTCCTCCTCCTCCTCCTCTTCCTCTTCCTCTTCCTCTTCCTCTTCTTCTTCTTCTTCTTCTTCTTCTTCTTCTGACTCCACTTTCATGTCCTTGGCAGACATGGGGAGCAGTCTGTCTGGATTAATCAGATTCTGATATCTCTATGAGGAGATCCTGTGGTAATCATCCACCCCCAGGCATACATGATAGAGGAAGAAAGAAGGAATGAACAACAGAGAGAAAGAAAAGAAAGTTACCCATAATTGCTCAGTGCTCCATGTTGGATGCCACAGGTGACTGAGGAAGTTGGGGTTCCCTCTTTGAGTTCTTAATCCTGTTAACAAAATAATTTAAAAATAGTTAGTGAGACCATTTTATTAGAGTTTGTGAAGAAACACAGGGTGGGCAAGCTGTAAACCAACCACTAGAAAGAGAGATATGGAAAAAAAAGAAGAGAGAAAGCCAGACCTTTTGAGTTAGTCTGGCACCTTCAATGGAAGTGATCAAGACGCAAGTGGCAAAGGTAGAAGTTTGTCTACTTCAGAGAAAGAGTGAGAAAGCCCAGAGTAGTAGAGATTACATCCTTAGCCTTTGGCTAAGAGATAGAAAAGAATAAAGAGAGAAGGAGGAGGAGCAAGAGGAGGGAGAGGAGGAGGAAGAGCAAGAAGAGGAAGAAGAAGAAGAAGAAGAAGAAGAAGAAGAAGAAGAAGAAGAAGAAGAAGAACAACAACAACAACAACAACAACAACATCAACAAGAACAAGAAGTTTTGCTTTTTAAACTTACCAGAAGTGCGGGGCTTCAGCTCCGTTAACAACTGCGTTGAGGATGTGGGAAGGACTTGATCTCCTTAACGGTCTTGGTCTCTCTCTCTCTCTCTCTCTCTCTCTCTCTCTCTCTCTCTCTCTCTCTTC
>NW_021604569.1:12495688-12565884 GCF_004785775.1 Grammomys surdaster
CTCTCTCTCTCTCTCTCTCTCTCTCTCTCTCTCTCTCTCTTTCAAAAAGCTTTATTTTTACTTGGTCCAAGACTTGGGAGAGGCTCCAGGGTGGTTACAAAGCTGCCTAGTGGCTTGAGAGGTTCATTCAGGTGGAGGTCCTGAGGCAGCTGGTGCAGAGCAGAGGAGGGAGCCCCTAGAAGACGCAGAGGCCTCCTAGTCGCGCTTCAGAGTGAGGCGTTCAAAGAGATCCTTGCCCAGAGATGCCTGGGGCACACCAATCTGCGCTGACTGTGGCCCTGCCAGGCTACGGAGGTTGGTCAGGTGGTTGCCCATCATCTTGATGAGCTTCACCTCCTTATCAAGGAAGTGGCTTTCCAAGAAGTCAGAAATGAAGGTCTGTATGGGCAGAACCCAGGGCATGCAGATCCTAGAGGGCCTGGTTCAGGTTCTTCTCCAAGGCCAAGGCAGCTTCCATGGCCTACTGGGTTTTGCCCCAGTCATCTTGAGATGGCTTCTTCACATCCTGGAAGAGTGCACGGCCACTTCTTCCACAAATTGGCCTAGGAGAAGTGCCAGGGCGCCGAGCGTCTCCCGGTTGTCTCTTCAGCACAGTTTTAGGTGAGCCAGCCTTCCCAAAGGGTAGTTCTTTAGCCAGCCAAGCTGGATTAACTCTTAAGTGAGAAGACACCTGGATATGACGTTCAAATCTTTGCAGATGAGAGTCACGTCTCAACCCAGGGATGGAGGGATTTAGTTAGAGAGGTGGGGAAAGTCCACTTCAAAGGCCTCTACAGCTCCTGTGATGGAGAGGAAAGGGAGAAGCCTCCCAGGGTCACAGGCATGTCATAAAGCAAAGACACTTGGGAAGTCTGGGGGATGCTTGTGCAGGCCTTCAATTTTTCTACATAATTTAACATTTATCACACTAAACATCTTGGATAAGAAGTTTATTTTTTACGTACAATGTAGGAAAGAAAGGTTAGCTGGGGAGCCACTTCTTCCATTGCAGGACTCGGATGATAGGTATTTACGGTTGTCATGGAAGGACAACTAGCTATCTGCTGGCCACTGAAGAGGCAACCGATTGTCCTGTGTGCAAGTAACTCAGACTGTGTCGGCTTATAACCCATTGGCCTGAGCCACTAGTCCCATGTTCTACCATAGACCCTGTTCAGTGCTCAGTTGGGGGAGGGTTAGAGATGTTTGATTAGCAACATTACCCTGACAAGAGTAAATGTATAATTTTCTTAAAGCAACCAACTATTGTAAAAAAAACAAAAACAAAAAAACAAAAACAAAAAACCCCAAAAAACCAACCAAACAAAAAAAAAAACCAAGCTCACTAGAAGTGATGCCAGTAAGACAATCTAGACCCCACTCAACCCCCATCCACTTTCTTTCTTTTAAAAATCTCTTTTAAATGGACCAGTTTTAGCCTGCCGAGAACTAATCTATTCCAAACTTCTTGCTGGCTGGCGCTGTGGCCAGTGAGTCAGCCAGCTGGCCAGTTAGCCAGCTCTTTCTAGACTCTCAACACCCTTTTGGCTGAGTCAGCGACATTTCAGTGAGTCTGTGAAGAGGTGTGGAAGCTGTCATGAGACAGAAAAGCAGATGCTAGGTGGAGAGAGGCTGACGACACTTCAGAGAAATGAAACAATAACATCAAACCTCTGGATAAACTCAAATATGGAGATTTCTTCACTCAACCATTTGACAACCTTAAGTGCGACAGCTTAAATGTCACATTTGCTTGGCTCTGCTAGCAGGGACAGGCTGTATGCTGCCCAGAAAACTGCCAGGCTTACAATGTTCAAGGAAGTTGAGGCTACTGTGCCCATCTGGAACACCCAGAAATTCCAGTGCAGGACCAAAAAAATTTCATTTGTTGGGAGCCAGAAGATTAGGTGCCTTATTTCCTAAATAAAATGTTTAATTCATCGTAGCTGTCACTGAAAAAGACTATCACTGTGTAATTTGCTGTAGGAAGTGCAGTGGTATCCGTTTATCCAAACTTTTGCTCTCCACAGTGTCAGTTATCCATGGCCAGAGGTGGCCCACAAAGATCAAAGAGGTGACCCCAGAAGTAAACACTCCATACATTTTAAACTGCACACTGTTCTGAGCAGTTTGATGTAATCTCTCTTATGATAATAGCTTCTACGTTTACAATTATGTTATATTATTATTGATGTCATTAATCTCTTTTTTGTACCTAACTCACAAATTAAACTCTACTACATAAATTAGGTATAACAAGCAAATAGAATGTATACGTTTTCATCCTATCCAAGTTTTTGGGTATCCACTAGGGGGTCTTAGAAAATATCCCATGGAGATATGAGGGACAGTTGTAGTATATTAAATAAACTCCCAGGAAAAGAATGCTTCTGTTCTTGGGAAAATCACCATATTATAGGTGTTGTAACACACACACACACACACACACACACACACACACACACACATTCGCGCACACAGAATTTCTTTGGGAACATCAGGTGATCTACTACGCTAAAACAGTCTAAAGCACAGGAAACGTAACAGGTTTTTTTTTTTTTTCGCCAGAACAGTGCAGTGGTGTGGATATGTAAGAATGTATTTTAGATGAACTCTGCTTGTCAAGGGGATAGTGAAGGGAAGAAGAGAGGCTTTCTCTTAATCAGTTTGTAAGGTAGGTATTTTTTTTTTAACCAACTCACAAGTGGAAAAATTAAAAGTCAAATAAAGGGGTTTCTTGTAATAAAATTAACTTGCATCTTGTTTTTCAATCTCTGAGACAATTTTTCTGTGAGAAACGGAAACAGGATGCACATTGCCTGTCTCACAAGGACAAGGTGATTGAAAGAAATACTACGTAGAAAATTTTACATGATTCTTGACCTTTACTGAATTGAAATCTCTGATTCTGTCCTGATTTTGCATTTTATTAAAGGCAGAGTCTTGTCAGGTATGATGTTGACACCTTCAATCCCAGCACTGGGAGGTGGAGGCAAGACTGCTCACTCTAGTCCTGAACGAGGATTTAAATGAGGAGGTATTTTGTTCCAGAATCTGAGCTCCCAAGCACTGAACCATGTATGATACATTAATGTAAACAGTGGGCCAGTGTCCTTAAATGAATCTGAACCATGATTATGTGCATCAATTTTTTTTTTGGTGTCTGTAGCCACTCCTTGATTTAAGAGAAGTTTAAGTTTCTACTGTAAATGGCTGTGGCTAGTATACATTTTGACTTACTGTGATATTTGCCTTCTTTTCTGTGAAAAAAATTATTCTGCCTGTAACTAATTTCTACAGATTGTCCTCTTTCCTCTACTTGTTCTATTTTTAATTTCTTAAGAGCTAGAAGCTGGATCAATGTACATGGGAGAACTGTGTCTAACCTCGGAGTCAAAGGCCATTACAGGAAACACAGATTGTAGAGAACACATTTTGCTACATCTGTGGCAGAATTTTTATTTTTGTCAAGTCTTGTGTTCCCATCTGTGACCTGTGCACTTTACATGGCTAGGTCGATGACTTCTCAAGAGACGTGCATAAATCCCATGCATTTCCCCCCTTCTGCTTGCTTCAAAGTATTTTCATCACCACCCCAATTAAAAGGATGGCCTCATTCCTTGGGCTTCTAGGGAGGGAGCCATCTGAGGCTGGAAGTAAAACGAGTGACTACAACTTGTATAAAAATAACTCTCCCAGGTGGTTGAGGGACAAAGTTACACTCAGCTGCTTGATATAGCTGAGCACTTATATTTTGAAGTAGGAGGAGAACCAGAGAAAAGTAGCCAGAGAGACTGGGCTGGAGTCCAATACTAAATAGAACAGAAGATGCCAGGAGCAATCATTCAGCATGACAGATGAGCTGGTAAGATTTCCTATTGCTTCATTTACACCACTCATCCACCTCTCTGAGTCTACCTTGCCCCTGGACCTGCAGGAATCACACACACACACACACACATACACACACACACACACCACTTTAAAAACAAAGAGAGGTGCAAGTCATAGATTTTAAAGCATTTCGATAAAGCTCTAGATTAGGCTGAGGTGACCATGGGCTCAGAAGGGGTCTTAGTGGGGCTCACACCCTGGCTTTCACCCAGGCTCCTTCAGCACCTCTATGTGAGGCTTATGTGGTTAGACTTGCCACATTCACTCCAGTCCTGGGTTGACTGGTTTCCAACTTGCAGTGAAGCCTCTTCCCTCAAAAGACACATATTATTGCAAACATTGTGGTACCATGTACAACCTCCAAACAAACACCAAAGCTCCGAGCTCACTTACAGGCCGGGAACTCCTATTTCACAAACATAACATTTATGAATCAAATATTTCTAAAGATTTCCATTGTGCCACTCTCCCCTTTTATTGCATTCAGATTGCTTCACATTCCAGAGAAAACCCCACTTTTAAAAATAGTTCAATGTCTGGCCAATAATTGAAGTTAGATTTTTAAAATATGGTAATTAGAAACAGGACTGAGTTTTTACTTGGCAAATGCAGTAGATGTTATTATATATGAACGAGCTAACTGAGAAACACATTGAGCTCTTTATTAGCCCCAAAACTGGGGAATTGCTGTTCCCTGGTGGCAGCACAGACTCATTGCATGATAGCTACTTAACTGGTGTAAGAAAGCTTCCAAATTTAGTTCTGTAACAAATCAACTCTTTGTAAATACTTTCATTAACCTTGCATGGTATTGGTGTTTGAGGGTCTGGCTATATGGCACAGTCTGGCTTGAACTTACAAAACTGTTCCTTCATCTTCCCATGTTCTGGGATTGTGGGGACCAGCATATTCTCATATGAAAGGCTTACAGGTAGAGAAAAGGAAACACAATCTCAAGCTGACTTCCCCCTAACAGGGTAGGATGTTTATGTTCAAGTCAATGATAATGTAAGAGGTAGGATATTATTTGTTACGAGGAGATTCCTTCTTCTGGAATCACATGGAACACAGGCTTTGTGCCATGTTCCTTGACGTGCCCTGTGAGCAGGCAATGAAGTCTGAACGCTGGTGGTGTACATGCTCTGTTCCAGTATGAGGCCCTCTTGCCATTGCTGTCAGTAGCCCACTAGTGGAGCAGTTGCCACAGAGTCAGGAACAAAGATAATGACAAACTTATGCTGATTGCTTAGTAGATGCTTAGACTCATGTTACCATTGTTGAGCCTTGCTGGGGACCCCTACTCTTAGTATACTGTCCTTACCCTTCAGCGTAGAGATTTGAATTCACTTTCTTAGAAAAGATATTGACCTGTTAGACAGCTGTTTCTGACAAAGTTCAAGTTGGGGCATGATTTTCAATGTCTTTATTAAGAAATATCAAAAGTTGATTAACATTCCATACACGGTTGTACAAAGTTCAAGTGAAAGGGTATGTGGGGATGCCATCTCTTTATTTCTTTAAAGTCTATGGTAGCTTGCCAAAGGGGTGAGCCATAGGTCCAATTTCACAACAATGTTGTTCCCTGATTTCTACTATATCACAACAAAAGGCTTTGCTACTTGAAAGACTATTAATATGTTATAAATACTTATTCATATATTCATCTTTTTAATTCCTTCATTATCTTTCTCTGAAAGAGCTGAGCTGTTGATAGGAAGCACAACATTTGAGTCCCGTTTACTGCAGATTGTGTTGTTACATTTTTCACAAAGCCAGCTTTGGATGCTCACAAACACTGCATGCTACATATTACAAGTCACACATGGGGGACTCCAGTACACTGTTCTCTTAATTTGACAATAAACACAAAAGAGAGAAATTGCTTGTCTTGGAAACAAAACACCATGGTCCTTCTGTGGAACTTTTTATAGGACAAACCTGCTACTACCACTGAGCTCCTGTCACACTAGCAGACAAGATAGATGCAGGAACACCAGCACACAATAGTGGCAATAGTGGGAGGAGAACTTCGAGGGGTGTGACATCACACGTGATGTCATCGGTACTGCTTCAGAGGGAAATCACACTTGCACAGTAATGGGGTAGGAGGCCATTAGGAAAGAGCCATGGTGTGGTGCGCCTTTGTTAAGGCTTGTGCTGGTTTGTCTAAACATCGATTTCTGGAGATTGTCTTGCAACATCAGAAGGAGCCATTTTCAGAGGAAGGACTCCTTATTCACCCACATAAGGCTGCGGGTTTCGTTGGGCTTGCATTCATACTCAATGACGGAGAACGGGCTTCCCCACTGGCAGTGGTCGCGCTTGTGGTAATTGTAGAACTTGACTTGCCACACTGTCTCGAAGGTCCCAATGTCTGTGAACTGAAGGAAGAGAGACATTCATGAAACTCTCATCCTGCCACCAGCAGTGGATGCCTGATAGTCAGTAACACAGCCCCTGGTAATCAGGACTCAGAAGCCACATCTCCCTTAGTTTGCAAAGGTTACACATTTCCTTTTGTGAGCTGCATTCCTTCATTGTGGGAGATATTTTTTTCCAGATCTCTTTGGCATTGGACTGTTTCATGAATTTTTGTTATTTTCCAAGTTTAGTTTTGTGAAAAGCCAACCTTAGACTCTCACAATTTCAATGTTTTTTTTTTTCTTTTTTTAATTTCTCCTGTCACAGAAGGGAATTGGAAAGAGAAGTGCAGGGAGCCTTCCAGGCCTAGAATGGGCTTGAAGTAGGCTGGCCATAGCTTTAAAGGCACAGGATGTTGCTTTAAAGACTGATGATCTCTGGCTTTCTAGCTCTCTGACTATACTGAATGCTTGCTGATGACTTCTAAAAGATTCTAAAACTTTCTTGCTTATTCTATGGTTAAAAAACACTGGCTTCTTTTCTCTTTACCTCTGTGCTTTATTAAACATTATAACTCTCTGTGCTTTATTTAATTCTTCATGCTTAAATAAGTGCTAGGGAAACTTCACTCTTTCTTACTGCTTTGTGTTCTGTTAAGCACTAAAAACTTAAGTCTTACTTACTTGTGCTATGCTTCATTAAGTGCTAAAAACTTAACTATTACTTGTGCCACACTTCATTAAGTGCTAAAATCTTAACTCTTTATTGCTCGTGCTTTAATGAGCGCTAATATCTGACAATTAACACAGACTGTTTAGCAGCAGGGAATGAAGTAAAAGGATTTAGTACTGGTGCTTCTTTCTTTGGTGCATCAGCCAGAAGCCTCACTGGCTAAGCTAGTTAACTCTTTGTGAGCCAGAGAGGAAGGAAAGGAAGAGAATTAAGATGCTGTATACAAGTATGCACAGACATATATACATTCAAACATTCATTTACCTACACTCTGGCTGGGCCCAACTGTCTGTCACAATCAACTCCACAACTATTCATGCATGCTTACATACATACACATATACCTACACACAAACATATAGACAAGCAGGCATATACATTTGGATGGATGGATGGATGGATGTGGCAAAGCTTCTCAAGCCAAACCTATTCAACCAATAACTTTATTTCTTTTCTCTGATCTTTTTATATCTTCTTAGACAAAAAGTTCTTTAGAAAGTTACTTCGGAGATAAGATGTTACATAAAATGGGAGTTACAGAAGGATGTTAATATTAAGTTCAAAACAGTGTATTACTATAATATACTCATTAAAAGTTCAAAGCAACAGTTTTTACGTGGCCTTGTCTTATCATAGTACACACCTGTGACTTTATTCTTGGATCTAAGTGTTTTTCCTTGACCAGAAAATTGTCTCAAGTCTATTTATCATTTTAGTATGATTATGAAAACTCATTATACTTCTTACTATACAGCTTTTACTTAGTATTCTGAGTAATGGGCACATTCTAGTCTTGATTCTAACTTTATTACTTCTTTCTAGAAACTCAGACCATCTCTAAGAACTTTCTTCCTAAAATTATTTGAATCAAGTCAGAAATTCTATAGAATCATTATATATTTGTCTATATAGCATCACTACAAGATTTTTTTTAGGTCTACAGAAATCTGCTCAAAAGGGTGAGTCAATACCTAGGGACAGGAAAAGTATATTAATAGCAGGAATCTTTCTTAAAATGGATTTCTCCTGGGCCTTGCCTATTGGAGAAAATCCATCATAGATTTTAAGTGGACTCATTTCAGGAAGATCACCTGCTAGTTTCCAGCCTCTCCTAATGATGGCTCCTGACTGGGAAGAAAGGAAATAGTGTTGACTGGCCATCTTTTGGGTTCTCTTTCAAAAGACAGTAGTACAAGAAAATGTACTATATTCTGTATCTAAACGTAAATAATTGTCTTTTTGTAATTAGTCTCAATTCAGCAAGTCTGTGCCCATGTATTGCATATGTAATCTGTACTATTCAAACTTTTAATGCCCATTATGTGCCATATAAAAATTGTATAAGGTGTGATTACTGCTTTTAAGATGTTTGCATCCCAACCAGGTATGATAGCTTACGCTGAAATCCAAGCATATGGAAGGTAGAGAGAAAAAGACTGCCATGAGTTCAAGGCCAGCCTCAATTACCATGTGAATGAAAGTTATCATTTCACTAGAGGGTTGGAAATTAGGTTCAGTGAAAATTACTGCACAGAATTCTGAGCTGTAAGGATGGGTTTGTCTTGTAGCCAAAGAGGGCATAGAATGCTGTAAAGGCCACTGGGCAGGTGCTCAAGTGGCCTGGGGCTTGCCTGACGATGACTGCCTACTGCTGCTATTTAGAGCATCTGGCATTAAACAACATTATGCCTGTGGTTATTTTCTTCTCTGATCCTCCTATGATGGGAAGGGGCAGGGAATGACTTGGCAGGAACCTTAGACTCTCCTAGAGCCAGGAGACATAGAGAGAAGGGCAGGGAGCAAGGCGAGCTTTTATGCTTTGCAGTTGATACAGGAGGAGGGCGATCGGGTGCTTCACAGAGAACTTTCCAAGGGGCGCTGTACTCAGCAGTTTCACCATTGCCTCATTTGCTAACTTGGTCCCAAAGTAAGATCTGGCCTTCCCTTTGGGAACCGTGTCTGATGTGAGGCCGGGGATGATACCATTAGAGTCTACACATTTCCTGGGTATGAAAGGAGTATCTCTACTTGCAGAGTCATGGCCTAAAAACCTATGAGCTCATATACAGTAACCTCAGCCTGGGATTAACTGAAAACCCCGCACTCTTCACTTGATGGGAGGCAAGTTTTGGTATATATGTTAAATGATATGTGACTGATCCATATCCATCAATAGGATATGTAGATTAAGGTAAGAACAGGGATGGCTCTTTTTTTTAAAAATTTTATTTTATTGGATGTTTTATTTACATTTCATATGTTGTCCCCTTACCCCATCCCCCACCCACCCCAGGGATGGCTCTTAAGACAGTTTATACAAAACAATTTAGATTCTAGCGAATACGTACCATATGACCTTTTCAGGTTATACCAATGACCTCAAAAGTATATGATATACTACAGGCTATACTGACAGAAAATATCTGTGGGTGTCTGGCCTGAGATGGAGGAGTTTGTTGGAAATGTACAAGATACTGTATTTATTATTTGTAAATACAGTATTATTTATTATGTCACATAGCTGATTGCCTTTTAAATCAGTATTCATTTGCAGTTAGGCACAGGAAGGTAGCGATTGAGACCTTAATTACCAGTCCTTTTGAAAGTCGGATTAAAGGTAGAGTGTATGTGGGTCCAGTAGTTGGGCTTCCTACAACAACACTGTAACATTCAGAGCAGTGAAAAACTGAACGTGGAAATGCTTACTTAGAGCTTGGACTCCTATATAGCAATTTAACATTCTTCCTATTATTTTTTATTCCTCTATGAATCAAGTACAGTATAATAGTGGGTGCATGCCATTGGGCCAGGGGTGTAGTTCAGTGGTAGGGTACTTGGTTAAAAAACATGAAAGACTCTGAGCTGATCCTCAGTAAAAGCTAAAACCCAGGATAGTATTATTCTAATGTCCAACTTAATCCTGCTTGCTAATGTTGAAAACTGATAGAATATATTTGCTTTCCTATGTGTTTATTTTTACTTTTAAAATTTGATGAGAAGGCCTAAACCCCACCACACTAAGTATTAGCATTTTTACCAAATAGTAACATAAAATATTTAATAATTAAAAAAATATTACATGAATTGTAATGAATTTCTAAGTCTATTAGGACAAAAGATTGAACCATGGTTCATTAAAAGAAAACTACAGGGGCAGGAAAGATGATTCAGTGACTAAAGGCACTGCTGCTCTCGTAAAGAACATGGGTTCAGTTCCCATCACCCACATGTTGGCTCACAACCATCTGTAACTGCAGTTCCAGGGGATATGAAGCCTTCTTTGGTCTCTTTTACCTCCTACATTAGGGTACGCACACATACACGTAAAATAAAATCAGTAGGTATTTAATTAATTAAAAAAAGAAAACTATGATTAATATTTGAAAAACATTCAAATACAATATTAGCAATTAAGCAACTACAAACTTTTACAGAGATAGCAGTTATCTGTCCAATTAGCTAAAATTTCTTATTGTGGGCATTCACTATTAAGAAAGTATTATGACAACTTTTGGCTGGGACAGACATCTAGCTGGTCTGCTCCTGTGAAGACACCATCCTGAGCCATCCTTGAGGAACCACTGCACACAAAGTAGTGGGTAAGAACCCTCCTGCACAACCCTATACCCCAGAGCTGCAACTGGGAGCCTAGGGCACTCAGGACCCATCACCCACCCAAACCATGCTCCTTCAGAATACCACTCCCCTTCTGCCTCTCTCTTGGTCCTTTTGGCCGGGGCAGACACCTAGCTGGTCTGCTCCCATGAAGACATCATATCCTGAGCCATCCTTGAGGAACCACTGCACTCAGAGCAGCAGGATTTCAGGATCCCAGAGGAAGCCTGAATCCCAGGAGCTCTTCCACCCAGGAACTCAGGATCACAGGATCATATAGACATCTGGGCTCTGAGGAGTTCTGACACAAGCAAGATAACTGGAAGGACCACTCTAGTCAGAGAGAGTGAGTGCAGGTAGCGCTAGAGATAACCAGATGGTGAAAGGCAACCGCAAGAACATAAGCAACAGAAACCAAAGCTACCAGACATCATCAGAACCCAGTTCTCCCACCATAGCAAGCCCTGAACACCCCCATCACACCGAAAAAGCAGGAATCAGATTTAAAATCACTTCTCATGATGATGATAGAGGACTTTAAGAAGGACATAAATAACTCCCTTAAGGAAATATAGGAGAACACAGGTAAACTGGTAAAAGCTCTTAAAGAGGAAACAGAAAAATCCCTTAAAGAATTGCAAGAAAACACAACCAAAAGGAGAAGGAATTAAACAAAACTATCCAGGATCTAAAAATGGAAGTAGAAACAATAAAGAAATCACAAAGGGAGACTACCCTGGAGATAGAAAACCTAGGAAAGAGATCAGGAGTCCTAGATGCAAGCATCACCAACAGAACACAAGAGATAGAAGAAAGAATCTCAGGTGCAGAAAATAGAATAGAAAACACTGACACGACTGTCAACGAAAGTGCAAAATGTAAAAAGCTCCTAACCCAAAGCATCCAGGAAATCCAGGACACAATGAGAAGACCAAACCTAAGGATAATAGGTATAGATGAGAGTGAAGATTCCCAACTTAAAGGGCCAGTAAATATCTTCAACAAAATTATAGAGGAAAACTTTCCTAACCTAAAGAACGAGATGCCCATGAACATACAAGAAGCCTACAGAACTCCAAATAGACTAGACCAGAAAAGAAATTCCTCCCATCACATAATAATCAAAACATCAGATGCACAAAACAAAGAAAAAATACTAAAAGCAGTAAGGGAAAAAGGTCAAATAATATAAAGGCAGACCTATCAGAATTACACAAGACTTCTCACCAGATACTCTAAAAGCCAGAGATCCTGGACAGATGTCATACAGACCCTAAGAGAACACAAATGCAAGCCCAGGCTAAACTCTCAATCACTATAGATGGAGAAACCAAGATATTCCATGACAAAACCAAATTTATACAATATCTTCCCTCAAATCCAGCCCTACAAACAATACCAGGAAAACTTCAACACAAGAAGGGAAACTACAACCTAGAAAAAGCAAGGAAGTAATCTTCTAACAATCCCAAAAGAAGATAGCTGCACAAACATAATTCCACCTCTAACAACAAAAATAACAGGAAGCAACAGTCCTTTTTCCTTAATATCTCTTAACATCAATGGACTCAATTCCCCAATAAAAAGACATAGACTGGATACATAAACAGGACCACAATTTTGCTTCATACAGGAAACGCATCTCAGTGACAACTTTACTAAAGCTCAAAGAACACATTGCACCTCACACAATAATAGTGGGGGATTTCAACACCCCACTCTCAGCAATGGACAGATCATAGAAACAGAAACTAAACAGAGACACAGTGAGACTACCAGAAGTTATGAACCAAATGGACTTAACAGATATCTATAGAACATTTCACCCTAAAACAGAAGAATATACCTTCTTCTCAGCACCTCATGGTACCTTCTCCAAAATAGACCATATAATTGGTCACAAAACAGGCCTCAACGGATACAAAAAGACTGAAATAATCCCTTGCATCCTATCAGATCACTACAGACTAAGGCTGGTCTTCAATAATAATAAAACCAATGGAAAACCCACATACATGTAGAAGCTGAACAAGGCTCTAGTCAATGATGACTTGGTCAAGGAAGAAATAAAGAAAGAAATTAAAGACTTTTTCGAATTTAATGAAAATGAAGGTACATCATACCAAAACTCATGGGACACAATGAAAGCAGTGCTAAGAGGAAAATTCATAGCTCTAAGTGCCTACAAAAAGAAACTGGAGAGAGCATACACTAGCAGCTTGACAGCACACCTGAATTCTCTAGAACAAAAAGAAGCAAATGTATCCAAGAGGAGTAGACTGCAGGTAATAAACTCAGGCTTGAAATTAACCAAGTAGAAACAAAAAGAACTATACAAAGTATCAACAAAACCAGGAGCTGGTTCTTAGAGAAAATCAACTAGATAGATAAATCCTTATCCAGATTAACCAGAGGGAACAGAGACAGTATCCAAACTAATAAAATCAGAACTGAAAAGGGAGACATAACAACAGAAGTCAAGGAAATTAAAAAATCATCAGAGCCTAATACAAAAGCCTATACTCAACAAAACTGGAAAAAAAATCTGGATGAAATGGACAATTTTCTAGACAGATACCAGATACCAAAGTTAAATCAGGAGCAAATAAACCATCTAAACAGTCCCATAACCCCTAAAGAAATAGCAGCAACCATTAAGGATCTCAAAAAAAAAAAAAAAAAAAAACCAAAACCAGAACCAGATGGTTTTAGTGCAGAATTCTATCAGACCTTCAAGGAATACCTAATACCAATTCTGTTCAAACTATTCCACAAAATAGAAACAGAAAAATTACTATCCAATTCGTTCTATGAAGCCACAATTACTCTTAGACCTAAGCCACACAAAGACAAAACAAAGGAAACTTCAGACCAATCTCCCTTATGAATATCGATGCAAAATTACTCAATGAAATTCTAGTAAAATGAATCATGAACACATCAAAACAATCATTCATCATAATCAAGTAGGCTTTATCCCAGGAATGCAGGGATGGTTCAATATTTGGAAATCCATCAATGTATTCCACTATATAAACAAACTCAAAGAAAAAACCCACATGATCATCTCACTAGGTGCTGAGAAAGCATTTGGCAAAATTCAACATCCCTACATGGTAAAAGTCTTGGAAAGATCAGGAATACAAGGCCCCTACCTAAACATAGTAAAAGCAATATACAACAAACCAGTAGCCAACACCAAACTAAATGAAGAGAAACTTGAAGCAATCCTACTAAAATCAGGGACTAGATAAGGCTCCCCACTCTCTCCCTACCTATTCAATATAGTACTGGAAGTCCTAGCCAGAGCAATTAGACAACAAAAGGAGGTCAAAGGGATAAAAATAGGAAAGGAAGAAGTCAAGATATCACTACTTGGAGATGATATGATAGTATACTTAAGTGACCCCCAAACTTCCACCAGAGAACTCCTAAACCTGATAAACAACTTCAGCAAAGTGGCTGGATATAAAATTAACTCAAGCAAATCAGTAGCCTTCCTCTACTCAAAAGATAAACTGGCTGAGAAAGAAATTATGGAAATGACACCCTTCACAATAGTCACAGATAATATCAAATACCTTGGTGTGAACCTAACCAAGCAAGTAAAAGACCTGTATGGCAAGAACTTCAAGTCTCTGAAGAAAGAAATCGAAGAAGATCTCAGAAGATGGAAAGATCTCCAATGCTTGTGGATTGGCAAGATTAATATAGTAAAAATGGTCATTTTGCCAAAAGCCATCTACAGATTCAATGCAATCTCCATCAAGATTCCAACTCAATTCTTCATAGAGATAGAAAGAGCAATTTTGAAATTCATTTGGAATAACAAAAAGCACAGGATAGCGAGAACTATTCTCAACAATAAGAGAACTTCTGGGGGAATCACCATCCCTGACCTCAAGCTGTACTACAGAGCAATAGTGATAAAAACTGCATGGTATTGGTACTGAGACAGGCAGGAAGATCAATGGAATAGAATTGAAGACCCAGAAGTGAACCCATACACCTATGGTCACTTGATCTTTGACAAAGGAGTTAAAACTGTCCAATGGAAAAAGGACATCATTTTCAACAAACGGTGGTGGTTTAACTGGAGGTCAGCATGTAAAAGAATGCAAATTGATCCATTCTTATCTCCTTGTACAAAGTTCAAGTCCAAGTGGATAAAGGGCCTCCATATAAAACCAGATACACGGAAACTAACAGAAGAGAAGGAGGAGGGGGATAATCTCAAATACCTGGGCACAGGGGAAAAGTTCCTGAACAGAACACCAATGGCTTATGCTCTAAGACCAAGAATTGACAAATGGGACTTCATAAAATTGCAAAGCTTCTGTAAGGCAAAGGACACTGTCAATAAGACAAAATGGCAACCAACAAATTGGGAAAAGGTCTTTACAAACCCTACATTTGATAGAGGGCTAATATCCAGTATATACAAAGAACTAAAGAAATTAGACTCCAGACAACCAAATAATTCTATTTAAAAAAAATGGGGTAGAGAGCTAAACAAAATATTCTCAACTGAGGAAACTTGAATGGCCGAGAAGCACCTAAAGAAATGTTCAACATCCTTAGTCATCAGGGAAATGCAACAACCCTGAGATTCCACCTCACACCAGTCAGAATGGCTAAGATCAAAACCTCAGGTGATAGCAGATACTGGCAAGGATGTGGAGAAAGGGAAACACTCCTCCATTGTTGATGGGATTGCAAGCTGGTACAACCACTCTGGAAATCAGTCTGGCGGTTCCTTAGAAAATTGGACATAGCATTACCTGAGGACCCAGCTATACCACTCCTGGGCATATACCCAGAAGATGCTCTAACATATAACAAGGACATATGCTCCACTATGTTCATAGCAGCCTTATTTATAATAGCCAGAAGCTGGAAAGAACCCAGATGTCCTTTAACATAGAAATGGATATGGAAAATTTGGTACATATACACAATGGAGTATTACTCAGCTATTAAAAACAATGAATTTGTGAAATTCTTTGGCAAATGGATGGAACTAGAAAATATCATCCTGAGTGAGATAACCCAATCACAAAGAACACACATGGTATGTACTCACTGATAATTTGATATTAGCCCAAAAGCTCGCAATACTCAAGATACAACTCATAGACCACATGAATCTTATGAAGAAGGAAGACCAAAGTGTGGGTGCTTTGGTCCTTCTTAGAAGGAGTAACAAAATACTCATGAGAACAAATATGGAGACAAAGCGTGGGACAGAAACTGAAGGAGGGGTCATCTGGAGACTGTTCCACCTGGGTATCCATCCCATGTGCAGTGACCAAATGTAGATACTGATGTTGATGTCAGGAAGTACATGCTGACAGGAGCCTGATATAGCTGTCTCCTTAGAGGTCTTCCAGAGCCTGACATATACAGAGGCAGACGCTCACAGCTAACCATTGAACTGTTCATGGGGTTCCCAATGAAGAAATTAGAGAGAAGACTGAAGGAGCTGAAAGGGTTTGCAGCCCCATGGGGAGAGCAACAAAACCAACCAATCAGATCTCCCAGGGTCTAAACCACCAGCCTGGGAGCACATAGGGAGGGACCCATGGCTCCAGCTGTATATGTAAGGGAGGATGGCCTTGTTGAGCATAGGTGGGAGAGGAGGTCCTTGGTCCCGTGAAGGCTGGATGCCCCAGTGTGTGGGAATTCGAGCGTGGGAGGTGGGAATGGGTGGATGAGGGCACATCCTCACAGAAGCAGGAGGAGGGGGAATGGGATAGGGAGTTCCTGGGTGGGTGGGGGGAGATGGGGAAAGGGGACAATAACTGAAATGTAAATAAAATATCCTATTAAAATTTTATTATGACAATGATCTTGTATTGGGATGATGGATTTGCATAGATTCATGGAGTAACTTGGGTTAATAATATGATGTAGAACATGCATAGAACAATCTTAACCAGAAAAAGATTAGAACAGTTTATACACATGAGCTTAACTATGTAAAATCTAAAGCACATAAAAGCTGAGCCTTAACTTCTATGTAATAAAAATTTCTATCTTTTTATTCAGATTTTTCTATGACAAAATGTTATTTTCAAAATTAATTGACATATTCTATCTCAAAACTTAAGACTGACATGTTATAAATTATGTTAAGAATATGTACATTCTGGGCTGGAGAGATGGCTCAGAGGTTAAGAGTGTTGGCTGCTCTTCCAGAAGTCTTGCGTTCAATTCCCAGCAACCACAAGGTGGCTCACAGCCATCTGTAGTGGGATCTCCTGCCCTCTTTTGGTGTGTCTGAAGATAGCTACAGTGTATTCATATAAATAAAAAAAATCTTAAAAAAGATAAAAAAGGAGTAATTAAAAAAGAATATGTACATTCTGATGAAAATATCACAGCTTTGTTCAAAATAAGATAGTAGTGGTTTGTACAAATGACAATTTTACTTAATAATTAACTTTTAACAATGTAGTATCATTACCTTTAATTTACAAAAAACATTCCACATGTTACACAAAAGAAAAAAATCTAACTGAAAGTTAGATTTTAAATTATAATGGTTAATTTATTTGGAGATACAGCCTCACTCCGTACCTCCAGCTATTTGAAGTGTGCTGTGTAAATCCAGCTGGCCTTGAAATCACAAAGATCTTCCTGCTTCTGCCTTTTGAGGATGGAACCACTCACTGAATATCTGGCCCCTAAAGGTATTTTATAAAGTACATATTTTAGCAGTAAGACATTCTATTATGAAAATATTTTTAATAAAGCTAATTATCTGAAGGAAGCAGCAGCCCTGAAGCCATGTGCCAGAAGAGGGAAAACAGTGCTTTTTCTTGAAAGAAGAAAGAGCTAGATATAAAAGAACAAAACAAAAACTTAAAAATAAATAATATAACTAACCACAAGTAAGAGGAAACTTAGGGTACTACACTTACCTAAAAAAAAAAATTAAGTTAGGAAAGTCTTCTTTAAAGGTTTATTTTTAGTTTGTGAATGGGTGTTTTGCCGGCATACATATTTATGTACCATGTGTGTTCAGTGCCTACAGTAGCCAGAAGGGGGCGTCGCATCCCCTGGAACTGGAGTTAGAGGCAGTTGTAAACTTCCACATAATTGCTTGGGGTCGAACCCTGGGTACTCTGTGTTCGGTGTTTGTAACCACGGAGCCACCTCTCCATCTTCTTAAAACTTTAATCTAAAAATATTTAGTAATGGTCAGTAGCATAAGAGATCAAAATAGAAATATGCTGATGGCAGCAGTCAGCCAATACACGAGGTGGTATTAGTTTATATTCCTCATTTGGTTTTGTTTCTCTTGACTACTGCTAAAATCTAAAATCATGCTCAGTACACTGCTGCTAAATCTGCATATTTCCCTCTCTCTCAGCTCTTAGTTTTTAAAACATTTCCCACTAATTTTCTGGAGTTCCACTTCCAGTGCTTTTACTATATAGCTGAGACTTTTTTCTCACATGTCTGTCTGAGAACAGAAACAACCACATATGTGTGCTCCTCTGTCCTGGCCCATCTGTCTCTTATGAGAAAAAATGACTTTAAAATCTATTGTATAGAAAGTGTCCTTAAAATTAATAAAATCTTTTCTCTCGTTTTGTTAGATTTTGAGAATTCTGTACACTGTATTTTTACCATTCGCTTCGCTTTCAACATCTCTGAGATGTTCTTTCTCTATGCACACAAGAGGACCCAACTTGACTCCTCTCTTTTATTTATTTTTTTAACTTAACAAGTGCAGTTTGTGTTGCTCACATACATCTGGATGTGTGTCTACTGGAACAAGGTTGATACATCAGGGGCCACGCTTTAAAAGGATTGATTCTCCCTTTGCCAGAAGCTATCAATTGCCAATAACTCTTCAGCTAATGATGGGACTTTGTGCTCACTTCTCCTCTCCAGGATGGGATTTTTGTCTGGCTTAAGTTTACACAGACCTTGTGTGTGTTGTCGTAACTACTATGAAAAATTAATAAATTCTCAACAAATGAATGAGAAGAATAAAAATTACCAATGCTGTGGACAAAAAGCAAAACAGGGCATGGTTATAAGTTGCATAGACTTTAAGCTGTGCCATCTTTATAGCAATCATTTCAGTAGACATGGATGTCTTGACCGTATTCCTCTCACAGCATCACTTAGATCCACCCTTTTTCTTTACCATCCAACTTGAGTCCCCTTTTTTATTTTCTATTTTATTTCATTTTATCTATTAAGTAGAGTTTGTGTTGCCAATATAGTTCTAGAAGTCTCACCTAGTCAGTAGAAGAAGTTAGCATGCAAGCCTAAAAATTTAATTTTTCTTCCTGGAACCCACATAAGGGTAGATGGAAAGAAGTGACTACACAAAGTTTTTAAAGTTGTCAACTGACCTCCACATGCACATCATGGTGTGCATGCCTACACACACACACACACACACACACACACACACACACATGCACAAAATTAATAGAAGTAGAAATTAGAAAAAAGATGGACAAATTTCCTCTAGAAAGACAACCTCTGAGTAGAGTCCTGTCTACCAAGAAATCTGAATTGGGATGGCACCACTGGTACAGTGTCTACCGTACGAGAACAAGGATCTAAGTTTGGGTCTCCAGTTCTCTTGTAAAAAGTTGGGCACAGATTTGTAAGTTCAGTACTGTGAAGGTGGAATCAGGAATCCTGAGCTCACTGGCCAGCTAGCCTAGGAAAAATAGTGAGCTTCAGGATTAGTGGAGACCCTATCTCAAAAAGTAGGGTGGAGAATGATCAAGCATCTGATAACTTCTGGTCTTCATATAGATATGCACACATGTACATGCATACATATCCACATGAACACAAACACCACAAACACACTGAGGAGGGGGTAGAGAGAGGGAGGGAGAGGATGAAAATAGGTCTAACTCTTTGATAAATCATCCATTCATTCATTAATAATTTCAGATAATTAAGAAAACATACCAATTCTATTTAAATACCTTCAGACAGAGATGGGAACATTTCTGTTTGTTTTATAACTCTGTATCACCTTAACAACACAGTCTCATAAATAAATTATAAACAAAGATTTCTATAGAAGATGCCATGACCTTATATGTACATTTGTGTATTGTTTCTATATTTTGAAATATTAAATTTAGAAATATATAAGAAGGATGTCAAGACCAAGAATGTTTTTCTAAGAGAAGAAAGGGTTAAAAGGGTATATAGATTTGTGTGAGATACCTGTTTCAGGTGATAATGGATCTGATATTCACTGCATTGTGACATCACAGCCATTTCTGCATATGTGAGTACACACTGTGATTATTTTCATGACAAAATTGATAATTGATGCATTTTTCTCTTTTCTGTGTCTTTAACATCTCTCTCTCTCTCTCTCTCTCTTCTCTCTCTCTCTCCCCTCTCTCTCTCTCTCTCTCTCTCTCTCTCTCTCTCTCTCTCTCTCTCTCTTCCTCTCTCTCCCTCTTCCTCTCTCTCGCTCTCTCCCTCTTCCTCTCTCTCTCTTCCTCTCTCTCTCTTCCTCTCTCTCTCTTCTCTCTCTCTCTCTCCTCTCTCTCTCTCTCTCTCTCTCTCTCTCTCTCTCTCTCTCTCTCTCTGTGTGTGTGTGTGTGTGGGTGTGTGATGAATATGAATGTGCTTTATCCATGGGCCAGATAAAGGAGTTGGCTCCTCTGAAGTTAGAGTTACAGGTAGTTACAAGCAGCTCAGTACTTCAGTGTGGGTGCTTGGAACAAAACTTGCTCCATGAAACATTTATCTCCTTCATTGTGACTGTACTAATATCAACAGATACAAGAACTTTGACAATGTGATGTTGATTCTATCCTCAGCAAACTAGAAATAGAAAGCTTTTCAAACTTATTAAGGGGTACTGACAAAAAGTCTGTAGCAAATGTCATCCTAAGGGGTGAGAGAATGAGATTTTTGCTTATGAGATTAGAAACCAAAGCTATAAATTCCTACCTACACTATACAGCACTGGACTGACTGTACTGGACGTTCTATCAAATGTCTAGAGACAACAACTACAGCGGCAACAATAGCAGCAGCAGCAGCAAGTGTGGTATGAAATCACATGTTTCTGTTCTCAGATGAAAACTATGTCTGCAGAAAATGCTAATCAGTTTAACACAAAGCGACTAGGATGGGTGAATTTGGTAGGTGTACAAGACACAAACTGCTTACCATTTCATAGCTGAGCTTTGACATTGATATATTTATATTTTTACTAATAGTGAAAGTAAAATCGTAGTCCTATATTTATGGGAGAGTTGAGTTCTTCTCTATGAGTTGTCTACTTTCATTATTAAGCTCACTTTTTCATTTTTATACCTTAGTATTATTTCTCTCATATTGGTGGCTAAATTTTTTATATACATAAATGTGACAGCTCTTATAAAACATTAGACTAAATGGCATAAGGAACACATTTATAGCTGTTTATAATTATAATAAATATATTATATCACTTGTACATATGTAAGTCCACGTTTCTCCATCACATATTAGCCTTGTAATTACTTCAATATCTTCTCTGCCTTATCCCTCGGAATTACCACAGACATAGGTCAACAAAGAGGCCTTAGGGGGATTCATGGAGACAGAATCTCCATTTCTCCGTTCTTTTAGGAAGGGCTAAATAAGGGAGACTCCAGCGGAAAAACCCATGAGCCTGAGATGCATAGTGTGCTGGTTTGAATGAGAATGGCCCCCATAGGCTCATATGTTTGAATACTTGGTTCCCAGTTGATAGAACTTTTGGGGAACAGTTAGGAGGTGTGGCCTTGTTGGAGGAGGAGTAACCTTGTTTGAGGAACTATGTGATAAAAAAGTAATCAAGGCATAAAGTGAGACATGTTTGAAGGTTTTTATTTTCCCAATGCTGCAGGTATATCATTAAGTCACTGACTTGAGATTGCTTAGATTTAGTACTGGAATTGTTTATTTTAGGATTGCTTTTATTGTGTCCCATATATTTTGGCTTGCTGTGTTTTAATTTTCATTAAATCCTAGGGATTTTAAAAGCTTCTTCTTTTATTATTTCTGTCACAATTAGCAGCAGTGTGTAGTTATGTTTCTGTGACTTTATATACTTTCTATAGTTTCTGTTACTTGTGCTATATAGCTTTATTCCATTGTGGTCAAATAAGATATAGGATGCAATTCCAATTCTCCAAACATGTGGTCAATTTAGAACAAAACTCCATAGGCTGCTGAAAAGTGTGTGTGAGTTATTTATTGTTTAGGTGGAATGTTCTGTAAATGTCTGCTAGGTACGTTTGATTTATGATGCCATTTAACTCCAATTGCTCTTTCTAATCTAGATGATATGTCTATTGATGAGAATAAAGGTCTTGAAGTTACCCACTGCCACTATGTTGAGGTGAATCTGTGATTTTTATATCTAAGTGGTATTTGTTTTATCAAGTGGGGTGCACCTGTGTTTGTTGAGTATATTTTAGAACTAACATACTTTCTTATTAGCGTATTGCTCTTTTAATGAGTATAAAGTGACCTTTATTATTTGTTTTTGACTTGTTCTCTCGTGAAGTCTGTTTTATCACAGACATGACTATTTGTTTTTCTGATGCTATTTGTCTGGAATACCCTTTTATACTTTTACTCTAAGCTGGTGTCTATTGCTGACAGTGGGGTGTATTATTTCTGGAGACAGCAAAATGATGGCTCTTATTCTCTATTTCAGTGTGCTGTTCTGTACCTTTTTATTGGAAAATTGAGACTGTTAATATTCAGTCTCTGCTAAAAGATATGTATTATTAATTCCTGTTGTTTTATTGATTGGTGGTACTTTCCAAAATTTCTTTGATTAAGTGTCCTATTGTTTATTTATGTCTTTTGTCCTCTTTAGTGGCTCTCTTATGTTTTCTATCTCTATGAAGACACACCACGGCCATGGCAACTTTTACAAAGGAGAGCGTTTAACTGGGGCTGGGCTACAGTTCAGAGGTTTAGCCTATTATCATCATGTCAACTAGCCATGGCAGCATACAGGCAGACACAATACTGGAGAGGTAGCTGAGATTTCTCTATCTGGATCAGCAGGTGGCAGGAAGAGAGAGTGACACTGGGGCTAGCTTGAGCTTCTGAAACCTCAAAGCTCACTGCTTGTAACACATTTCCTCCAACAAGGGTACACCTACTCCCACAAGGTCACAGCTCTCTAATAGTGCCATTCTCTAAGGGTCTATGGGGACATTTCCATTTAAACCACCACAATGTGTTTATTCTTCTCCTCAGAATGAAGTGTTTCTTGTCATGTCCTTTGCAGAGCTAGCTTAATGATCATAGATTCCTTCTATCAGTTTTCATTATACAAATTTTTCTTTTTTTTAAAAAAAATTTGTCCTTTAACTTTAATAGATAATGTTTCCTAAGTGTAATAGTCTGAGTTGACAGTTGTGGTCCTCAGAAATTGGAAGAGATCTATGCAGATACTTCTCACTTTAAAAGTTTCTTTGAATAGTCAGCGGTTATTCTGATGAGTCTGCCTTTATAAGTCACTTGACCGTTTTCTCTTTCAGCCTTCAATGTTCCTTCTTTATTCTTGTGGTTTTAAAGTTTTAACTATAAAGCTATGGGAATTTCATTTCTGGTCCTATCCAGTTTGTGTTCTGTTGACCTCTTGTACCTGGACGGGCATTTCTATCTCTAGGTTTGGAAATTTTTCTTTTATGCTTCTACTGAAAATATTCTCCATCCTTTCATATGGCGTTCTTGTTATTTGTCGATGCACACAATCTTAAAGCTACATCTTTTAGTGGTGTTCCAAATCTCTGCTTTGTTCCAAAAATATATTTTAACAACTTATTATTAGCTTTAATGAGCTATTTGGTCCCTCCACCTTGTTTTCAAACCCGATCTTCTGTTCTCTACACAATCAATTATGTTGATGAGTTTTTCTTTTTCTTTCTCTTCTCTCTCTCTCTCTCTCTCTCTCTCTCTCTCTCTCTCGTTCTTCTTTTCTTTCTCTTTCTTTCTTTCTTTCTTTCTTTCTTTCTTTCTTTCTTTCTTTCTTTCTTTCTTCCTTTGATTATCAAGGTTTTTCATTACCAGGATCGTTTCAGCTTTCTTTCCTTCTTTTTATTCTTTCTCTTTTTTCTAATTCTCCTTTATGAATTCTCTTTCCTGCCTTGTGTTGATTTCCTTATTTCAACTTGTTTCTGCTCTCTTGTAGGATATTCATGTTTTCTTTGACTTGTTGTTTGAACATAATTAAAACCACTGTTTCAAATACTTTCCCTGGAAGTTCTCCCAGGTTGTTCTCATTGGGGTTCATTATTATGTAATTAATAAGTTTTGAAAGAGACATGTTTTCTTGTTTTGTTTTTAATGTGTGTGTGTGTTGAGAAATATGCACCTGAAGTGAATTAGTTATGTCATTCTTTCCTTTAAAAATACTTATTTTTATTTTAATTAATGTGCATGAGTGTGTTGAGTGTTGTTTGTGTGATTGTGCAAGTAAGTGTGTGAAAGCTGGAAGGAAGCACTTAATCTTCCTGAACTGGAAATGCAGGTAGTTGTAAGTTACTCAAAGTGGGTGTCAGGAATCAAACCCAGGTCCTCTGGAAGGGGAGCAAGAGCTCTTAATAGTGATCTCTCCAGCACCCCTCACAGACAATGAAAAAAAATCAAAATAAAATATGAAAATTAAGAATTGTAATGAACTGTTCTATTGAAGCAAATACGACAACTTGGTAAAATTAATTACTTCAAAGGCAAAGTCTATAAGTGTGACCAGCTGGATAAAACTGAATTTTAATAGAAAGCTTTTGATGAATTCTTCCCAATATATTATCAGATCTGTAAGGACTCTCCCAGAAATGTGTGAACTCTTTCCAAACTATTTTATGAAGCTAGTACTTTCCTGATAGTGAGACCAGACAAACATATTACAGGAAAAGACCAGACCAATCACTTCCAGAAATAGATAGAAAAATTATTACTAAGATATTAATAAGCAGAGTCTAGCTACTCATACAGAAAATATATCATAACCAATTTCTGCTTGCCTTGGAATTCAAGGCTATTTTAACATTGAACAAAAGCTATGTAATATATTATGAACAAAACAAAAATGAAAATACCTAATGATAAACTCTGAAAATATACAAAATTAAAAAAAAATCTTTCTGTAACATCATAATGAAAATGCTCAAAAAAACCCTTCCAGTCTAGAAAATTTATGAGTATCTAATATTCAAAGCTGGAATTTCTAGTTAAAAAAAGAAAAAAGAAAATGCTCAGTAAAGCAGAAGGGAATCTTTAACCATAGCTAAGTTTATAGAGGGAGCTATATAACTATTATACTGTTAAAAAATTGAACTTTTGAGACTCAGCTGCTCAGATGCAGACCAGACCATTCAGAAGAACAGATGAGTTGAGCCCCTGCCAGCTCCACTCCTTAGACTCCATTCCTCAAGACCTATTCTACCAATCCCCTACCTCTATACCACTGCCCGCCATTTGGGTGAACCACACCCCCAATTATGGCAGTCTCCAGCTACTCAGGTGCAGGCCACACCAGTTAGAAAAGCAGAGACTCTTCAGCTACATGAAAGACTAAGCAAGTTGCCAGAAGTCAAGCCGCAAACCTGATCAGAGAGACTCTTGTGGTTCAGAGATCAAGCAGGCTATCAGGAATGTGGGCCATAAGGCTCAGAAGACCAAAGAGGAAACAAAAATGAAGGAACAAAACACCCATCCAACAAAGACAAACTCAGAAATCAACACCTAGACTTATAATCATCCCAAACCCAGATTCCTAAATGCCTGTGTAAGAACACAATCAACAACATCCAGGGTAATATGGCACCACCAGAGCCCAGGTATCCTATGACAGCAAATCCTGAATATTTTAATGCAGCTGAAGTCCAAGAAAATAACCTTAGAGCCAACTTTATAAAGATAATAGAGATTCTTAAAAAAGAAATGAAAAAAAAAGACCTTAAAGAAATCAAGGAAAAGGCAAATAAAAAATTGGAGGAAATCATTAAATTCTTTAAAGAATGTCAGGCAATCCAAGCAAAGGAAAGTAAAACAACAACCACACCCTTGCCCCCAAACCCAACTAACCAACCAACCAACCAAACAAACAAACAAAATAGGTAAAGAAATCTGTTGAAGATCTGAACATTGAACTAGAAGCAATGAAGGGAACACAAACTGAGGGAATCCTGGAAGTAGAAAATCTAGCTAAGTAAACAGGAACTACAGATACAAGCATCACTAACAGAATACAAGAGATGGAAGAAAGAATCATATGGTTGGAGATATAATAGAATAAATACACTCGCCAGTCAAAAATAAATGTTAAAGCTAAAAAGTTCCTGAGACAAAACATCAAGGAAATTTGGAACACAATGAAAAAGACTAAATCTCAGAAAAATAGGAATAGAAGAAGAGTCCCAACTCAAAGCCCCAGAAAATATTTTCAACAAAATCAAAGAAGAAAATTTCCCTAACCTAAAGAAAGAGGTGCCTATAAATGTATAAGAAGGTTACAGAACCCCAAATAAATTAGATCAGAAAACTCCCCCACCACATAATAATCAAAACACTCAATGTACAATACAAAGAAAGAATATTATCAGATGCAACAAAAAAGGCCAAGTAACATATAAAGTATACCTATTAGAGTTATACCTGACTTCTTAACAGAGATTGTAAAAGATGACAGATGCCAAGCTCAACCACTACACCCAGAAAAACTTTGAATTACCATAGACAGAGAAAACAAGGTATTCCATGACCAAACCAAATTTAAACAATATCTATTCACAAATCTAGCCTTACGGAAAATAGTAGAAGGAAAATTCCAACCCAAGGAGGTTAACCACACCCAAGGAAACACAGGAAATAAATAATTCCACAACAGCAAAGCCAAAAGAATGAAAGGTAACACACACACACACACACACACACCACCACCACCAACAACAACAACAACATCAAAACAACAGAAATTAGCAATCATTGGTCCTTAATATCTCTCAACAGGAATGGACTCAATTCCCCAATAAAAAGACATAGACTAACAGAAAGGATACATCATTTGCTGCATACAAGAAACACACCTGAACACCAAAGATAGACATTACCTCAGGATAAAAAGCTGGAAAAAATGCTTTCCAAGCAAATAGGCCCAAGAAGCAAGATGGTGTAACCATTCTAATATCTAATGAAATAAACTTTCAACTGAAATTAATCAGAAGAGATGGGGAAGTACACTTTATACTCATCAAAGGAAAAATCCACCAAGACAATGTCTCAATTCTGGGCATCTATGCCTCAAATGCAAAGGCACTCACATTTGTTAAAGAAACATTACTATAGTTTTAATTATGGATTGAACCCCTCATATCATTAGTGGGAAACTTCAACACCCCACTCTTACCACTAGAAAGGTTATCCAGACAAAACTAAACAGAGAAACAATAGACATTATGAAATTGGAGAAGATATCAGAAGATAGAAAGGTATCCCATGCTTATGGATAGGTAGGATTATCATAGTAAAAATGGCCATCTTACCAAAAACAATCTACAGATTCAATGCAATTCCCATGAAAATTCCAACACAGTTCTCTACAGACCTTCAAAGAACAATACTCAATTTCATATGGAAAAACAAAAAGAGCAGGATGGCTAAAACAATCCTGTAAAATAAAAGAACTTCTAGAGATATCCCCAGTCATGATTTCAAACTGTATTCAGAGAAATAGTAATAAAATTCTCATGACATTGGCATAAAAACTGGCAGGTTGTTCAATGGAATTGAATCAAAGATCCAGAATTAAATCCACACATCTAGGGATACCTGCTATTTTCATAAAGTAGCCAGAAATATACAACAGAAAAAAGAAAGCATCTTCAACAAGTGGTGCTGGTCAACTGGATGTCTGCATGTAGAAGAATGCAAATAGATTCATATCTATCATCTTGCACAAAACGCAAGTCCAAGTGGATCAAAGATCTCAGCAGAATACCAGATATACTGAATCTGATAGAAGAGAAAGTGACAAATAACCTTGAACAAATGGGCACAGGAGACAACTTTCTGAACAGAACACCAATCGTGTGGGCACTAAGATCAACAATTATTAAATGAAACCTTATGAAACTTGAAATGCTTCTGTAAGGAAAAGGATATAATTGAAAGGACAATATAACAACCTACAGATTGGGAAAAGATTTTTACTAACCCCACATCTGACAGAGGGCTAATATTCAAATTATATAAAAAAAAACTCAAGAAACTAGATGCCAACAAATTAGATAATCCAACTAAAAAATGGGATACAGACCTAATCAGAGAGTTCTCAACAGAGGAATATCTAATGACTAAGAAGCACTTAAAAAAAAATGTTCAACTTTAGCCACCAGGGATTGGAAATCAAAATGATCCTGAGATTCCATACATCTGTCAGCATGGCTAAGATCAGCAAAACAATGGACAGCTCATGCTGGTAAGGATGTGGCACAAAGTGAACACTTCTCCATTGCTGGTTGGGGTGCAAACTTTTACAGCCACTTTGTAAATCAGTATAGCAATTTCTCAGAAAATTGGGAATCAGTCTATCTCAAGATCCAGCTATACCACTCCTGGGCATATACCCAAAGGATGCTCCACTATACTACAAAGACACTTGCTCAACTATGTTCATAGCAACTTTATTTCCAGAAACTGGAAAAAGCCTAGATTTTCCTCAACCAAAACCATGGGTAAAGAAAATGTGGTGCATTTATACAATGGAGTAATTCTTAGCTGCTAAAACCAATGAGGATCTTGAAATCTGCTGGCAAATGGATACAACCAGAAAATATCGTCCTGAATGAGGTAATCCAGATGCAGAAAGATAACCAGGGCATGTATTCACTTAGTCAGCCTGACAGGTGTATGGAATCTCAGAGTCATTTTTACTTGCATTCCCTGATGGCTAAGGTTGAATGCTTCTTGAGTGTTCCTCAGCCATTAGAGATTCCCAGTAATGGGGATATAGAGGCTGGACAAGCCAGCTCCTGTAACAAGGTAAGGTTTCCAGTGGAGGGACTGGGACACCACCTCAGCCATAAAATCTTTGACCTACAATCTGTCTATGAGATAGACTGGGTAAAGGTGATGCAGAAATTGTAGGAGTGGAGAACCAATGACTAGTCCTGCTTGAGACTCAGGCCATAACAAAGGGAGCTCATCACTAACAGTGCCCGGATGGTCAGGAGCCAGAGTCTTGATGGCCCAAAGACCCATGATAGAACCAAACAAGAATGGAAAAAAAAAGTCAATGAAATGATTCCTAATGATATTCTGCTATAGTCATAGACTGGTGTCTAGGCCAATTGTTATCAGAGAAGCTTCACCGAGCATCTGATGGAAACAGATGCAGAGACTCTCCAGCAAAACATTAGGCAGAGCTTGGGAATCCCATGGAACACTGTAGCTGTATATGTAATGCCAACAGCTGAAAACAATCAGCTATGCATGTGTGTAGAAAGAGATAAATGAATTTTAAAGTAAAATGTTTTATACACGAATAAAGGAGCCAACACACAATGGCAGAGTTGACACATGTAGTAGCATAGCTAAATCTGTATTTTATGAAAGATTCCTTCCTTCCTTTCAAGATTTATTTATTTTTATTTATGTGTATGCATTTATGCCTACCTGAGCTTATGTGCAGGTGCCTGTGGGCTCTGGAAAAGGTCCCTTGGATTATAAGCAGTTGAAACAGGAGCTAAGAACCAAACTTAGGTTCTCTTCAAGAACTAAAATAAAACACTTGTCATAGCCTCCAAAGGGACTATATGTTTTTATTATACATTTTTATAATAGCAGCTGTTTTTGTTGCTATGATAGGATCTGACACTGCAGCATAATTTGACTTTGAACTCACAACTCTGCCTCAGCCTCATGAGTGTAGTGACTGTAGATGTGTTCCATCATGGTTGGCTTATAACAGACGATGTTCACATCATTACAGATAGTCATAAACAAAGTCTGGTTTTGCCGCTTGAGGTTAGAAGCTCTATAAAGTTAGGAATATTTTTTTTTTCACTGCTCTTCCTCAAGTATCCAAAATACAAAAAGATTCTCAAATATTTGCTGATAAGGAAAATAAATAAAGACTAGTAATATAAAAATTCTACATTAGATCTCAGCAAAAAGATTGAGAAGTGATGAATATAAACATTCTAAATGTAATCTTATAACATTGAACATACCAATATATTAAGTAAAATAAAATATTTAAAGTCAGCTTATTTTAATAATTAATTTCTACATTATTCTCCAATAGAGTGATGTGAACTGAAATAGAATTTGAATTTGTTTCATCTGAAATTTAACAAATGAAACTGTAAGTATTCAAATGAAAATGTATAGGCCGGGCGGTGGTGGTGGATGCCTTTAATTCCAGTACTTGGGAGGCAGAGGCAGGCAGATCTCTGAGTTCGAGGCCAGCCTGGTCTACAGAGTGAGTTCCAGGACAGCCAGGGCTCCACAGAGAAACCCTGTCTCGAAAAACAAACAAACAAACAAACAAACAAACAAACAAAATGTATAAATGTAGTTGCATATATGTACATACATAATTAATCTCAGAATTAGGAAAGATTTTCAATTCTGGATTGACAGTAACTATAAAATTCACAGAAGTAAAGAAAACTATGTTGGGCTATGTTAATAAATCAAATTTACATTGTAACCAAAGTTAATACAAATGATAAACACTCTCAAAATACAGTAAAAATGACTTAAAGATTTATTAAAATCAGTAGGACACTCAGGTTGAAATAGAGATAAAAACTGCATATATATATTACATAAAGGAAGTGCAAATTGCAAATATTTCAAGCCAACAGTAATTCAACACATGGAAGTTAAAATAGTCTATGAGGGTTAAAACATTTAAAAGTGTTTTTAATTATATTTATTTGTTGTTATTATTGTTAAGTAACCTTCCATTTATTGCTTGTGTCTTGGTATGAGGTTACATGTGCCATGGTATAGCCTAAGTATGGGTTCTTTAAGTATGGATTCTTTTCTTCCACACAAGCTCTGGGGATTGAACTCAGACTGATTTTCTGGGTGGCAAGACAATCAGCCATCTATGCAGATTCTCCTTGCATTCCTAGATGCCAGTGTTTATAAAATCCTCTAGCATGCATATTCCTTCTGGAAATCTACCTCGAGTAAACAATAAGATTTTACAACTGAGTAAAACTTAAAGTAGTAAGAAATGGAAACCACCAATAAGTAATTGGAGATATTGATACACTCACATAATAGACTTCAAAATGATGGTCCATATTTACATCTTTGGATGTATATGTACATAGGAAACTATGCAGAGATGATGCACAGTATATACATTGTATCCAAATACAAAGTAAGCATCTTTCTAAGAACACAGACTAAAATAATGACAACAGTTGTCTTTTAAAGAAATTGGTATTTTCTGCATCTTATATTTTACTCTGTTGACTCTCTGGAGGAAAACAGGATTCCTTACAAAAGGAGTTCAAATATTGCACTCAAAATGATAGGTTCCTAAATTCTTTCCTTACATCATAGCTGGTTTAAATATATCAGATACTGAGAGGCCTTGAGGTTTTCCAGGCGGGTTGGATTAGTTCTCAGATCAATGTTTCTGGAAGGGGATAATACAGACCATCCTTAATAGGGTGGATTTTCTGTAGGTATGTCAGTTTCATCGGTCCCAATGTACCCATCATTAAAATAAAATTAAAAAAAAGACAAAACACTGCATATGGGACCTAGATCTGAAATTTTAAGTAATCATTAGAGGAAACTTTTCTTATGTGGGTATTTGGGAAAGTCTGTGAACTCCTCTATAAAAAAGGACAGCAAGCAATTCAAGGTTGTTCTTTCAGAAGGAAAAGATTGCCTTTGTTTTCTACAGTAGTCCATTAGGTGATCTTCCCTTTCCTTATATTTTGGCAAGATTACTACATCATCAATAGAGCATGCACATACCCTTAACTCTGTTTGTCAACTTTATCCTTTAATCTCTTTGATGTCAATAGTGCTTGGTGATAAATATTTTCGAATAATATACACACCACTCTAGGTTAATAGGCTCTGCATCCATGGGTAAGCCAACCTTCTGAAAACACTCAGAAAATCGTGTGTGTGTGTGTGTGTGTTGAATGTGTATTGACTTCTTTATCATCATTCCCTAAAAAAGTACAATACAAAAATATTTACACAATAACCATAACCCAAAAATTATTTGAAGTGTATGGGGGCATGCCTACCTTATACTGTACTATCATATATGAGGGATCTAATCTGTGGATTCTGGCATCTATGAGCGGTCTTGGAATCAATCCCCATAGGCACAGAGGGTTGGATGCATTCAATATGGTCAGCATTAGATACTTATTGTTTATAATGGCAGTCACTTTTTGGTTCCTCATGTGAGAGTGTATTAAGATTCAAAATGTCATTTAGAGAGCCTTCTTCACAACAAAGGACTGTGAGCCATGTAGAATCACAATCTTTTAAGAATGAATTATTTAAAAAGTCCTTGTGTAGATCCCAACAGAGAAAATGGCAATGTAACTACTATCTCTTCCAGTACCATTTATCTGGCATCCTTAATGTCTGGAAGGTCAGTCTTTTCATGCAAAAGAGCATCAGTAAATATTACTGTCTCTCTCCACAGGTCCATGTGGGAAACTGAACCCTATCTCCATAGTAACTGGCTCCAGTGCATCTTTGCTTGATCCTAAAGAGGTAGTGATTTTTTCCCCTGTAGTTTCTCTTTGTTCTGAAAACACATCTCTACACCCCCAGCTTGGACTCACCGGCATGGTGATCTGGATGGGTTGTCGCTCTCCACTTTTGGTCGGGGCTACACCTTCTGTATCATATATGCCGGTGTAGACAACTCTTTCTCCATCAGGCTCCTTACACTTCAGCTCCAGTGGGACAAGAACACCACCAATGGAAATGTTCCTGCAATGGACTTGAGTTGCGCATAGATAGTAGGGATTATCTTAGACATCCTGTTCTATTCTAAATCAAAATCTTGGAGAGAAAACCTATAAGGTTTGACTAAAGAAGACATACAGAAACTTCAGAAAGTTCAGGAGGTTACAGTTGCCCAGCTAAACAGTAACATGACCATAGATCAATCACTTCCCCTCCCTAGACTATCTTTAGTATTCTCATGTATAAGATATCTTTACTCATTGAAATAATCTATGGAATTAAAATTCTACCTACCCACCCCACCCTCCAGAAACCAGCACCCCACTAGGCTGGGATGTAATTTGGCACTGACAAATCTTGGTGATGCATGTATGTGGATAGTTTCAAAGACCTCTGACCTAAAAAACAGGTTTTTATTATTTTTTTTAATCTTTGTTCCAACAATTGAAGATTTTCCTTTAGGTTTACTTCATTCTAGAAATTCTCAGTGGAGTCATCCCTTCATATGAAGATAAATATTATCAATGCAAAGTCCCAAACATCAATTGAAAATCTATCAGAATATAAACATTTAGGGTTCACCCTGGAAATTTCCAACTGGAAACTTTGGTGAGCCCAAATTGACTAGTTCAACAAGCTCTTCAGCTAACTCTGATAGAAACTCAATTTGGGAGTCACTGGATTAGGGCACTGGAGAAATCCTTACCACAAGGAAATGTAATTCAGAGAAAAGTTTACCAGCACCAAATCTGCTTTCAGATTAGCTTATCATCTAGTAAGCTACCTCCAAAGAAAGGGAAAATAACATGTGCAAGTGAGGGCAACATTCGACAGGGTAGAAGAGAGGGGACAGCCTGGACACAGTGCAAGGACAGTTAGGGACTGTGAGGACAATGGGTACAGGGAGCAGGGAGGTGGAGGTTTGGGGGAACACCAGAAACCATCCAAGTGTGGCTACAGATCTTTGTATGTCCGGGCTAAATAAAATAAGTTTACTCAATTCAAACTAACTAAAAGTATCTGATTATTTCAAAGCCTTTTCTTCCCTCAGCAAATGTTAGGGATCGTAAATATTGTTTTAATCTTTCTTATAGGCTAGACTTCACACAGTACTTGGGTGAAAGGTGAAGAGAAGACCTGACCCTGCAACAGTTAGTTTCAAGTGTTAACTTGATACAATGTAGAATCACCTGGGAAGGGATTCTCAAAGAGAACTGCCTCCCCAGGTTGGCCTGTGGTCATATCTGTGTGGGAGTTTTTTAAAAATTTTGTTTACTCATGGTTGGACGACCCATCTAAAAGTGAGCTGTGCTCTGGGCAGAATGGAAAGGAGGGAGCAGATGAGGGCTCATATGCATACATGCCTCAGTTCACTACTCTCTGTGCTTGACTATGGATGTAATATGACAAACTGCTTCAAGCTGCAGCTGCCCTGACTTTCACTTGATGGACTGTAACATCAAATCTGAGGCAAACAAAATCTTTCTTCAGTAAATTGATTTTTGTCAGAGTATTTTATCATAGCCACAGGAAAAGAAAGTAAGGCCCATATGTGATCTCTTTTCTAACTGCCACCATGTTGTTTTACAGTCCTCTTGTGCAGATGTTAACTACCACAGAGATCAGTACTAAGCTGACCGAAAAATTCAGACAGGAAGGAAAGAAAAGGCACAGCGTATGGAAAACCATAAAGGTGGGCCCAGCACAGGCAGTGCCCTCTAATTTTGGCCTGATGCCTCAGCTGTCATTAACCCTGGAAAGGAGAACTGAAGAGCATCCTTCAGGGAACCCAGTGACCATCTGTCCACTGAGATTACTCATTCCTCAGCCTCTCTTTGCTGAAACTCTCCATGTCTTTCTACCATCTGCCCCACCCTGTATACCTGCGGTTCTCTACAAGAAATCAAAACAAAGCAAACCCCAAAATACAGTAACAGCAACAAAAGCCCACAAATCCTAGATTCTTGTCGCAGATTTAAAGGGACTTACTGAGATGGCTGGAAGGAACCAGGAATGTAAAACTACAAGCTTAAGGCGGGGGAGGGGGCGAGGGGAGGAGGGGAGGAGTAGCTTAGGGGCAGGACATTCACCTCTTGCCCTCACCCCAGGTCCTGCTGAGCATGCGAGAGTCTAGAAGGGCCCAGTGGAGACTAGGGATGTCCTGGAGCCTCCATGCTCCTCTCATACCCGGGATATTATTGCCCTGCCACCAGCCGGCACGCCCCACACTCACTCGACCTGCAGTGTTGTGGGCTTAATCTTCACCTCCACCTTGTAGGAGGAGCCGGTGAGCAGCTTGATGGTGCGGTTCTGGCCGAAGCGCTGCCCATCCACCTTGAAGAAAACAGGGCCGTCGTTGGGCTGGATGCGCAGCGCGATGGAAAGGCGCACGATCCCGGGTAGGTCCCCCATAGCTGGTAAAGGGGCTGGCAACCGTGGACGGAGTGGTGGACAGTGAGGGCTGGAGGGAGCTGCTGCAGCTCGATGGGCGGAGGGATAAGCAGGGAGGAAGGGAGAGCCGATGGATGCAGGCCACAGCTAGGGGCAGTCGCCTCTGTCCACCCCAGATTTTGAGAAGCAGCTGGCTAGGCTGTGGCCCTCCACCACACTCAGACAAGGAGCGGGATCCAGAGACAGCACGGAGGCAGAAGGCTGCCCCATCCCCCGCTCTCCACGCAGGGCCCTGCACGCACGCGAGGGCTCGCAGTGACTGTACTGGCAGGCTGCCCCGCAAATCAGCACTGCTGGGGGCTAGAGAGTTAATCTTGTTTACGCTCCACAATCCCCTTCAGCAGGACTGACGTTTAGGCTCCTCCTAGAACAGCACCGGATACGAGGAGGATGGGGCGGGGAGGCACTGGGGCCAAGATTAATTGCTACAACAAGGAGCGGAGACCCCAGAGTCTAGGCGCCAAGGGATGTGGATTCACTTTCTAGAGGGTTTGAGTTGCGGTTTGGTGTGAAGTGGCTGACAAGGGAAGTGGAAGCAAGTGGCGGGAAACGGGGTAGGAAACTGCTAGCTAGTGATTTAAATTTCAGGAAATGAGTGCATTCTACTGAGAGCTTAGGGCAAATGGCCAGGAAGGCAGAGCTCATCTCATGTGGAGTGGAAACTACACTAGATTAGGTGGGGATAGAAAGACAGATGCGGATGCAGGTTAGTGAGAAAGGGAAGCGGGAACAGGCTGAGAGAATCCTACATTTTCATTACACATATATTGGCTCAAAATTGACACTGTAATCAGTCACATATATTTGCGCAAATCTGGATGGGCGAGTCTAACCAACTCTGTAAAAGGTAAGGTGGTGAGTTAGGTAAAGTTCGCGACAATGTCCAAGAAGAAGGATGATGTCCAAGGAGAAGGATGAGTTAAAGAACTACCGCAGAACACTTCATATGACAGCGCAGAGTCTGTGCTTGCATGCTAGATATGATTTTGAAAGGCTTTCTCTTGGATGTTGGTTGGCAGCTGAAGATTCCAAGCAGCCAAGGGAGAAGAGGTGCACGGAAATGGGTTCCTGGTGGAGAAAATGAGTTCCTTCTTCAGCACCACACAGGTGGATAGTACCACAGGCCCCACCTCTTACCTGGGAAATGCAGGATCCAATTGATGCAACCCTTTGGGACAGATACGCTGGTTTGCAACGTTGTACTCACCCAGGTTAGACTACTTATCTTTAGAGTTAATAAGCTGTGTATGTGTATAAAAATGATTCTGAGGTATTGGTGTTTACTGTAACTGTGTCAGCAAAAATCAAAACAAAACCTAAATGGACTGTCAATCTGTAAACAACGGTTGAAAAAAGACCCAGCAACATAAAGAACGGTTGAATACATTCTCACATATCTATACTATAGTTTTTTTAGTATATAATTTTAAGGTTTACCATACATTTATAGTAATCCAGAAAATATGCAGCACTGAAAAAATTGACCCTAAATTAACAGAATTATTAAATCCATAAAAAGACTCATATTTCCATGGTTTAGATATGGTTTGTTTCATAAAGGTTCTTGTGCTAGAGGGCCAGTCCCCATGTAATATCCCCATGCAATAGTAATAAAGTAGAAACTTTAAGAGGCAGGAATTAGTGGGTGATTGGAGACAAACAAAATTTGTGAGATTAATGATAATCTGACAGGAACAAATTAATAGTCATGAGAACATATTGCTATAAAAGACTGATATCAAGTTCTTTCTTTCCTTACTGCTTTCCTTTTTGGGTGGGGGTGTTGGGGATAGGGAGAGTTGAGACAGTTTCTCTGTATAGTCCTAGATGTCCTAGAACACACTCTGTAGACCAGGCTGGCCTTGAACTCACAGAGGACCACTTGTCTCTGTTTCCTGAGTATTGGGAACAAAGGCATGTACCATCACTGTTCAGCATTTGATCTTCAATCTCTCGCTTCTACTATTTTCTCTCTCTCTCTCTTGTACCACCTGGTACCCTTATTGTGTTGTGATGTAGACACACACACACACACACACACACACACACCACACTAGATGCATTATTTGAACTTCCCAGCATTAGAAAAATCAGTAATATTCTTTTTTTGTAAGTCGGATTTATATCAATAAATTCTCACTCCACAAAACGTCCACACAATTTACTCAGAGCCAATTGATATTGATAAGTTTATAGCAATAGCAATTTAGCCTACCTAGGTAAGCAAATTGTTCTGTAATTATCCATCCCTTATATGATATTCATAGCTACCTGTGACTATTTAAAGCCACGTGGAATTTGGATCATCTTCCTCTCCCTCCACCATCTTAGCAATATTCTTATATTTGTCTGAGAAGTAATATTACAATATAAACTTCTTTGCCCAAAGTTGAAGATAAGAAAATTCAGTCAAGACAGAGCCAAAACCTCAGCAATGTACTTCAAAACAAAGTACAAGAAATTATAATTACAAATTGAAGGCTCCATATAATTTCAAATTACAATTAGAAATTGAAGCTTCAGACCAAGCCTGAAGGATCCAGTTGCAAGCCTACCCTATTCTGCTGTATTTTATTTACAGGGGCTTTATGAGCCACCCTGTTCTACCTATGAGAAGGAAAAACAGAAATAAACAACAGCAACAACAACAAAACTGGAAAGCAAGCAAAGAGAAACTGAGCACAGGAGAAGCATCCAATGAGAGTGCATGAGAGTGCATGAGGTCACTCCCATTGAGTCCCGAGAGTCTCCCACCTCCCAGATCTCTGGTACTTTCTAGTGGGTCCTCCTATCTCTCACCTTTTAGGGCTACTTATTTCCATTCATTCTGCTGGCCCTCTGGGCTTCTCTCCTGCCCCACTCCCATACCTGATCTTGTTCCCCCTTCCCCCTTCCTCTCCCCTCTCATACCCAAATCCCTCCTTCCCTATGCCTCTTGTGATTATTTTCTTTCCCTTTCTAAGTGGGACTGAAACATCCTCATTTGGCCGTTCTTCTTCTTTTTTTTTCATTTTCTTTTTTTTACTGGAATTTTATTTATTTACAATATGGATATCATCCCCTTTCCCCATTTCTCCTCCCTAGAACCCCCTATCCCATCCCCCCTCTTCCTTTATGCTTTTATACCATTTTGATTACATGCATGTATTAATGTCAGTTTTAGGTTGAGGAACTAGCAATACAATAGATGCAAGTAGTCAAGGAATAAGCAAGACAATAAGCACAAATAGTCAAAGCACAAATAGTCAAAGAAAAAGCAAGGCATTAAACCCAATTATGTGAACACTCCTGTGATCACTGTTTCTAAAGGCTTATCAGGATGACCAAAGTATCTGAACCTACTTCCCTGTCCTAGCCCCAGGTCATTTTCATGTCTGAAGCCTACTTCCTTGTTCTAGCCTAAAATTTAGATTCTTGTCTGAAATTACCTCTTTGTTCTGGCCTAAGATTTAGGTTCCTGCCTGAGATTACTTCTTTGTTGTAGCCTAATGTCAGATTCCTGCCTAAAGCTTACTTCCTTATCCTTGGCCAATGTCATATTCCTGCCAAGCAGCCCATTTCCTTGTCCTTGGACAATGTCAGATATGTCAGATTCTTGCCACTCACTTGGCCGTTCTGCTTGTTAAACTTCTTAAGTTCTGTGGTTTGTATCCTAGCTATTCTGTATTTTTTTTTTTTTGCCAATATCCACTTATTAGTGAGTACATACAACGTATGCCCTTTTAGGTCTGGGTTATCTCACTAAGGATGATATTTTCTAGTTCCATCTGTTTGCCTGCAAATCTCATGATGTCCTCATTCTTAATATCTGAGTAGTTTTCCATTGTGTAAATGTACCACATTTTCTGTATCCATTCTTCCGTTGTGGGACATCTGGATTGTTTCCAGCTTCTGGCTATTACAGATAAGGCTGCTATCTATGAACATTGTAGCGCATGTGTCCCTGTGGCATGGTGTGGCATTTTTTTAGGTGTATGCCCAAGAGTGGTATAGCTGGGTCTTCAAGCAGAGCTCTTTCCAATTTTATGAGGAACCGCCAGATTGATTTCCAGTAAGAGTAGTTGTACTAGATTGCAATCCCTAGCAATGGAGGAGTGTTCCTCTTTCCCCACATCCTCATCAGCATGTGCTGTCTCCTGAGATTTTGAACTTAGCCATTCTGATTGGTGTAAGGTGGAATCTCAGAGTTGCTTTGATTTGCATTTTCCCAATGACTAAGGACTTTGAACATTTCTTTAGGTGCTTCTCGGCCATTCGAGATTCCTCTGTTGTGAATTCTCTGTTTAGCTATGTAGCCCATTTTTAAATTGTGTTATTTGGTTTTTTGGAGGTTAGCTTCTTGAGTTCTTTACATGTTTTTGATATTAGCCCTCTATCAGATGTGGGGCTAGTGAAGATTTTTTTCAAAAGGTGGAATGATGTTACCAACCCACAGTCAAAATTTGTGGTCCAGAAGTGTTCCTGTTGAAAACAACTGCAAGAACAAAAAGGGAGAAGAGACTGAAGGAAAGGTGGTCCAGTAACCAGTCCAACTGGGGATCTACATCATGGGGAGACACAGAGGTGCAAATAGTCAAGCAACAAGCAAGACAATAAACACAGATAGTCAAAGAACAAGCAAGGCAATAAACAAAATTCTATGAACACTTCCATGATCACTGTTTCTAAAGGCTTATCAGGATGACCAAAGTATCTGAGCCTACTTCCCTGTCCTAGCCCAAAGTCATTTTCATGTCTGAAGCCTACTTCCTTGTTCTGGCCTAAAATTTAGATACCTGTCTGAAATTATTTCTTTGTTCTAGCCTAAGATTTAGATTCCTGCCTGAAATTATTTCTTTGTTCTAGCCTAATGTCAGATTCCGACCTGAAGCCTACTTCCTTGTCCTTGGCCCACATCAGATTCTTGCCAAGCAGCCCCAAAGGCTCTCTGCTTCTCCCCCTGTTTTATTTCATTAACAAGACTGAGCCTGTCTTAGATTGTTCTGACAAGAATGCCTTCCTTACACATCATGGAATATGCATTATGCAAAGCAATGTACGTTTTGTCTTAGGTTGGTAAGGCTCTATGCAGAATCTTACTGTTCTTGGCTTGCCAGCCTATTAATTTAATAACTCTGTGTGGGGGTCCATTTTCAGGTTCAAGCCATGTACTTTGGCTGCCAACATGTTGATGTTGTTAAAGACAAGCTTTAACACTATAGGCAGGAATAAAAGTATTCCCAGGACAAAAAGGGCTAGCATGATCAAGCTATATATGCTGTTCTTGAAGCTTGACTAAAATAGAAATACTGACCTCAGGCCACGGGTAATTTTATCTGCAGTATCTACCACATCAACACTCAGCAGAGCAGCATTTTTGAAATTCATAAGCTCCCTATGTATCGTTAAAACATCCAGAGAGGTGTTAGAATTATGCCAAATACACTGCAAGTGTCTTTAAACTTTTTCCTAATTATAATGACTACCACTGTAAATTTTAGAACTAACATGAATCCAATGGTGTTTGGCATGACAGTCTAGATGGCTCCTTACTCTTAAACTCTGAGCTTCCTTCCAATAATTTGAATAGGATTGATGCTCTTTATCCTATTCAAATTACTGGATTAACTCTTAAGGGAAGAGACAACTGTAAGTATCTACCAGGAGATAGATTCCATTCTTTACTGCATCATTTCCCCTCTGAAGCAGTAACTCTAAGCTCAGTTAGGAGATAGGGAACATTGAGGATGATATACAACCCATTCTCACCAAAACATCTAGAGATTCCCTTTCAAAGCTGATCACCACAAGGGAATCTACATTTTCAGAGCTGTTCTTGTCCTCATTCTTGAATTTACCAGTAGGCAGGAGTGCTCTTTTAGGAAGAGATAAGACACCCAAACTTTGCTGTTCCTAGTCAGAAAAACAAGAACATCTCTGAAACTGCTGATTTTGGGAGTCCTTTACCTAAGGACAGTTAAACATTTTCTACCTTCTCTTCTCCTTATTCCCTGACCTATCTTAAGAGGTAATCCTAAATGATATATAGGGAACTGGGAAATCAATCTTACTTTGGCTTCTTTGAGTTGGGTGGGGGTCACTGGATGTGGGAGTTGAAATATTTTGCCAGTGAGGCTTTCTAAGGGACTTTCTAAGGGAAGTATATAGATAGTTCTATTTGTATAAGATCCAGGTGTGTTAGGAAAATAAAACCTTGTCTAGCGTCTTGAAAGAGCCATGTGATGGAGAAGTAAAGGCAAGAGTTATTAGCATTGCAAGCCTTAGTCTAAGAACCAGGAGAAGCCAGAGCAAAGGACGGTTTAAAATGTTTCCTCCCCTTTGAGGTTTAGATGAATTCCCTCAAAATCTCCTTCATGTCAAACTACTTCACCATAAAATTTGTAATGATCCTGACTCATCTTGACACTGTCACAACACTGAGTATTAGTCTTTTTAAGTGGTGAAATTATGGGATAAAAGACAGTTTTTTGAACTTTATGAAGTATTCAGTGAGTATGACTATATTAAGAACCATATAATACTTTCTGTACATTGCATCTAAAGGGAAGAATGAGCTGGGCTGGGCAATAATGAGGATGTGAAGGAAATGACTTAAGGAGGATAAATACTTGTGTATGATAACAGTTTATATGTGATGCTGCATTATTTCTAGAGAAGTGATGAACAATAACCAATAAAAACATGGACATTAACTTCTAATAATGTTGATTAATAGTTCTATGTCAACCCTTCAGTTAAAATTCATATTTTAATAATGATAATTTTGTGAATATTAAGTATTCTAAGATATTAAATTATTATTTTATATATTTAAATAGAATGCTAACTCCATAAGAATTATTGGCTGTTGCGTAAAAATTGTCTTAGTCAACTAAAATTATAATTTAAAAATACCATGATATACTTTTGTACATATACATACACAGTACTTACAAACCATTGAGTGTCTCATACTTTTAGTTTGATACAGTGACTTTTGCATTGCCCAAACCATAGTGTAGCATGCAGTATTTCACATTTTTTCAGCTGTTCAAAACACTTTCTGAAAAAATAATATGACAGGGGTAGTTAGTATTCCATGAACTACAATTTACATAAGTGTTGAGAAACATAACATTAGGCAAGTAACAGGATATCCCTAAATATCACTTATTGAAAGTACAAAGCAGAATTAGACCATCCACGATTCACCTTTAGATTTAAAAGAATGAAAACTATTTTGTCTAATTATAGATTAGACAAATGATTTGAATGTGAATAGCCTCCACAGGTTCATATATCTGGATGATTGGTCCCCAGTTAGTGGAACTGTTTGGTAATTTGTTATTGGAGCTGGGCTTTGAGGTTTTAAAAGCCCACACCTGGCCCAGTATCTCTCTCTTTCTCTGACTCTCTGTCTATCTCTGTCTCTGTCTTTGTCACACACTCTCTCTCCCTCTTTCTACTTCCTGCAGATCAGATTTCAGCTACTGGTCCAGTGCCATACCCATGTGCTTCTCACCATGATAATCATGGACTAAACCTCTGAAACTATAAGCAAGCCCCAATTAAATGCTGCCCTTTAAAAGAGTTTCCTGGTCATGGTGTCTCTTCACATCAATAGAACTGTGTAATTGAGGACAATATATAATGATTTCAGGGGAGATAGACTTCCTCTTCTCCTTCCTCCAACTACCTAGCCATTGCAGTTGAGAAAAGTTTGGGAAGAAAAATGGAGGCAAGAGATAGCTCTAGTCCCAGCAATTGAGGCCTGTACCCAAAATCTTCCATGAGTCAAAGAATTCTTTCTTACAGTAGTTGTGATATTTATAGGACCCCACACATTTATAGACAGTTGGCTATGATCATAGATAAAGAATTTAAAAAGGGCATCTTACTTGTATGTTTGTTTTTAGGGATGACCATGACCGTTTATCACTGTACAACCAATTGGTGTGCTCTTTCTTGGGAAGGACTGCCTCTTCTGCTCTCTACTTGGTTGGCTGCAATTCTTGATGTAGGGTTTGGTACCTAGTAGGTTTTTCCTCATCTAGTTTGACATGTTTGTTGGTGTTGTTGTATGACAAAACTTTCCCTGAGATGCAACATATATGTCTACTCACCCCAGATAGGGAACCCAAGACAGACAAAAGTATGGATACCACCAAGGTACAATTTGGCTTCCACTCATAGCTGGCTGGGGATCTCGTTTTCAGAGACTTTAAAGAAAAGTGTTGTAAACACAGGACTGTGTTCCAAACATTGTATTTAAGACATTATATTAGCCTGAGGGTTCTGTCTTAGTAAAGTACCACCTACAATTCTGTAGATACATTGTATGTGCATAGGTATACGTTTGTGTGGGTATTTTATTCTCTTGTAATTGTTGTCTCTGAGATTTACTGCCTCAGTCTGCTAACCTAGCCCTAGTCCTGGAAGCGTCTAGCCTCCATACAATCTAATATAGCCTAGAATGTTTTCAGCCTCTGAGACTTGCTGCTGAATAAGCTTACCCCTTCCTAACTCTTTCTGAGCACTGGCTGGATGGTTCAGCTCAGGTGTTATGGCTCAAACTCCTCTCCAAGCTGACTGATTCAATCTGTCTTTTCTCAGCTTTACCTTAATTGTTCTGCTTGGCCTCATACTAACTTTGGCAATCTGTTCCAATCTTCTGGCTTCTTCTCATTCTTTAGCTCATTCTGTCTTCTACTGTATCTAGATTTTTCTCTCTCTGCAACCTATCTCTGTACACATGTTCCAGTAAAACTGTCTCCTCTCTTTTTTTCTTTCTTTGCACTGCTCCCTTGAGTAGCTTCACTTTTTTCTCTTCTCTGAGTTGAGCATATCCTAGTCTGTTAAGTCTTTTTCTGATTCATCACTTTGTCTGCCACTCAATTTGACATCACTTTCAAACATGGGTGCTTCCTGTACAAAATAACTTTACCTTCATAGTTTTGGATTAAAGGCATGTGCTAAGGGCTGAGCCACACCACAACTAGAAACAGTTTTTTTTCCCAGTAAATAATACAGTCTTAGGGTTCACAGTGTGATCATGTATCCTGCAATAATTTCTCCAGTCCCCACTTATAATTGTCAATAAAATATTTATTATAGGGGTTGGGAAACATTGTGATTAACATTGATCTGCTTCTTCAAAGAATTATGTGAGGAACTTTGAAGTGAGTGGTATAATTATTATTTATCCATGAATATTGTTTGTATGACCCATACCTTCATAAACAAAGTTTTTTGTTTATCTCTTCATAGATTTCTGTAAAAAAAATGTTTCCTCTTCTTATTGTTTACTGGTATTATGTTCTTATATTGGTAGAAAGTTGAGAGAGGAAAGGAAGTAAATACAAATTTTCAAGATACTCTGTAGTTTTAAGTACATACAGTCTATACTTCTGATTACCTTTGCCTTCATCAGATTTCATGCTGAGCTTATTTTATGACATAAAGGATTACACAGACAGTTTCTGAATGAGCACCTTTATACCTTGGCATCATAGAGATCTTGGCCTTGGCACCAGGTGAATCCAGACTTCAATTCTGGTTTTGATAGTTACCAGATGTTAGAGAGGCTTGTGTTGTCTGATGCCTTATTTTACCTTTCTACAAAATACAGATAATGGTGGTTTCTTTGGATGTACAGATGGGGCACTATAAGCCGGGTTTTTTTTGGAGGGGTGCCATAGGAGCCACTGGGAGTAATATCTACACCCCACTCATCCACTAAGGAGTGACTGAGATGATTTCTAAAGGACAGTGTGGAAGCTTTCTCCGACTTTTGTTTTTCACCTGCTATTTTAGTAGTGTTAAAACAGGAACACCTCACTGACTGCCTTTGCTGTTACCATGGCGATCCAGGTTCATTTTAGAAGAAGTGACAGGACAGATTGGCTTTGAGAATTGTGAAATCTCACACTCTAAATATAAGGACTGGGAATTCACAGTGATACTGACAATGGTGGATGGGTAGAATTTCTGCTACCTCTCAGCAACACAGATACAGAAAACCGAGGAGTAGCCTGGCATGCTACTGGATTCTGGCTCTCCAGGTTCATCAGAGAACAGTTGTGTGAGCCATCAGTTGTAAGGCTGTCATCAACTGTGAAGTTTCCTTCTCCTTGGATTCTTTTTTCTTTCTTTTTTTGTTTTTTGTTTTTGTTTTTTTTGTTTTGTTTTTTGTTTGTTTTGTTTTTCAGGACAGGGTTTCTCTATGTAACCTTGGCCTTCCTGGAACCCATTCTGTAGACCAGGATGGCCTCTGACTCACATAGACTCACCAGCCTCTGCCTTCTGAGTGCTGGGACTAAATGTGTGTACCACCACTGCCTGGCCTTTTTGGATTCTTTCTGTGCTTCATGTCTTCCCCCATGTTCTGCTCCGTTCTACCATCAAATATCTGCTCCTAGGGATTTAATTCTTACTACATTGACACAGAAATAATTTAATAGGAGGTAAACAAGGATTTCTATAACATTATTTAAGAAAATTTCGAATATGATAAAGTAGGCTGTGCTCTTTATCCAACTTCAATAAGTCTCAATTCTTGACTAACATAGATCTCATTCAATTTTACATTGTTTATGTTCTTTTCTTTTTTAAAGTTATTCTCCTAGAATTTCATACATCTATATGTTGTGTTTCCATCATACACACTCATTTACTTTCCCTCTTATTTCACCTACTCTCACTGTACAAATTCTCTTCTTATTTACGTATCTTCTTTTGTCACCTACTGCTTAATTTGGGTTGTCCCATGAGCATGAGTTGGGGGTTATTTACCAGAGCATATGTAAGTTACCAGAGGATGCTCCACTGAAAAATATTACTCCTCTTTTCTCAGGAATAATTAACTACCAATGACTTCTTTGGGGGAGGTAGGCCCTTAAGAGGTTCCATATGTGATAGAGTATTAATGGGTTTAATATTTGCACATTTTTGATTCCACAACACAATGGCCATATCATGTCCAGATCACATTTAACTTCCTCTTGTCTTCCAACTCTTACATTATTTTTGTTCCATATTCCACGATGCTCTCTGAGCCTCGGGGAGGGTAATAGACTTGTGCTATGTAAGACTGAGCACTGTCTAGTCACTTATTGTTAGCACGTCAATAGTTGTGAGACTCTGCATTAACTGTTGCCAACTGCAACACACCAAGACAGAGAACAGCACAAATCGTAGGTATAAACATGCATATTTAGAAGGCAGTTTCCTTCTAAATAGGAACACCATGTTCCTTCATCTAGACAACAGTCTATCTTCTTTCCCCTCAGGAATAATGACTTTCCCAGGCATGGGTATTTACAGTTTAAGGCATGAATTCCCTCTTAGAAATAATTCTTAATTCCAACCAGAAAGCAGCTGGTTAGCCTCATAAAGTTCTTGCCACCATTGTACTACTGGGACATACAAGGAAATTTCTAGCTTCTTTGGAGACTCAGTTGTGTCATGTGATGTAATGTGATGTTTCTTTGGTAGTTGTCTTATGAGAGGATGTTTTGTTGAAGCAGACACATGGGAGAATGCTTTGCTAAGAACAGACTTGGTGTTTTTCTGAAATCTGCCTGGAAAAAGGGCATGTGATGTTTTGCTGGAGTGGGAGGACACGCGGTGTTTGGAAAAGGTGTAAGTATAACCCAACAGACAGTGGATGACACTGGAGCATTGGTTCTCCTTGCCATTCTTCGCTAGTCTTCATCGGGCTTTGCTGACACTGGTCTTCACTGACAATGCTGTGGCAATGGTTCACCTTGTCTCCTTTACTGATCATCACTTGCTGTGACTTCACAGAGAGAAATGCACCAAAGAACTTTTTATGATATTCTGATGGCTTCTTGCTGCTTCTGCAGACTGGGGCCAATTGGCAGTGTCTGTAGGTTTCTTCGGATAGAACTGCTGTGGCTGTTTCGTGAATGGTGTTTGTGAGTTGATTGAGCTACCGCTGCTGACTCATGTGAACTGAACTGCTGACATCTTGACAATGAAGATTTGAATAGCTCAAAAGAACTATTTCTAACTAGGTCCACACCCCCCTTTACCGTATTAACCTTTCCTTTCCACTACCTCTGATAGGCAGTGGGCAAGAAGGGAGATTAAAATATTTAAGAACCCTTATTAAAGTAGGTTTTGAAAAACCTAAGCCTACATATAACTGACAGGTGAATACTGTAGTGCACAGCAAACTTCACAGCTGGGCAAGATCTTTGATGCTTTCACAGCTGACAGCCTGTGCAGCGCCCAGCACTATGAATGCTTCAAGCTCAGATCCAGCAAGAGTTTTCTATGTCCTGCAAACAAATGTTTGCTGACTTCAGCAATGACACAGCAATGACATCTTAGTATTCAGATCACAACAGTCTATTTGGGATGCTTCTGGGACTTCCCTGACCAACAGTGAACACGGAAGTACCCTACACTGGGATAGTGGCACAGGAATTTTCATTTAAGAAGCCACGGCTTCTGGGAGCCACATTTTCTATCCATGTAGGGTACCTCTATTCATGTATTTTATACACACACACACACACACACACACAATTACCTTATAAGGTAAGCTTTCTTGTGGTATTTTCATATCTCCTACATTTTGTTAATCCATTCTCAATCCCTTTCCACCATCCCCTGCCCTGATCCCTGATTAACTCTGAGTCTTCTCTGATGCTTTCACCACTGTGTTCTATGCTTGCCCATTTTAATGTATTCTTCTATGGGGCAAGTGGATCATGCTACCAGGCAGAAGAATGGGTAAGATGAATGAGGACAAACCCAAAATTGAGAACGGTAGGCATGGGGCCAGCTTCCTGCCAGACTCTACCTGCTCTGGAACACATAACAATGACACCCTACTGAGTGGACCATGACAATCAATCACATAGCATAAAAACTTGGCATTCTCCATACTAATGGGTATCTAGATAGACTCGGAGTGTTCAGCCAATGAAGTTCCTTTCCTGGGCATTCCCTGATTCACTCTGAGTAAGGTATATACATTTTTATCCACCATGAAACAAAGCAGCTTAAACAAGCACCGACTGTCTCTTCATTAAGGATGGCCATGGGGGGAGGCTTTTGTCATAAAGGGCCTAAGTCTCCTGGAGAAGGCCTTCTTTTTTCCAGCTCCTCCTTACTCCTGACATTCACTCCGAAACAAACTGGGTTCCGCCCAATTCTGGGCTCTGCCTTTCCCTTTCTGCTTGGTTTGTGGACACACAGAGGGGAAGCACAGACTGGAAACTCTGTTCCCAACTCCCAGCAGTACTCCAGGGGTGCCTGGGTACACCAGAGACTGGGAACCACAGCAATTTCCCCAGACCTTGCTGTTTCCCACCTGGGTAGAAGTGAGCTGAGGACCCCATTATGGATTGTGTTCTGCCTCCCCGAGCAGCATGCTTTCTGCGTATGCCAGTGGTAAGGCAGACACAGCCTGGAATTCGTCTTATTCCTTCATGACCTCTTATGAGCTTCTTGGCCTCTACAGACACTCCAGGTTAAACTCTCAAAGTTAAAGCTTTGTAAACAAGACCCTCATATGAGAGTGTATGCAACATTTGTCTTTCTGGGCCTAGGTTACCTCAGTGTGGATTTCCAGTTCTATCCATTTTACTGTAAGTTTTGCGATTTGATTTTTCTTTGTAGCTGAAGAGAATGTCATTGTGTACATGTTTGCACCACATTTTTATTATCTGTTCATCAGTTGATGTATGTTTAAGTGACTCAATCTTCCAGCTTTTGTGAACGGGACATCAGTGAACATGGGTATATATGACCAGGAGTGCGGTAACTAGGTCATTTAGTATTTCTGTCTTGGCTTTTGGAGAAAACTTTATATCAAGCTTCATAGCAACTGGACTGGTTTGCATTGCCATCAACATTAAACAAGGATTCCCTTTGTCCACCCTCCAGCCAGCATTTGTTGTCATTGCTTCTTGATGATAGCCATTCTTGGCTGAGGCTGATACTCAGTGTACTTTTAATTTCTTTGCATTTCCCTGATGTTGAACTTAAGATGTTGAACACTTTAAAACATATTTACTTGAGAGGCCAAACCTACTCCATCTTAGGACCAGCCTCCATCATAAAGGATAAAAGATAGAAAGAAAGAAAGAAAAAAACCTTGAGACCTTGGCCCACAGCTGAACCCAAGTGGTACCCATGTACCAGGGAGGACCCCACAGCTTGTCCTTGGCCCATACCCTAGAGTTACTTCCTAGCTATTTCCTAGTCTGATTGTTTCATATGTACTTTCAGACTGTTCCTAATTGTATACAGTCTTGTTTCAGAGCACCTACCTTTCGTTTTACAATAGACGTTTAGTTAGATGCTTGCCAGGGTGGACCCACTGCCTCATTTACTTCTATTTCCTATAAAACCTTGTCCTGATGAGAGTTTGGGCCTGCTTCACCAAACCATCCTGTGGGCCTGTGGTGAGTAAGCCCAAACTTGAGTTTGTAATAAAGAGACCCTAATGTGATACATCGGAAATGGCTCCTAGGTGGTCTTTTGGGGTTCATGAACACTTCCTGGAACAGCATATTAACCATTTGTATTTCTTCGTTTGAAGACTCTATTCAGTTCCATAGGCTTCTTCTTTTTTTATTTATTTTACATCCTGCTCACTGCTCCCCTCCCGGACAACCTCTCCCACAACCTTTTACCTATCCCTCTCCTCTTCTCCTTTGAGTGGGTGGGGCTCCCCTGGGTATCCCGCTACCTTGGCACATCAAGTCTCTTTGAGGTTAAGCATATCCTCTTTCACTGAGAACTCAGTGGGAGACGGGGTGGAGAAGGGAATGGGGCTCAGGATCAGGTGTGGGAAGGAATAGGGAAGACTGCCAGATGGCAAACAGAATGAGTAGAAATCTGCAACTAGTGGGGGTGGGAGGTGAGGGAGGCATCTCTAAGATGTGACAGAGACATGGGATAAGAAAGGCTCCCAAGAATCGACGGGGGTGACCTTAGCTGTGACTTACAACATTGGGAACATGGAACCTAAAGAGGCCACCTCCTGTAGTAAAGCAGAAACCCCAATATACCCACAAAACTTTTAACCCAAAATTTACCCTGTCTACAAGAAATGCAGGCCCAACTCAAGACCTATCCTTGTAAACCAGGAACTTCTGGGATCCACTGGGCAGCATGTGCTTTCTTTTTTTGTTGCCTCACAACTGATGCTGAACACCAGGATCTGGCTGTTGAATATTCTCCACACCTTTGGGTTCCTTGTAATTCTGGTATATCATCTGACTGACATCAGATGAGCTTTTTGGTCTTCTTTCACTTGATCTTTATCTCCATTAGTGGTATGAAGGCAGTCACGACACCAAGCAGGAATTAGCAGTCTATGATGTCTTTTTAAAAAACAAAACTTTTTTTATTGATTGTGAGTTTCACATTATGCATCCCTGTCCTGCTCATCTCCCTGTCTCCTCCTTTGCATATTACTCCCCTCAAATAACACACACACACACACACACACACACACACACACACACACACACAACCACCACCACCACTAAAACCAAAAAATTCCCCCAAACATAGAAAACATCTCATTATGGAAGCTGTAGTATGTGACAGTGTGTCCTACAGTCTGTCCACACATCTTCACTTGCAAATATTCATTGCAATGAATAATTCGTCTAGTTTGAGATCTTCAACTTCTGTTACACTATCAATATTGACTCCTTATCAGAACTCCTCCTGGTTATCCTACTGTTACCCTGTGTCCTGGAGACTCTGCAGCATTGGAACCGAACTACTGCCCCTCTCACATCCCAACCATTCTCAGATGATTCAAATTTTGGAGTAGGCAAATTTGGTTCTCTCTCTCTCTCTCTCTCTCTCTCTCTCTCTCTCTCTCTCTCTCTCTCTCTCTCTGTGTGTGTGTGTGTGTGTGTGTGTGTTCAGATGGTTTCTGAGCTCATAGGTTTTGTCTACATCATATGTTACAGCATGTTAGGAATGGGGTCTGTAGGTCACTCATGCAGCTGAGCTCTCAGGCAGACGTTACATGGGGTCTGTAGGTCACTCATGCAGCTGAGCTCTCAGGCAGACGTCACATGGTGCAGTGTGGTGTGCTGGGGCTTGGATATGGAGGTCACATAATCTTCGGCTTCATTTTTGGAGTGTTCATATTATGTTGGGGTTCATGCTCATGTTTCTGAAGCAAATACAAGAAATCATATCACTTAATCTGCTTATCTTTGAAATGAAACCCTAAAATGTAAAAACATGTGTTCATATTCATGTCACTATTTATATTGACTTTGGTGATATCCTTTATTAGTTCTGGGGACGTAATGGAGAATGTAATTATTACCTGTACTTCTTCACATGAGTCTTTGATTGCTGCAAGAATTTCTTTCTTGTAGAAATTATAACTATAAAATTAAATAAAATTCATGTCATAACTGTGTTCAGAGGGCAATGCACACTATAGGATGGTGAAGTTAGAGAGTTGCATTAGTCAAGGTTCCATAGAGAAAAGCAATGATAGGGTAAATGCAAGTTAAAAGTGGAGTTTATTAGATTGACTTGTATGATATTGTCTGGGTAGTCCAACAATGGCTTTTTTCACCCTGGAAAGGCTGAGGACTGGTAGATGCTTCATCCATGAAGCAGGATGCCTCAGTAGTACTCATCTGATGTGATGGCTTGGTAGATTCCTGGAGAGTCATGGGTTTTCTGTCCACATATGAAGGGAGAAGAAGCCAGTGTCTGATGCCAATGAATGATAGACATGGCAGCATCTACAGCAGTGGCACTGACAGTAACTGGGTAGATTAACTCATCAATGTGTTAAATGATTTACCAGCAACATATAATGGCAAGCAGACAAAAATACAGAGTGTTTCCCTTGGCATTCCTTATATCTGGGCTATCAAACAATTTCCACCCAAATTTATGGCAGGGCTCCCCATTTTGATTAACTCAGTTAAGAAACACCTTATAGGTGTCTCTTAGTTATTTCCAGATTCAGTTAAATTGACAATCAATACCCAAAGCCATCCACAACCATCTGTTACATTTATCTCTCCTAATAAGAACTATCACCAGGTGGCACACACCTTTAATCCTAGCACTTGGGAGGCAGAGTCAGGCAAATCTCTGTGAGTTTGAGGCCAGCCTGGTCTACTGATTGAATTTCAGATCGGCCAAGGCTCCACAGAGAAACTCTGTCTCAAAAACAAAAACAAAAACAAAAACAAAAACAAAAACACAAAACCAAAAACTCTATCTGTCCCCACTAGTGTCTTATTCTATTCCTGTCTATGCTTCTATGGATTGGGGCTTGGTTATCATTGACTTAACAGTTAACATCCACATATAAGCAAATACATGCCATAATTTGTTTTTCTGGGTCTGGGAAACCTCACTTAGGATAACTTTTTTCTAGTTCTATTTATTTACTTGCAAATTTCATGATGTAATTTTTTTTAATATAGGGGATCAAGTGGGAAGGAAGAGGGGAGCTGGAGGGAGGGACTATGGGAAAAGACCATTAACTTTTGGGCCCATTTGAGGGGTAGTGTGGAAGCCTAGCACAGGGAAGACTTCCTGAAATATGTATATATATGGAGGTAATCTAAGCAAAATTGACAAGTAATGAGAGAGACAGAGTCAAAACTGGCTATCTCATCTCTTGTCACTAAATGAACCTTCCAGTACTGGGAATGAATTGCATCTAACTGAGTTGTTGGTCCGTGGGGTCCTATGGGAATTCCCCAAGCAATCCCAGCTGCATAGACTAAGTTACTAAAGACAGCACCTATACAACTTAGTGAACATTGATAAATTGAGTTGGTGCCTGCATGGGGCCTTCACACCTTCCCCCACTCCACCATATTCTAACATCTTTGGTAAAGGGCAGTACTCTGCATGCTACCAAAAGAGAGACATAAACACCAAGCTAGCCACAAACTCTTTGATCTACAATGATGTCCTGTCTGCAAGTTGTTTTAGTGCAATGGTGGCAAACAGTGAGAGTAACCAACCAATATATGATTTAACTTAAGGCCCAGTTCATGAGATGAAACCCATACTCAACACTACTTGGGTAGCCAAGAACTAGAGACTAGTCCAGGGACCTAGGGTAAAAACCAAATATTACTGATCTAAACAAACAAACAAACAAACAAACAAGCAATAAAATGACTCCTGTGCCCTGCTTAGCCATAATCAGAGAATCATCCTCCTGCTGCAAATAAGAAGAATACAGAGACCCACGGCCAGACCCACAGCAGAGAATGGAAGACCTTAGAATACTCAGTCCTAAGTGATATGTCTTTATCAGTTCCCTTTCCTTGGGGCTTAAGGAACTTCATGGAAGAGAGGTAGAAATAGTGTAAGAACTGGAGTGGATGGAGGACACTAAGAAAATGAGACTCTCTTATCAGCATGATCGAAGTTCATATGAACTCACAGAGACTGAGGGAGCATGCACAGAGCTTGCACAAGTCTGAACAAGGTCTTCTGCACATATATTATTGCTTCTAGTTTAGTATTTTTGTGGGATTTTCAAGTGTGGGCCTCTGACTCTTGTGCCTTCTCTTGGGCTCTTTTTTTTTTTTTCTTGTCTAACTCTAATGTGGCAGCTTTTATTTTGTCACAAATGGAGGTCATGTTTATTCTGTTCTTTTCTTCTTTTCTTTTTGTCTGTCCTTTCTGTCTCTCTCTCTCTCTCTCTCTCTCTCTCTCTCTCTCTCTCTCTCTCTCTCTTTCTTTCTTTCTTTCTCTCTCTCCTTCTTTTTTCCTTTCTTTCCTTCTCTTTTTCTTTTTTCTTTCTTAATTTGAAGTAGAAAGATGTATTTTTAATCTGGATATTTGAGTTAGGAAGACACTCCTTTACTCCTGATCTTGAGGTAAGGAGATAGATCTTTAATCTGGGCCACACCTTCTGCTGGAAATTTATATAAGCTTTGCTCTTTACCTGCTTACTCTCCCCTCACCAACCAGTTCATTCTTTCACAGGCATTGGAGACTACTTTGGGATTCCAGCTTATACTGAAGAGCATCTGAGACTTGCAACCTCATTGACTCAGCACACTATTGGATTCTTGGACATTCCATTCACAGCCAATCATTGTTGGATTATCTAGACTGCAGCATGTAAGTCATTCTAATAAATCCTATCTATCTACATACACCCATACATACATACATACATACATACATACATACACACACTCCAGAGAACCCTGATTAATACACTTACAGAAAAGGAGTGGATTAGAAAGTGAGAGAAACTGGGAGGAGGTTAAGATGGGGAAACTGCAATCAGGACACATTATGTGAGAAGAGTCTGTTTTCAGTAAAAACAAAATTACACACACACACACACACACACACACACAGAGAGAGAGAGAGAGAGAGAGAGAGAGAGAGAGAGAGAGAGAGAGAGAGAGAGAGAGAGAGAAAGGGAAATTAGCAATCACAGAACACCATTAAGATTAATCCTATGAGTGGCTGGGAATAGGGACAGGGATAAATTTAATTACAGCACTTGGGAGGCAGATGCAGGTGTATCTCTGTGAATTTGAGAATATCCTGGCCTATATATATATAGTTTCAGTTCAGACAAAGCTGTATAGTGAGACCAACAGTACCAACAACAAAACTGGTGAACTCTGTGATGATCTCTGCTTACTGTTGGGGGACAACTCCATAGAACAGAGCAGGAAAATTTGAAACAAAATCTGTCTAGCTACCGAATCAATGAAGCAAATATCAAAGGCTAAAGGAGATTCTTAAGTATTTACAAGGCCATTTTGTCTGGGTAACACAGTGGAGCTGGCCCTGATGATGAAATCATGAATGAACCAGCCAAGAGAGTGTGAAAGCAGGAAAGCTGGCCCAGCCAGTTTCTGACAGCAGCATTTGTGAGAGTGGATTCTGCACAACTGGGCAGCATAGTAGAGTTGACTCTGGAGACCTGGTGAGGGTGAGCTGGTCCCCCAAGGCATGAGAGCAGGAGAACTGACCCTACCTTCTGCTTGTGGCCACATAAGTGGCCTAGCTGGAGCAGTGCTGGAGAGCTCTCCTTAGTGGTGCAGATACGAGAGAGCTGGTGTGATGGCCAGCTCAGCTACCATCCAGGTCCAGATCCAGGGCTTTGAGTTGGCCTATCCCAAATCTACATCACCTGTGGGACTGTTGGATCTTGAGAAAGGGCTGGCCCTCCTGATCCAAAGGTGCAAGATCTCTCTGATGTGATGCAACATTAGGATAACCAGGAGGAGTTCTTATGAGAAACCAATCCTGATGGTGTCACAGAAGCCATAGACCCTGAACCAGACCAATGATTCATTGCAATGAACATTTGCAAGTCAAGATGTGTGGACAGAAGGATATAGTGTGGTGCACACTGTGACATACTATTTCCACGATGAGATGTAGTAGTTTTAATATGCTCTGCCCAGGGAGCAGCACTATTTGGAGGTGTGGTCTTCTTAGAAGAAGTGTGTCAACTGTGGGTGTGGGCTTTAACACCCTAGTTCTAGTTGCCTGGAAGCCAGTCTTCTCTTGTGGCTTTCAGATGAAGATATAGAACTCTCAGAGCCTCCTGAACCATACCTGCCTGGATGTTTCCATGCTCTTGCACTGTTGATACTAGACTGAACATCTGAGCTTATAAGCCAGCCCCAATTAAATATCATACTTACAAGAGTTGCCTTGGTCTATTGGAAGAAATTAGTTAGGCTTTAAGCAGAAGCAAGAGGGTATTGGGCTTGATTACTGCTGGTATAACAGCTTTAAGTACATTAATTGCAACTGCACCACTGCTTCTGCAATTGCTGTGACACAAGAAGTTAAGACAGCTACTTTTGTTAATCATTTAGCAAAAAAATGTTACTAATGTGTTGAATATACAAGAGGATTTAGATAGGCTTTTGGAAGAATGGATTGATGTTCTTTATCCTATTCAAATTATTGGAAGGAGATTCAGAATTTAAGGGTAAGGAGCCATCTCGAGTGTCATGCCAAATACCATTAGATTCTTGTCAGTTCTAAAATTTACAGTGGTAGTCATTATAATTAGGAAAAAGTTTAAAGACACTTGCAGTGTATTTGGCATAATTCTAACACCTCTCTGGATGTTTTAACGATACATAGTGAGCTTATGAATTTCAAAAATGCTGCTCTGCTGAGCATTGATGCTGTAGATACTGCTGATAAAATTACCCATAGCCTGAGGTCAGTATTTCTATTTTGGTCAAGCTTCAAGAAGAGCATATATAGCTTGATCATGCTAGCCCTTTTTGTCCTGGGAATGCTTTTATTCCTGCCTATAGTGTTAAAGCTTGTCTTTAACAACATCAACATGTTGGCAGCCAAAGTGCATGGCTTGAACCTGAAAATGGAACCTCAGACAGAGTTATTAAATTAACAGGCTGGCAAGCCAAGAACAGTAAGATTCTGCATAGAGCCTTACCAACCTAAGATAAAAGCACATTGCTTTGGATAATGCATATTCCATGATGTGTAAGGAAGGCATTCTTGTCAGAACAATCTAAGACAGGCTCAGTCTTGTTAATGAAATAAAACAGGGGAAGAGGCGGAAAGCCTTTGGGGCTTGGGAAGAATCTGACATTGGCCAAGGACAAGGAAATAGGCTTCAGGCAGGAATCTGACATTAGGCTAGAACAGAGAAGTAACTTCAGGCTGGAATCTAAATCTTAGGCTAGAACAAAGAAGTAATTCAGGCAGGAATCTAAATATTAGGCTAGAACAAGTCACTTCTCTAGTGAAAGTTGAGTGATATATTAAACTATGGGTATAACAAAAGCCTTTAGGAGTTGATTTAGTGCTATGTCCCATTAGCAGAGTGATAGGAGTAGGTTCTTCCCTAGGTTCATTGACTATATCTTGGTTCACTGCCCTGATAATTTTGCCAGGTATATATTTCATGTTGTAGAATTGTCCTTAAAGCCAATCAAAATGTGATTGGTTACCCCCGTTCCATCCACATCACTATTGTACTGGTAGGCATATCTTGCCAGGAAGACTGTGCTTTGTGCTAAGTTAATTTTATCAACAGAAATAGGTTGGTAGTAAAAGCATGTGAACATCAGTGGTCTAGCTACTAACTGCTGAGATACTAATGCAGTTTTCATTAACCAGGATGAGGAACACAAGACTCATCTTGAAACATAAAAGGAGTGCCCTGAATCCTGCTTGTTGTTTAATTGTTATTATTATATTTTTATGGAATTGCACTAATATCAGCCCAATGTTAAGTGCCAATTGGAACTTCTAGTAAAAAAAAGACAGACTCTTGTATAGCTACTCCTATACAGTATTTGTCATTTGTGCAAAGAAATGTTCTAAAGGTTAACCAATGAAATGTCATCATTTGTTGAACAATAATTTGACTATACTTCAGAAGACATATATATGCCCTTAATTTATGTTCTAGAACATACATTCTAAAGCTTTGTCAAAAACTCAAGTTTTATTTCAGTCTTTGGAATGAATATACATTTACAAGGAGGAATGTTTAAAGGATTATCTCCTGAGGTGTGTGTGTGTGTCTGTGTGCTCATGGACGTGTGCATGCATGCGCACAGATGTGTACATGTGTGTTCTCAGATTTCCAAGTCTTATTTATGAAGACAGATGGCTAGCATTCTCTATATGTCTCCTGTTGTCTTGACAGTCTTTGGAATGAGGGTCTTTTTGACTTTAGAGTAAAGATGTACTTTTTTCCCCTCAGATTTGTTAAGAGATTAAAAACTCTGTGCCATAAAAATCGATAAAAATTAAAAACCCAAAAATCTAAACTATTCTATAATATTTTATTGTGTGCGTTCCATAGATGTATGTATTATTTCCTTCCACAGTAGAAAATAACACAAAAACTAAAAGTTAAAGAGAGCTTTATTTTCTCCATTGGACAGGTGGATTTGGGGTAGCCAATGTCAATGTCATGAATGATTTATCTTGGGGGCTAATCAGGGTGGCCTAGAAGTGACATTATGTCCGGTATTGTTGAATCTGTAATCTCCTGAGTGAGGCAGAGCTCAGCCAAGTCTCAAATTTTATCCTTCCAAATTATGCTGGTTTTTGGCAAGTTATTAAACTTCTCTGATCTTGCTGCCTCAACTATAAGACAAGGAGAGTAATAACAATGGTAATCATTGCCTCATTAAATTTAGAGGACTAGATGAGAATAAAATTAGGGAGCATCACTTCATGGGACTTGCAGAATTTAGGTATGGGGAAGAACCTCACAGGCCATCCAGTAGAGTCTTTGTGACCGTATTTGATAACTATTTAAATAGACTCAACTACTAACTTTCCCCCCACATATCCTTTAAAGAAATTAGTGAGTTGAATAATAATAAATTATGTATACATGATTTAAATTTTAGCATTCTAACATTTTCATTATCAAATCATGTTTGGGAAGAAACTCTTATCCATTTCTGTGAGAGTCACCGCTAGGTCTTGCCAGTGCTTGGTAACCACACCCGGTTCTCCATGGCCCTTGGCAGCCAGGCAATAATAAGATAAAACTGTAACTGTTGTTGCTGTGAGGAGGATGAGGTGCTGACCCACGAATACCAACTTGGAGCTAATGATGTCAGTGGATTCTAAAATAGCTTACTCAAAAAGTTGTTCAGTGACCTCAGCTGCACTTAATCCCACTAGGTCATGTTGACGTGAGGAGGAAATGTAAGACGGGGAAGTGATACCTGGAGCTCCAAGCAGATGCATCCTAGGAAGCCAGTTTTATGAAATCACTTGTCTGAAAATGTTGAAGAATCAAGACACCCTTAGTATCTAGTGACAACCATGCTGATGTAGACATATGTTCCTGGCTGTGTGAGTCTAGGGAATATTTCTTATCAGCAGAAGGTATTTCTCAAGTTCTGTGCCCTTTCTGTGATGACAATTCTGACCCCCCTTCAGTGTCTTTTTGATAATTTTGGAGATTCAGCAGATGACTCTGTCAAACCAAAGTCTGTCATATTACATACTGTGTTTCCTTTCTTCTTTTTAATATTCATTTACATTTTAATTCTTTTTGACAATTTCCTAAGTGCATGTAATGCATTTTGCTCATCTCAGCCCCACCACATTCTTCTCTTATATGCTTCCTACCCTGGTAGAACCCCTTCTTTTCACAAGTCCCTTCCCTACATTTTTTGTCACCATTGAGTTTAGTAAGGGATGCTTGCATGCACAAGGGTGAGGGATATTTACAGGCACAGAGAGTAGTAACTAGTGGCTATGGTACTGAAGGAAAGAATTTTCCATACTCCTACAACAAAAAACTACCATTAGCTCATCAGTGAGGGGTAGGAGCCCATGAGCATTATATTAATGGATGATAGAATGTTGACAGGCCTCATCCTGTGCATGTCCTGTGTATATAACAATTGCTGTGAGTTCAGGAGTACCATGGTCATGTCATGTTCAGAAGGTAGTATTTTGCAGCACTCCTCTGTATTTTCTGCTTCTCTTACATAATGTTCCCTGAGCCTTGGGGGACGTTATATATATATATATATATATATATATATATATATATATATCTTGTTTAGGGCTGAGAACCCAATACTTGTTTATCCTCAGCACTTTCAGGTATAAGTCTCTGTGTTAACCATCACCTGCTTCAGAAAAGCATCTATGAATAAGACAGAGAGAAGCATGAAGCCATGATTAGAAACAAAAGTGCTTAAAAAGAAGTTTGATACCATGTCCATTTAGTGAAACAACAAACGTTGTCTTTAGGGGTCTAGGACCTCCCCATGTATGTATGGGCTTTTGACTAGGTTGACAGAACAAGTTGTAACTTCCCTCTTGAGAAGCAGACATCCAATCTAAGCAGAAAGAAGTTAGTTACCCCATGACAACCATGTTATTATTTTACAAATGGGCACCTAGAAGGTTGCCTGGAAGGTTGGTAATATAGCTCACAGTGTTCCAAGCAAGTTTAGGCCATTGATGGCTTGTCTCTTCCAGAAGGGTGAAAAGCATCTTCTAGCCATATGAAAGCTAGTCAGTAAGAAGAAAGCTTCCTTCTCAGTTTCAACTTAATTTTCTACAATTTGTAATAAAAGTTTTTGGTGTCTTCAGAAATAGGGTTTGTCATATAGTTCCTGTGGTAAACAAAGAGCAATTACAAAAGCCTGTGTCATTTTGCGGACCTCCCTGACAAAGTATACAACATAGAAAGATATTCCCAGTATTGGGACTTTTTATTTAATAGCCTATGGCTTCTGGGATCTGCATTATATATCCATATAGGGTAGCTTATTAGAAGTTTAAGCTTTTAAAAATTGCATTTAAAATATTAGCTTATAATATAGTTTTTATAATCCTTAGTTTCCATTACTGTGCATAGTTCCTATTGCAAAAATCAGATTCACTCAATCGCAAACCTTCCTGAACAGATATATTGTGAAGAGAATGACATAAAATGATCGTATGACAACCTCCAGTTATACATAGTCAAAAAGAGTGGAATATGGTTAACAAATTCTTTCTTTTTATGAAAATAAGACTTTATGGACTAGTTTAGATTCATAGGCAATTAGATATCATAGAATACTCAAACCAGCTTTCCATTGTTATCATTTACATTAATGTACCACGTTTGTCATTACTAGATAGTTACTATTGATGCATTTTTATTAATGGGTATGGACATCCTTTCTTTCTTACACTGCATTTAACTGTTATGCATTCTTAGGCTCCTTTTGCTCTGGTGATTTCTCAGAAATGCCTTTTTTATGACCTTTACACTTTGAAGAATTTAGTCAGAAATCTTGTAAAATATAAATTAATTGGAGTTTTATCTAATTGCTGATGCATGATTGGATATTAAAATATTTACCTCCACCAACTTGAATAACCACTATTAAAATTAATGGTTGTCACTCAGCTAGGCACTGGCTGAGCAAGTATTTGCCATATTTCTTCACAGTAAAGTTATTTTCTCCCCCCTGTCTATTTGGTGAAAAAATCATTATGAAGTGGAGAAATCTATTTCATTTCCTTTGGTAGCCTAGTACATAAATTATTTGAAATTCTTAGAATGATGTCTCTTCCTTTATGAAGTTCACATTAATTGTCTACTTTATACTTTGATCTATAATACAATACAGTTATCCTTGAATATTGTGGTGGTTTGCCCCAGGAAGTGGTACTATTAGGAGGCATGGTCTTGCTGAAGTAGGTGGGGCTGTGTTGGAGGAAATGTGTCACTGTGGTCTTGGGCTTCAAGACCCTCATTCTAGCTTCTTGGAAGCCAGTCTTCTCCTGTATAGAACAAGATATAGAACTCTCAGCTCTTCCTACATCATTCTTGCCTGGATGCTACTGTGCTCCTGCCTTGATGAGAATGGACTGAAATTCTGAACCTGTAAGCCAGCCCCAATAACATGTTGTTCTTAAGAGTTGCCTTGGTTATGGCATCTGTTCACAGCAGTAAAACCCTAACTAAGGCAAAGGTACCCTCAGGCATTGGCTTCAGGTTGCCCCAGTTCTTTATGTAAAATTGTATGATATTTGCATATAACCTATACACTATTCTTGTATATTTAAAATTATCTCTACATTGCCCATAATACTTAATTCAGTATGAATGCTGTATGCTACAAGTTATTGAATATTTTCTTTCAATGGTTTTTTTCATCTCTGATGTAGACCTAGTATGTTGTTTCTCTAGTGGTTTCAGTTCTGTTCACTGCTTTCTCTTGCAAATATTTTTGTCTCTGACATAACAGATAATTTTGGATTCATTTATTACTTTTTCAAATTAAACATTTCTTTAAAAATATTTTAAATTATTTTTTTACTTTATGTGTTTCAATGCTTTGACTACAAGCATGTATATGCACTATGATTCTACCTGTTGCATCTCTGAAAACTGGAGTTGTAGACAGTAGTGAGACATCACATAGGTGCTTGGAATTGAACCCAGGTCCTTTGGAAGAGCAGCTAGAGTTCTCAGCCATTGAACCACCTCTCCAGTCACAAATTAAATACTTCTTAAAAGCGCCTTATTTTTTGACAGTACAAGACTCTCTTGGGTTACCTTGCATATTTCATACTAGAATTTAGAATCATCAAATTCCTTAAAAAGCTCTAGTTCTTTTTACTGGAAAGGAATATTAAGAATCAAGATCTGAGATCAACGTGTACTTGTCACTACTTCCAGAGTGCAACAACAGGTCATCATAGATGATAAAGCAAGGGAAATAAATCTATGTGGAAAAGATTTTGGGGGCAAATGGACATATATATGACATACCTTTATGCACACATTATATGCATACAAAATCAATCCATGTGAATTTTCTGGACTACTGATCTAAAAGCCTATCTACTGGGTGCCACCTTTATACCCTCTACTGAGTTTAAACAAATAAGGAAATGTTTTTCTCGGTATTTCTATTGATATTTAAGGTAAAGATCCTTGCGAACAAAGGCACTCTCTTTTGATATGTGTACAATAACAATCTATTTGAAAAGGAGGGACAGAGGGAGAGAGAGAGAAAAGAAGGGAGAGAGAAAAAGAAAAAGTTCTTGGTCCCATCCAAAAGTACAAAAGTGTGTCTATTGCATCCATGAGACTGTCAGGGCAGCTGTTAGCTTGCAACAGAATAAAAATCTCAGACTCATCAAGATTTGGATATTTCTCCCTTCAATTTAAGATTAGTACTAGCAATTTTGTGATATTTCTCAGGTAAATTTAAGGTCCTTTTGAGTAACCAGAGCTCATGGATGAAAGTCAAAGAGAGATATTATTGCAACTATCATGAAGAATAAATAAAATGAATTGCAGCTCAACATCCTAACTTGTTTAAAGATGTGACGAACAAAGCTATACAGAATAAGGAAGTGTTAAAATCTAGTCATAAATGGACAAAAACTTAGGAAAATGGGGCTTGATATAGCCTCTTGAAATGCAATTCCAGTCATAGGATTTGGGTTGCCATTAGCTACCCACACATATAAAAAATACTGCTAGACAAGGAGAGTTACATTATAGAACACATAACCCAGAAGACTTGCTGTGTATGATAGTGTTATACTCTAGACACATAATATCTCTTTTTTATCATTCCAAAGTCTTACACCAATTATATGTCCTACACACTTGCCAAGGTTATAACAGAAATGTGGGACATTCAGAAGGAAGAGTGCTAAAGAGAAGCTTGGACACCTACGTAAGAGAGATACTGGAAGAGACTCTGGTGATTCAGCCTAAGGGTAGGGTCTAATGTATACCATTTGCTCAAATGCAAACTCCTTAGGGAAATTGAAACATTTTTGTTTTATTTTATTTATTAATAATTTTATGTGTTTACATTTCAAATGTTATCCCCCTTCCCAGTCTCCCTTTCATGAACAACCCAACCTCTCCCCCTCCTCTTTGCCTCTAAGAGGGTGCTTCCTTACCCACCCACCCACTCCTGCCTCACCCCTCTAGCATCCCCCTTCTCTGGGACATCAAGCCTCCACAGGACCAAGTGGAACTTCTCACATTGATGCCAGATGAGGCAGTACTCTGCTACATATGTAGAGGGAGCCATGAACTGGTCTATGTATACTCTTTGGTTGGTGGTTTAGGCCCAGGGAGCTCTGAGGATTCCAATTAATTGGTACTGTTCTTCTTCCTATGGAGTTGCAATCTCCTTCAGATCCTTTAGCTCTTCCCCTAACTCTTACATTGGGGTCCCCAGGCTCAGTCCAATGGTTGGCTGTGAGTATCTGTATCTGTCTTAGTCACATGCTGGCAGAAACTCTCAGAGGACAGCTATACCAGGCTCCTATCTGCAAGCACATCTTGGCATCAGCAATAGTGTCTGAAGATGGAATGGATTGCACTGTGGTACAGTCTCTGGTTGTCTGGGTGGCCTTTCCTTCAGCCTCTGCTCCATTTTTGTCCCTGTATTTACTTTAGACAGGAACGATTCTGGGTTAAATTTTTATTAAATGGGTGGGTGGCCCCATCCCTCCACTGGGGGACCATGCCTATCTATTGGTAGTTGTCTCTTCAGGTTCTGTCTCCGGTTATTGGTTACTTCAGCTAATGTCATCCCCATTGGGTCCTGGGAATCCCTGGTGTTTGAGACTTTCTAGTGGTTCCCCAAGTTCCCCACCCATAGCTACTTATTTCTATTCATTCTCCTGGCCTTTTGGACTTCTCTCCTGTTCTCTTCCCATACTTGGTCCTGCCTCCCCCTTTTTCCTTCCCCTTCCCTCTCCCATCCAGGTCCCTCCCTGTCTCTGCCTCTTATGATTATTTTGTTCCCCCTTATAAGTGGGTTTGAAGCCTCTACACTTTGGTCTTCCTTCTTGTTAAGCTTAAGCTTCATATGGTCTGTGAGTTGAATCAAGGCTATTTTGAACTTTTGGACTGATATCTACTTACCAGTGAGTACATACCATGTATGTCCTTTTGATTCTGGGTTACCTCACCCAGGATGGAATTTTCTAGTTCTATCCATTTGCCTACAAAGTTGATGAAGTCGTCATTTTTAATAGCTGAGTAGTATTCCATTGTGTAAATGTACCACATTTTCTGTATCCATTCCTCTGTTGAGGAACATCTAGGTTGTTTCCAGCTTCTGGCTTTTATAAATAAGGCTGCTATGAACATAGTGGAGCATGTGTCCTTGTTATATGTTGGAGTATCTAAACAGAAACACAGTGAACTAATAAAAGTTACAAACCAAATAGATTTAACAGATATCTATAGAACATTTCACCCTAAAACAAAAGAGTATACTTTCTTCTCAGCATCTCATGGTACCTTCTCCAAAATTGACTATCTAATCAGACACAAAACAAGCCTCAACAGATACAAGAAGATTGAAATAATCCCATGCATCCTATCAGATCACCACAGACTAAGGCAGGTCTTCAATAACAACAAAAACAACAGAAAGCCCACAAACCCATGGAAACCAAGTAACTCTCTACTCAGTGATAACTTGGCCAAGGAAGAAATAAAGAAAAAAATTACAGACTTTCTAGAATTTAATGAAAATGAAGGCATAGCATACCCAAACTTGTGGGGCACAATGAAAGCAGTGCTAAGGGAAATTCATTGCACTGAGTACCTTTATAAAGAAATTGGAAAGATCCTATACTAGCAACTTAGTCTGAAATCTCTAGAATCTAAGAAGCAAACACACCCAAGAGGAGTAGATGGCAAGAAATAATCAAACTCAGAGTTGAAATCAAACAATTAGAAGCAAAGAAAACTATACAAAGAACCAACCGAACTAAGAGCTGGTTCTTAGAGAAAAATCAACAAAATAGATTAAATCCTTAGCCAAACTAATTAAAGGGCACAGTTGCAGAATCCAAATGAACAAAATCAGAAATGAAAAGAGAGGTATAACAGCAAAAACTGAAGAAATTCATCAATCCTACTACAAAAGCCTATACTCAACAAAACTGGAAAATCTAGATGAAATGAATGATTTTCTAGAAATTGAAACCTTGAATGATGGCATTCGTCGAGAATTTCCTTTACTCACCAGCAGGTGTTGCTAAGAAATCATGAAGACGGTAGGCAGGGCAACATCATATCCAACATAAACTGAGACCAGTAAGCTCATGAATGGTCATGAACTGAGACAGGTAAACTCAAGAAAGATGACTTTCATTGTCTCTCTAGATATACCAAAATGTCAGACAAAACAAATCACCATCTTTATATGTTCTGTTTTATGCAAGAGGCATCAAATGTTGATTCTTTCATCTAGCTATATTTTCTAATAATTTCTAATTAATGTCAGTGTAGTGGGGAACTGTTAGCAACCCTTTGAAATTTCATGTGATGAGTATTTGTATAAAACGTTGAAAATAGAGGTAGTGACTGCTGTTAGAAACAGTGCAGAAAATGGAAGAGAATGGACTGGAAGGTTCCCTTTGAAATGTCAAATGGCTTCTTCCCCACTCTGAAGGCTCTCAGATTTCTTTCCCCCTTCTCTATTACCCCCTGTGCTTATAGCATCTGAGGCTCACTCTTGGGAAACAGTCCATTCTTTCTACTGTTCAGAACCTATTGCATATGTTCAGTTCTCATGCTGCCCATTCAGTTCAGTGACCAGAAGATGGAGTCTGAGGTCAGGTGAGGCTAATCAGAAGCCTGGTGCTCAGAAACTGTGTGGGGATTGGAAGCCATGGGCTTACTGTCTTCTTGATACCCAAAATGACATTCTGGTAGTTCTTGTTTCCTAGAAGCCCAGAGCTGCCATGTTTCCTTCCTTCCTGAGAGATCAGTCTTCATTCCTCCTTCAAGTTTATGGATCATCTTTTTTTTCCAGCAAATCCCCATTTACCTCTGTCATAAAAAGAAACAGCTCCCATCTCAAAGGAATAAAAGCCATGGTTTATTCTGGAGCAGCTATGAAATACTATGGTCCACAAACATACATTTAGATCTCCCCAAATATAATTTTCCAATGTGGAAGCAGTTTTGTGAAGATTTTATAATAGCAACAGAGCAAAGAGAGTTACAAATCAAGGCCATTTCAAAAATCCATTGACGTGAACATCACAGAGGTTACACAGGATGGGCAAATCTTTCTTATGGGCCTCTGGTGCTACCTGGTGACATTTTTAGCTTGGGGTTAGTAGAAGATAATGGTCTGCTGAGTTGATAAGTTATAGAAGGTTTTTTGTGTCTGTCAGTCATAGGATATTATTTTCCACACAGAGGTAAGAAAGAGAATGGCTCTTTAGGGAGTCAAAGCTAGCCCAAGATTAGGTGCCATCAGGGTCTCTGTACCTGCAACCTTCCAACATTTCCACAGCACTGAAATTCTATTAGACTGTGAGACTTTTTGCAGACACAGCTTCTTTCCATGAATTCTCCTTCACACATCCATTAGTCAAGGTTGGTTTCCACTGACTGCAGCCATCAGATCGTAACTAGTCTACTATGTAGCTGGTTAACTAGTTTAACTCCCCAGGAAAGACCCCAGTGGATTCTACAAACCACTCTAGGGGATTCTATAATATACGTTAAACTCACTGCTGAGAAGGTCTCATCTCAGAATGATGGTAACTTGCTTGAAGATAATGCATGGCTAACATTTACAGACTTCATCTGGAAGTCTGGTTCTGGACATTTTCAGAGACATATTTGGAAGTTAGCTGAAGTTCTCTATGATGTTATGCTAGCAAGGGATAAAGCTGGAACAGGATCTGGATTTCAAACAGGTGTTAGAACATGTGTTAAGGCTCTTTGAATTGTCAAGTTAAAAATACTTTTGTTTCTTCTACAGTATTTAATGTAAGTTGTATTGATTGTACACCTTCTAATTGTGCTAGTGTGTTGAAATCTGGCATGTCATTTATGGAGCTCTATCAACCAGCTTTTGTTTTATTTCCCTGAGTATCCCAGAACCTTGGAATTCTGAAAGAAGCTTGCAAGTACTGGAAGTCGTGAGTCAGGCTTTAAACAAAAGTGTGAGGGTGGTGGGCTTGATTATTGCTGGTATAACAGCTTTAATTACATTAATTGCTAGCACCACTGCTTCTGCAATAGCACTGACACAAGAAGTTAAAACAGTTACTTTTGTTAATCATTTAGCAAAAAAAAAAATGTTACTAATGTGTTGAATATACAAGAGTTTACATATTCAAATCCAAAGATCTGGAGCTAGGATTCATAAACAAGGGAGAAAATGGGGCATTTGTTTTTCTGGGGATGGGTTAACATTAGTATAATATTTTCCAGTTCCATCTACTGACCTGAACATTTCATGATTTCATTTTTCTTTATAGCTGGGGCTCCTAGGATTGATGGGAACAATGAAGGGTGGGGGCAGTGACAAGCACTCCCCTGGCTGGCTGGTGTACATGCCAGTGTGGGGATGGAGACAGCTTCTTAGCATTTTTTATTAATCACTTTTTAATATTTCAAGATCGATTCCAAAGCAGGACAGTTTCAACCAATAAAGTTTTATTGTTCATCTCTTATCATTCTTTTCTCTTTTTGGGACAGGACTTTTACATATGGGTAAATATCTGACTAAACTGTACTTAACTATTTCTATCATTAGGAAAGCATGGGCTGTTCGGCTATCTAGTTCCTTTTTCTGACTCGTCACCCCAGAGAGGGGAAAAGGATGTCATCAGGAAGTCACCAGCAGAAAAGAAATTGTGAAAGAGACTTCACTGTAAAAAGGGCAGCCCACAAGCACCTCCACCTTCAGAGGAGACTGAGCTCCTCAGAGGGCGTGTCTGAAGAGTGGACCCTTGTGTCTGTCCACCAAACATGGAACCAAAGCGGATCATGGAAGGCTATCTTGTGAAGAAGGTAAGTAGGGAAGTCACTTACAAGGCTGGACTTAGAGAGGGGCTTACAGAGGGTTACTGCTTGCTCCATACTTTGTCCCTCCCTTCCAGGGATGTTCCATGTTGGATCTATTGGGTTGGGATGAGAGTATTACATCATACAGACAGTGTGCTGGGGTGGGGCTGCCTCCACACGTTTCCCTACCCCCTCTTTTTTTCTTAAAAGTGAATTAATGTAGTTCAGGCTTTAACACAGTTCGCCATTACAAGCCTGAGAATTCCAAGATTCAGGGTGTGAAAGATGAAACTCCAGATTTAGTTTTTCTTGATTTAAAACACTTTGCAAAAGGTAAACATTGCTTTCTTGGGGGAGGGAAAGCCTCAAATTGACCTGTAAAAGAAGTTGCTTGGAGGACCTTTTAGTTCTTATTTAAATTGACAGGGCTGTAGAAGGGTTAGGGAAGGAGGCCAGGGCTGTAGAAGAGTTAGGGGTGGCCAGGGCTGTAGAAGGGTTAGGAGTGGCCAGGGTTGTAGAAGGATTAGGGGTGGCCAGGGTTGTAGAGGGATTAGGGGTGTCCAGGGCTGGCATGAACAACAAGAAGACAAAACAATATATTAATTTTCTTCGGTGTTCTCCCACTTTACTTCATGAAAGACCTTGTTTTTCTGTTTCAAGGGTGTGAAGGTGGTTCCAGGCTGTGACAGTGGGTGGTGGCTGTAATCTCTTAACCACAACTTAATGAATTTGTGTAGCAGTCCACTGACGTGGTAGAAGTATCATCTTAAAGAACAGAAGCGGAGATGTGAGAATCCAAAAAATAGCTTAGTGTTGTGGTAAATTGAATTTTGATGTTCTTTCTAGTCTTTCTGCTGCTGCTGTGTGAGCTTTGAGTTGGGAAAGTTCCTTGCCTGGTGAAATCACACATCAGAGCTGCTGGCATCCTGTGGGCAATATTCTGGTCACGAACACACTTGCGTAGAGCCAAGTGGGTTCAGCAGCTTAGAAATATTGTTTCTGAGTAAACTCACAAGTAGCTTTCTAACCAAATGAGCAGCCAATGTGACTCTTACCTTTTTACAACTCAATGCAGTTAATTAAATAGCTAGTTAATCAATTTTTGAAAATGACTCTTACTCTATAGCTCTTAATATACTTCCAAGGCTAACCTTGAACTGGTGGCAAGCCTCCTGCCTCAGTCTCCCAGACCCTGGGATTTCAGGAATGAACAATCGGCCTATCTGCATCTTTATTTTAGATCATTTACTTGTTTTCTTCTAGGTTAAAATGTCCTGTGTCTGTGGACATAGGACCCTAAATGGTACATATCATGGCTGCCTGGTTTCATTTTTATTTCAGATTAGAAAGAAACTTTTATTCATCTGTGAGGAGACTAAGATGCCAGGGCCCAGAGATATGACATGATTCGGGAGAAATACCCTCTCTAGCCCCTGAGCACTGAGTTCTCTGTTTAGCACCCTAAGGTTTTTCTGAAGGAAAGCTAATCTCCATTAGTGTTCAGAGTTTATCTGTGGTGGTGAGAGTTATGGGGAACACATGGGCCTTCAGTGTACTCTCTTAGCATAATTGAATTTTGAAGTCTTTGTAAATGAAACAGCTATGTGTAGACTATTTGTAAGTGGCATCCATGTCCTTCCTCTCTCAGAACTGACAGGAACTGCTGCTGAATGAACTCTCTCCTGATCAGACTGAAAAGTAGTGTGTGTGTGTGTGTGTGTGTGTGTGTATGCGTTGTTTCTCTGTCTGTGTATTTGAGCAGGTGTACACCTTCCATGGTGAATGTTGTAAAAGGTCAGGGGACAACTTTCAGGAGTCTGTTTTCTACCCAGGCCATTCTGCATGCTGGCAGGGATCTTTAACAGCTGAGTCACCTCACAGTTTAGGTCTTGTTTTAATACAAATTAACAAGATTGCTGTT
>NW_021604569.1:12570884-12575658 GCF_004785775.1 Grammomys surdaster
AGGTGAGGTGAGGTGAGGTGAGGTGAGGTGAGGTGAGGTGAGAGGTGAGGTGAGGTGAGGTGAGGTGAGAGGTGAGGTGAGTGAGGTGAGGTGAGGTGAGGTGAGGTGAGGTAAGGAAGTAAATCAACCAGAAGCAGGCAAGTCTGGGATAACGAGAGCAGACCAGACTGGGGATTTTATCCAAGAATTCTCTTCTAGAGCCATGTTGTCTTCTGAACAGAATGAAATAGTCTCCACAAGTTTGTGTTCCCTTCCTGTGGCAGTTAACACATGTGCTCACCATGTTAGGGACAGTGCTAAGCGTTTAGTGCATTCATGTATTTCTAAAACATTCCTAGGCTAGCTAATCCTAGGAAATGGATACCATTATCCATTACTTTGCAGATGAAGAAAGCTGAAGTACACAGTGGCAGAGGTCTTGCTTAAAGGTCCCCAGTATAAAGCATGGCACGGTGATACAGAATCAGGAGTTGGTGTGGTTGTGCACCAGTATAACCCAGAGCTGTGTATAACAACTGTAACAGTGTTTCCTGTGGTCCTTATGGGTTCAATCTGCAGTGACTTCCTTTTCCAAAGAATTTTTTTCTCTGATTAGAAAAAAGATGGGACCAGGCAGACCTCAGGACAGAATCATTCCAACTATATTGCTCACAAAATTGGACTCTGACCTATCTGTATCGTATCCATTTCTGAAGCCCTACCACAAGTTAACAATGTGCTAATCTCTTTGAAGCATATAAAAAATTCCTTTAATATTTATAAGGAGAAGCAGGTATTGATGTTTAGAAAAAATGAACAGTTTGTTTAAGATCACAGAGCCCAAAGGCATAGTCGAAATGTAACCACAAATCTAAAATTCAGTTGATAAAGCACACTGCCTTTCTGTACAGTTTATTTGATACGTTTTTGTTAGGGAAAGTCCAATTTGATAGAATTTATCCTTACAATAATACACTACTGGATAGGCTCATTCTCTTGCTCCCAAAGAGCTTATGTACATGTCATACAAGTGTCTGAGGAGTTGTACAAGTAGGGAACTAGATGATACAGTTTACAATGCAGCAGAAGTGAAAGGCTGATTTATTATGATCTCACTTAAAACAGAATGCCCAATAGGTATTGAGGCGGAGTATAATGACGCACCATTCATACATAGTTATGATCATAGTAAAATTCTTGGAATTTGAGCTCTGTATAGGCATGTGACATGAGAGTTTGAAGGAAAGGGGAAGTTAGGAGAGATCTTCATTCCAGGAAGTGTCTGGGAGGGCCTTGCACACACAGTCCGCTTACCTCAGCACTGAGCCTCCAGTGTTGGCTTCTGTCAGTTAAGCTGAACATGCTGAATACGAGCTCACACTCTCCTCTGTTAGATCTGAACTGTTTGATGATGGAGCCTGCATTGTGCTCGTTTCTTTACTCACAACACACAGGTCAGGTCTAAAACCAAGAAATGCTCATTTCCGGATTGAACTTTTCTCAAGGAAGTAAAGTGTCTTAAATAGGCTTACAGAGACGAGAGTCGAGGTTCCGTATTGTAGTAACATTTAAGGTATCCGAAGAAGGGGAAGAGAGCTCAGTGAACCTGGTCGTTACGTGGCCTAGCAGTTACTATTACTTTGGTATTAAGGGAGAGGAGCAGAGTTGCCAGGGTGACCTGATCATAGAAGTCTAGAGGGACAGCAGTGCCACAGGACGGGTGTGTAGAAAGTGGGTGGAAATCTAGCGATGTGAAGAATGTCATCTAGTTTTCCATTTGTGCCTTGTATATTTTGACTACTATACAATTAACATTCAATACAGCTATTTTCAGAGAGCTCACATGTTTAATTTTTTCCTTTGATTGATGCAAAAAAATGTTTTCTAAAAACTTCTAACTAGTGGAACTTTTAAGAAACCTAGAAGCTGGCCGTGGTATCTCATACTTATAATCCTGGTACTCAAGAGGCTGAGGTAGGAGTATTGTCTCTGGTTCAAGGCTAGCTTGAGCAATATAGAGAAATCCCGTCTTAAAACAAAATAAAACAACAAAAAGAATGTTGTGGCACATATTTTTAATCCCATCACTCTGGAGGTATGCACAGAGAAAAGACAATGAAAATTCTAAGGTCATCCTCAGCTATGTAGTAAGTTTGAGGCCAGCCTGGGCTGACTCAAAAAACAAACAAACAAAACCAAAAAAAAACAAACTAACTGCTTCCACCAACAAAAAAAAAATCTAAAAGTTAAACCCCTCTAAACAAAATACTTATCCATTTGCCTATCTCTTGTTGGGCTAAAACTATTCAATTTCTTTAATAACTCTCCTTCAGAGATAGTATCACTGTGGCATTCCCTTCTAAACAGGCCCCAGTTAACTTGTAGCTATCAGGGTCCCTGCATGAAGGGTCCCCAACATACCCAAGAAGCATGGAATTTGCAGTTAGTAGTCTATTCTTGTGAATGCAGAGCAGACATTGCATTCAGTGCAGCACAGGCCCAAGTCTGTTTTCATGTCATGACATGAGGTTCTGTGTAAATAGGACAGTATGCACAGCAGAGCAGTATCACTGACCACGCCCATCACTGACCATTATTGTCTGGGACCCAGGATGTTGTGGAAGATGGCTGGTTGTTGTCAAAACTCTTACAGACTGGCAAGTTTTTCCTTAAGCTGGCACAGGAGCACAGAATTCCCTTCCTCCCCAGCATATGATGCCCATGGACATCCTATTTACTGGAGGTCCACTGCCTAACAGCCAAGGGGAGGGAAAATATGTAGAAAGTACTCTTTCCTGTCATATTAGTTACAATTCCTCTCTGTTTTAGATTTCAGTTTTGAATGATTTATTTCCGGAATAATATGCTGGGGTTTGTAGCCTTGGATTTTTCTCTAAACCTACTTTATTGAGGGTTCTCGAACACTTTACTCACTCTTCTAGCCCAAGGTTTCCTATAAACAAGGTTTATAGGAAAAGGGGTTTATGGACCTGTTTAGAAATAGATCATTAGGGGCGATTCCACTCTTCATTGTCAGGATACCAGCAGTCCAGTCTAATAGCACTCCCCAAACATGAATCAGCAGCAGCGGCTCTGTCCAGCAGGAATCAAAAGGCCTTACCAAATCAGCATGAGTCAACGGAAGTGGCAACAATCAGCCAGAACACTATGGGAAGTTTTTTTGGCTAATTTCTCTCTTCGTCATTTCTCTCTTCAAAGTGAAGATCAGTGAAGATCAGTGAAGACCTGCTAAAGGTTGCACCGTCAGCGAAGCCCAGGGAATCCCAGCAAAGCTTCCTCTCACTGCTGATGGGTTTCCATTTATACGCTCTTTCCAAACATCATGCAGCCACTCTAGCACCTACTCTAGCAAAACATCACATCCCCCTTTTCGTGTCTGCTTCAGCAAAGCATCCTCTCATGTGTCTGTTTCCGCAAAATATCCTCTCATAAGACAGCATCCAGAAAAACATCACACGGCACAACTGAGTTTCCAAAGAAACCAGAAATTTCCCCCTTGAGGAGTTGATGTGAAATTTCCTGAAATATGTCCGTAACTGAAACAAATATGATAAATGGGACATAAGTAGGGCCAAGGCCAGAAGACATTCGTGTCAGGTGACCACACAGAATAACCACCTCTGTAACCTGTCGGTTTTACTTCCTTTCGAAGGGTAGCACAATTTTCTTTAATAGTTTTGTTGGTGGCTTTCAGATAGGATCTCACGATGAAGTTCAATCTGCCCTCAGAATTCTAAGCCTGCTTCAGCTGGGGATTACAGGCAAATGTTGCCATGTCCAACATGACTTCCTTTTCATTTTGAGAACTTCGTCCCTCTTGAGACACATTTGCAGAGTGGCTGATAAATGTAACTATATCGAAGAATTGCTGACCAATCCTAAAATTACCCTTTTAAATTTACATCTTAAATTTGCCTTGTAAAATGTGGTTTAGAAATACTCTCTGTACATTTAAAAGAGGATGTATTAACAGCTTAATCATCTTTGAAATGTATGATAATACTTTTCTATCTCTTTGATGGGACTTAACACAGCTTGTTTCTTTTTTTTTAAAGTTATTTTAATATTTTATTACATTATTTTTTCTACTCAAGTATATCTCTTTAAATGCTTAACATGATCCATTGTAATGTAGTTTTCTAATAGCGTTGTCCTTTCTTTGGGTTATCCCTGTAAATAGGACATGAACTTTAAAGTTCTTTCTCCAGTATTAGGGATAAGCTTTGCAATGGCCCACCATTTTATGTCTAGATCTGTTTTTAAAGCTATGGACTGCTCACTCACTTTGCAGAGATCAGAAATTCTTCTGTAAGAGCAGCTGGAGTTCTTAACCTCTGATGCATCTCTCCTGCCCTAGACACCTTACTTGACTTTCTGTTTTCATTATTTCAGAGATTTCCAGCTCATTCACCTAGTCCAACACTTGCAAATGCTCCTTACACAGCTACTTTTAAATGTTTTTTTTTTTTTTTAGTCTAGCAAACAGAGTAGTGGCATCTTCATACATTTTGTTATTACATCATTACAGTAGTTTGCTCTTACTCATTTCCTCTTCCATCCCCTCCCCCATCCTCTCCTCCATGCTCTCTCACACCCTCCCCTCAGCTGGTTCCCTTCTTCTTACCTTACCTTCTTTACTTCACAATTCTATTGCATCCTCTTCCTCCCTTCTTACAGTGACTTTTCTAGTTTCACGATATGAGGGTACATGCACGCACAAACACACACCACACAAACACACTAACACACACACACACACACACACACACACACA
>NW_021604569.1:12575668-12637866 GCF_004785775.1 Grammomys surdaster
AGAGAGAGAGAGAGAGAGAGAGAGAGAGAGAGAGAGAGGACAACATACACATATAACTTTAAATATAGGTACCACGTGATACTTTTGGGGTCTAGCATATTTCACTTAACACAATAGTTTTTAGTTGTACCCACACTTACAGATGCCATAATTTCCTTTTTCTTTGTAGCTTCATGAAATTGTATATGTGTCTTTATTAATTCAGCTGGTAATGGACATCTAGGCTGTTTCTTTGGCTTGGCTTTTGTATTCTAACGAATTTTATTATTCTAATGAACTTTATTATTCTATATAAATGACTCAATGATGGTATATTTTAAATATCATGAACTTTCAATTTGTTTTCAGTTTTTATAATTATTTCACAAAAATTCACTTTAAATATGATCACATGTCTCATCTTTAATTCCTTTTTTGTGTCATGTAATGCATTAAGATACATTATACCAGGTCCTATAAGGATGACTGTCTGTCCAGTGAGAACTTTAAATACTGCTCATAATCTAAAACCTAAAATGATTAAAATATTATATGAGATTTCTTTTTAGCTGTGTGTATATGGCTCACAAATGGATTTCATGTTTAGACTTAGTTCCTATCCTCAAAATGTATCATATGTATTTTAAAATCTAAAAAAATAGAAAATCTGGAGCAAGACATCGTTTTTGAAGAGTACTATCTGTTTATCATTTCTCTCTCTCTAATTTCTATCTATCTACCTACCTACTCACTTATCCATTCATCTTTCGTCTATATCAAACTGCAAAATCTTGTTAAAGTGTATTTAAAAACTGACCAAGATTCCAGAATTAAGTAGCTACTTGTGAACCAAAATGAAGAAGGCATCCTAGGGGAAGGGAAGAGCGTTAACAAGGAATGGAGAGACCAGGATTCTACTTGCAATTTTACATTACCTGGGCAAGGGTGCTAGGACAAGTCACTTCTGCTTCAGGCTTACTCTTTGGGTCAACAGGAACTTGAGGACAGAAAGGTATAGGGCGTCAACAAGAGTAGGCTGTCTGAGTGACAAACTGGTGGCTTGTAGCAACTGCAAGCAGACAGAGACGCTTCCTCATCCCTTCATCATAACTCACCACATCACTTTTGAGCTTGGGAGAAAGTTAAATTTTTATAAGTGGCAATATAACTCTGTTGGTACAGAGCACTGCCTTCTCTTTGTCATAATGTCCTTATATTAGCTTTCACATGAACTGCTAGACATTCTTCTATGGGCCCCAGGCATGTGTTCCAACTATTTCACCTCATTGTTCAATGAGGAGGTCCTCACCTGTTCTAAGCATTAGGTACTCTACTAAATGCATGGCAGCATCTCACTGTGTTCTGAATTACTCTTCCCCGATAAATAATGATGCTGGATGTTTTTTGTAGGAACTTTGGGTGTCTTGTTGAATGGCATAACCATTTAATGCTGTGGTCCACTTAAAAAAAATGGACTGTTTTACTTATTAGTTTGCAGGCTATATGATTTGTAAATTAAAATAACTGATGTTTTAAGCCAGAAGAGAATTTAATTACAATTATTTCATGTATTGTCATAGTGTTCATTTTTGGAAAAGGCTAATCATTGCTAGTCTGGTCAGTTTTTCTTCCAGGGTGGAAAAAGATAGCACATTTTAGCAGAAAAAATTATTTTAGGCCTAGAATAAAGGCAGTGCCCATCCCCTCAGTGTCGATCCTCTCTGCATATGTAGTTTTCCTTTTGACAAACAGACCTTGATAAGCGGGCCTTGTGTTTCATGATGTGCATTTCCCAGGATATCCTGGGTAATGGTTGATAATTCTATTTTTGGTAGTCACAAAAGTGTGTCACTGTCAGTCAAAGAATAGAAGCCAAGAACCCTTACTTTCTAAACCCTCTGAGAATAGAGATCAGAAAGGACTTCCTTGGTCTAGCATAATGATTAATTTAAAAACATAGTTTTATTAAATTTTTGACAATTTTATATATTTTCATTATATTCACTTCCTACTCCTCCACTCCTCCCTCAGGCCCTCCCACATATATCTCCACGTCTTTACCCTGTCCTTTTTTTTTTTTTTGGTAGCCCATTAACTCAAATTTATTCTACCCTTCCACCAGAGTGTGGTTCACCCACCAGGAGCCACATTTTAAAGGAAGACGACTGTTTCCTCCTGAGTGGTAATGGATATCTTTAGCTCTCCAGTGATAAATAGAGGCTTGTCAACTCCTTCTACTCTATGCTAGCACACTGACTGGCTTGATCCCTTGAAGGTCTTCTGCAGGCAACCATAGCTGCTATGAGTTCATGAGTTCCATGCCCCTGGAATGTCCAGAGGACAGTTTTCCTCTGGTCCTCCCTGGCCTCAGGCTCTTACAATCTTTCCAGTTCCATTTCTACAGGGGTGCTTGAGCCTGGGGTAGGGGGTGTGTGACATCAATGTTCCATTTGTGGCTAGAAAAATGTGTGACTTTTCTCTGCACACTTGTTCTCTGCACTTTAACTAGTTGTGTGTTTCTTGTTAACCACTGTCCACTGCACCAAAGTTCACTGGTCTACAGGAAGAGAGACACAAATTAAGAGACAGTTTGATACTTTGTTCATTTAGGAGACTAACAGTAGTGGGTTCAACCCTGGAGCCTGTGAGGTCCCCAACTATAGGTTTTTGGTCTGATTACAGTACCAGACATGGCTTTGCTCCTAAGAGTGAATCTTAAAGTCCAATCAGGCAGTAGTTGGTTAGTCCTCTCCTATCATGTGTTTAAATTCTGGTCATCAGTCTTGGAAGCAAGAGCCTTTCAGTTGAGCAATCTCAAAAACTCTACTTTATAGAATATACAGACTAAATACAGACACTACTTTCTGCCTATGTCATGGAAAAAAAAAAAAGAAAAAAGGCAACCATAAGTATTTTGTTGAAAGTATTTTTCTTTTTCTTTTTGAGAGAACCAATCCACACAATGCAAATGTTGTAACAGTACATGTGCACACATGTACACACACACACACACACACACACACACACACACACACACAGAGAGAGAGAGAGAGAGAGAGAGAGAGGTTGGGGGGGAAGCTTGAGGATAGTTCCTCCTTGTAGGAGTTAGGTAAGAAGAATGTGGTTTTAGTAAAGGGTGGTGGAAGGCAAAGGCTCTGGGTAATGAGAAGGGCCAGTCATATTTCTAAGTAACTTGACATTTTTGAAATAGTTTTCTCTGTCATCATTTTAATGAACATGAGCTATGTGCTCAATGACATGAAGGAGTGAAAGGACCTATAATGTCAATCTCTGGTAAGGAAATACAACCCCATGATGGCAACTCAACTGTAGGTGCTGTTTAGGCTTTGTCAACTTGACACAAACCTAGACATATCTAGGAAAAGGGAATCTCAGTCGAGTAACAGCCCACATCAGATTGGCCTGTGGGCAACCGGTAAAGATGGGCTCAGTCTGGAAAAGTAGAAGGATGTAAGAAAAGTAGCTAGACAAGATAGGGAAAGCAAGCCAATAACCAGCATTCCTTCATGGTCTGTGCTTCATTTCCTGCCTCCAGGCTCCTGCCTTAAGCTCCTGCCCTGACTTTTCTCCATGATAGATTGTAAACTATACACAGAGACAAACCCTTTCACCACCAAGCTGCTTTCAGTCAGTGTTTTTATGACAGCAGTAGAAAGCTTATGTGGACTGACTATAGACAAGGAAGCACAGAGCCAAGTTATAGGACGCAAAGAACAGTCAGTGGGAAAAGAGGATGATAACCTTCAGATCAAGGCCACAAAGGGCAGTTTGGAAAGACAGAGATGGGGAGGAGGGAGCTAAGACAGGCAGAGTTTGGAAGGGGCAGTTGGAGAGAGACCAGCTGGAAGCAAATGGCAACAGGTAAGAGATGAAATGGTGTCCCAAGAAGTTGGCACCTTGGGAAGATTCATGTTGTGACCACAGAAATTGTCACAAAACGCTTTCAAAGTCAACTCCAGGAAGGCATGACTCTGTTCTGTTGAGTGGAAAGTACAGGTCGCAAATTGTCCTGTCTATGCCAGCTTCTCATCTCTTTGTTGTTGTTACAGGGAAGCGTGTTTAACACCTGGAAACCCATGTGGGTTGTACTGTTAGAAGACGGAATTGAATTTTATAAGAAGAAAAGTGACAACAGCCCCAAGGGGATGATCCCACTGAAAGGAAGTACTCTCACTAGCCCCTGTCAAGACTTTGGCAAACGGATGGTGAGTTGATACCATGAGCCATCAAGACCCTTGTGTCATCTGTTGACCTTGGATGCTCTTTTCAAATTCTGCCTCTCCTAGCTCTCTGCTCCCCTCTCCACTCTTAAGGCTCAGTTTATGGGCCTAGCTGTGTCACCTGCTGACCTTGGAGTCTGTCTGATGTTAGCTTTCTGAATAAACATCCCCTCTTGTCAACATCTCTTTGTTATCCTGACATTGGGCTCTTTTTTTTGCTAGAACAGGTTTGTATCAACCGCTGTTTCATGAAGAGCCTTAGACCTTGAAGGGGGCCATTTCTAATGGAATATCTTTTGATTTTTCAGTTCGTGTTAAAAATCACTACAACCAAACAACAGGACCACTTCTTCCAGGCAGCCTTCTTGGAGGAGAGAGATGCTTGGGTTCGGGACATCAAGAAAGCCATTAAATGCATTGAAGGAGGCCAAAAGTTTGCAAGAAAATCCACAAGGCGGTCCATTCGTCTACCAGAGACAATTGACTTGGGGTAATTTTTTGAGTTTGGCTTTCTCTACTCTTTGACAGTAGTAATAGAGAGATGGGAGGGAACCACAGGTAATCCTAGGCCCCAGTAGGGACTGGGAAATGGGTTCTTTGCAGTGTTCTTTACATCTGCTCTTATCACAAGTGCTTCTTTCTCCAGGATGGCCATTCCTCTTGGTATATTTTCCTTTTGTGTTAAGCATGGCCTGAAACTAGAGACTCATTAGAAAGAATTTCACGTTGGCTGCTTAAATGTCTGATAAGAATTCAGTTCACGTAGGGTAGAGTTGAAAGTGGTCTCTGAGAGGTGACAAAACACATACTTACTGTACAACTAATGTAAGAGTTGGCATGCCACAGGAATAGAATCATGTTGAGCTTCATGAGACTTAGCACTTCTCTCACATGGGTAAGGTCCCAAGAGAAGAAATCTGGTCTGGTCATAGCTACTGGTTTCAGACATCATGTGATTGGCTGGTACTGTCAGAGTTAAGTGGGGAAAGATGCTCAAACTACAAGGGAACACAGAGACTTAGAATTATTCCAACGAGGCTACTTTTAGTTTATTATTCTGAGAACAAAAAGTAAGAGGCCACTCTTACCTTACCACTTTCAGAGAAAAAAAAAGATAAGCTTTTTAAAAAATCATTTTCTTTAAGGCAACTGTAGGGTAACCAATGGCCTGCTGAAAAGCTTGTGAGAAATTGGGAGACTTATCTTTCCATTGCTTTAACAAATATCTAAAAGAACCAACTTAGGAAAGGGAGATATAGTGGGTCCAAGTATGTCACTTGACTTTTGCCTTTAGTTCCATAGTGGTGGTTGGGGGCCAGTATCATGGCATACATAATTCATATAGCTTATCTGTCTACTTTGTAGTTGAGGTATAAAAGAAAGTATTTGGATTCCTATATCTTCATTTGGAGAATGTCCACAAATAACTTAAAGAGTGTGTGTACATGTGTGTGCACCTGCAGGTGGGTCCATGTGCATATATATACATATATATGCATTTGGAGGCTGGAGGCTGATTTCAGACACCTTTCTCAAGTGCTCTCCTCTTGACTATTGAGCCAAGGTCTCTCACTAAACCTGGAGCCCACTGACTCACTTAGTTAGATTAGCTGGCCAGCCTCACACAATGATCCTCCTGTCTCTATCCCCATAGTGCTGACATTACAAGGTACCGTGTCCCACTTCCTCTATGAGAGCTGGGGATCCAAACTCAGGTCTTCAGGCTTCCCTGGAAAGCACTTTACTAAAAGAGCCACCCCTTCCCTGACCACATTTCTTGAAACTTCAATCACCTCTGAACAGCACCAAGCTGGGTACAAGCCTTTCAGGTATAGGTGTTTGCAGGACTTGCTAGATCCAAACTATTGCAGGGCCTTTAAAGATCTTTGTTCCTGCTGACATGGCCCTGGGAACTCCTAACCTTTAGCAAATAATAGGACAACTCTTCATCTCAGGCACCAGGATGAAATCAAACAAGCAGATTAATGAATTTCAGGGATATTATGCACATCTGTTAAATGTTTTGGTTTTGCAGGCCATGTGATTATGCAAGTTGGAACACTGCCCTTTAACTACTGCTCTTCTGACAGAGTAGGCTCAGGGCTACACTCCTGAGTGGGGAAACTTAGCTTGGGAAGGCCTATCTAATGTGGTTCATGGTTCTGAAAGGCTCCTCCTTCATCTCTGTTTGATCTGCACAGGGCTTTGTATCTGTCTATGAAAGACCCTGAAAAAGGAATAAAGGAACTGAATCTGGAGAAGGACAAGAAGGTTTTTAATCACTGCTTCACAGGTAAAATGTTGTGCCCTCCCCACGTGGGCAGCTAGGAGGGGATGTGGCATTCTCCTTTGGTCGTCTATGTGTAGTGGGTGGGGTGCACAAGACCGAGGGGTGCACAAGACCGAGGAGTGCAGACCTGTGAACAAGAGAAAAGGACTCTGCCTGTGTTGAAAGAGTAATAATGGAAGAAAAAGCCTTTGTTTTTGTTCAAGACTCCAGAATCACAGCTATATTGACCAAGCATCTCTTTTCTCTAATATTTAGCATAATGTTGAAAAAGTATTGGAAAAGGGCACAGCTTGATGTACTGCAACCCATGCTGTGATAAACAAGAATTCAGGTCCATGTATAAAAATCTAAATAGTAATGTTAGGGTGTCAGACACTGTAAGGTATTTGGTGTTTATGACGTGTGGCTTACCTGTGAAAACACATTCACTAAAAACACACTGCCTGGTTTTGAACCCTGGATCTGCAGCATACTACCCACAACCCCCCAGACAATAGTCATTCTGTGCTTTCCATCTGTACAGTAGGGAAAAGCAGAGTGTACCTACTTTCCAGGCTTGTTGTTTTATAGTGGAACAGTACCTGACCCATACAAAGCGTTTCGAGTGCTAAGCTTTCAAATAGTTACTATGATTAAAGAGGTTATGTATCTAAGTAACAGCACCACGATTTTGGAAAAGATGAAGAACTAAGAGAATTGCTGAGGTGAACAGGGGGCGGTACCTCAGGTGAACAGGAGGTAGCGCTTCAATTTGACTTCAAAGCAAAGGGAGTTTGTGGGGAAGATCAGTTATGGTGGAAATGTGCAAAATATAATCTGGAAAAATAAACTGACCATCTGGAAAATCTGATGGCTCATTATAGAAAGCAAAATGGAATGTATAGTTTGGGAGTATGTCAGACACTCCACATAGTAAACATGCTTGCAAGAGATGACACAGATACAGCTTGCTGAAACTGTAATAGTTTAAGCATCTGATAAGATATTTGGTCCACAGAAAATCCATGAAAATGGCTTAGGTCAGAGTCAGGAAGGTGAAGAGGAAAGGATGAGATTTGCACCTTGGGGCAATATCTCACAGAATGGGCTTCAGGAAATGAAGGCGGTAGCCCTTTAGCATCAAGTCAGGACTAAGCTACGGCATCAGGCTACTAAGGGACACAACAAAAGCAAGGCAGGATCCTAAGGCTGTAGGACTGGGGTTACTATGAAAGAACACCAGGCCAAAGGAATAAGAAGGGGTTCCTATGTAGACTTGGCTGGCAGATCTAGCCTAGACTTATTTTCTGTTGAATATACCCCTGAGTCTCAGAGTATTCACCAAGATTCAAGTCCTTCCTATGGATGATCATCATAGGTTCTAGAACACTCCATGAGTGGAGTCTTCATGTGAGTCAGATGAGAGGCCGAGTTTAGGAAGCACTTAGCGCTTACATGCAATGGAGTGCCTTGACTATCTCATGACAGGGAACCCAGGCTGAGGTTGTCTTTCAGACTCCAGCACAACCAGTCAAACAAGCACCACTCAAATGTGAGACATACAAAATGAAGGTCCATGACAGACTTGACTGAGGCCCAAGGTTACTTCAACTCCCGAAATCTTAAGCTTTTTATATTTCAAAGGGAGCCAGTAATTACTACCTCATTTGTGAGGCTGTGAGGATTGAGGGGAGAAATTCTTGTCTTCACAGAGAAAGAGATGGGGGTAAAAATTTCCAGGTGTGAAACTCATGAAGTGCTCACTCTCTGAAAGGGGTCATGGGTCTCTCAGGTGTCCCACACCTAATGCTCCAGTTCCAGTAACTCAGGACTAGTAGTAGGCTGCTATGTTGGGTGTCACTGTGTGAAGTTGTAAAGAACACACTTTATGAATGTAAAGCTTCATTTTTAGCTTGAGAATAAGATGCAAAAAAAAGATAAATCTTCTTCATGTCATTGCTTGTGCAATTTTCTCTTGAGAAAAAAAGCTAAGTAAAATGACAACTCAGTGTTCCTGAGCCTTTAAAGGGCATGATGATAAACACAAATAATGTAATCCAATTTCAATTTAGGACACACATGCCATTGTGCTATTCCATAATTAATAACCGGAAGTGTCTCTTTGTTGACAGATGTTTTTAAATGCAGCATCGGACTTTCCTCACTGACCCACATATTTTTCCTGCCCTTGGCACCTCGTGCTTTCTCACCAGCTCCGTCTCTGGTCTCAAGGACTGCAACATGCTTCTGAACTCGTCCACATGGCCACTCCTTGCCTTTGCTGGACTCTCAGCTCCTCTCTCAGATACTTGCAAACCCCTCTCATATCTTAGGTCTCAGCCCCGTTACTTTCTCTATAAATCAATTTCTGATTTGATGCAATTACTCGTCATACCACAATATACCACTTATAGAAAAATTTTTTAACTTTGACGTTTACAATTTCACTAGTCAATCTGCCCACTACTGTCTTGTATCTAGTAATTTAGTATCTTGTACAAGCTCAGTTAATGTGTGAGGTAGTAAAAATAATTTATATATTTCTTTTTGAAGTATTGTATAAGTATATATATATATATATATATATATATATGCATATATACATAAATACTTGTGTGTGTGTGTGTGTGCATGTGTGTCAAGTTGTGCTTTAACGTTTGCATGATTTCTTTGCTTTCCAAATATCTGTCTCACTAATTTTCTTTTTCCTTGTTGGAGTCACAGAGAAGATGAGACCAGATGGACTCTTGTGTCCACTGGAGCCAGTGTGTGGTTGGTAGTCCGTGGCTCATGGCTTGGAAAAGAGATGTAGCTTTCCCTCTGATGTTCTCATCCAGGTAATGGTGTCATTGACTGGCTGGTTTCTAACAAGCAAGTTCGGAATCGCCAGGAAGGACTCATGATCTCTGCCTCCCTGCTCAGTGAAGGGTACCTACAGCCTGCTGGTGATCTGTCTAAGAATGCAGCAGACGGAATAGCTGAAAACCCTTTTCTGGACAACCCTGATGCTTTCTACTACTTTGTAAGCATGAAAAGCTACCCGTACTTGTGGTCCTGACATAGAATCAGAGTAGATTTTCTAAGGGTAACTAGTTTATAGCCACACATGCAAACAGAATGTCTAGTTGGAAAGAGAACTGATGGGTGGGAAGGCTGGATGGAGAAGGGAAGTTAATAACAAGCTGGTGAGATGGCTCAGAGGGTACAGACGCTTGCTGCCAAGCCTGATAACCTGAGTTCAGTCCCCAGAACTTGTATGTAGAAGGGGAGAACCAACTCCTTCCTGCATGTTGTCCTTCAATTGTTGGCTCTTCACACTAATGTAAGCTTTCTCCTGCTATGAACTCCCTTCCTGAATGTTGTAAACTTTGTATACTTTTGTAAACTTTGTAATCCTCAAGGCAGGAAAGTGCCTAGACGCTCCAGTGACCAGACTCCACTCCCACACTTCCCTATCAGCCATAAGAATTATTTTCTATGAGTTGAAATGGCCATTCCCAGCCCAGAGGCAGAAGATTGGCCAATTCCCACTCAACTAGAAAAAAAAGTCCTATCAACCCCTGAGTTTACCCCAAGGATCAGGCCACATAACCCCTCCTACGCAAGCCACCCTCTCACCTTGGCAAGGAACCCTTTATAAACCCTGTGTTTTCCCCAGTTTTCTGCTGCTTTCTCCGTAGCAGAGGTAGCCACCCTCCTGGGATTTTACCTCCCAATAAATCTCTCGTGTGAGGTTTGTTGTGCCCTGTGAATGTGGCATTTCTTGGCTCTCACCTTCCAGGATACGTTTTGGAGCAGAGCTGTAACAGTTTTGCTGGAGCAGAGCTTTTGCTAGGGAAACCTCGGCTTTCCAGAGAGGAGATGTAACACTTTCAGTGAGGAAATAGTCCTCAGACAGAGCAAAGTGGTTACACTTGCATTGGGGAAACTCCCCTGGCCAGAGGAGAACATCTGTAGGGATAGGCTTTCCTTAGGAGCAGCAATACTTCGCTGATCTCCATCCCCGTTCAGTGGCACATGTTTTCATATGTATCCAACCCCCCTCAAACACACACAAACATTTTAAAAACATGTACTAGAAGTTATGAAGTCACTCGGCCAATAAAGCATCTCTTACACCAGTACTGTCTAGACTTCACAGCTTCTCCTTCAAATGCTGGCCTCTCCAAGTGAACAGTTTAAAGGAAATGATTGTTTATCTGAATAGTTTTCTGTCACTCACCTTTGAAATCTTATTATTTTTGTTCTAAGTCAGTGGTGCTCAAACTTCCTAATGCTGTGACACTTGCTTCGGGGATTCCTGACCACAAAACTATTTTTGTTGGTACTTTATAACTCTAATCTTGCTATTGTTATTAATCTAACATAAATAGCTGTGTTTTTTAGTGGTCTTAGGTGACCCCTGTAAAAGTGTTGTTCAACTCCCAAAGGGGTCAGGACTTACAGGTTGAGAACCAATGTTCTAAGCAATCATTTAATTAATTTTAATTTTAATTAAAATTAAATTGTGTGCCACTGCTTGGCACATGTTGTCCTAGACAAAGGAAATACAGCAGTGCAAAGACAACAGCGTCTGTCCTCTTTAGAGGGCTGTCCATGAAACCACAGTATGATGGGCTGTTTGTGTTTGAAGATACAATAAAGGATTCATTGTGCTTTTGTATACACTTCCACCCATGACATTGTATGTTTCTTATGCTGTTTACTGAGATTGCTAAACCCACATTATGTAGCCTGAGCCTAACTAGGGTTCACATGACAATTTCAGCAACTGTGGACTTCTAGGGGGATTTTGGACAGTTTTGTTTCTATTTTGGATCAGAATGTAGAAGTTACAAAAGCTCCGTTGAGAACCATTCAGTTTGTAAAAATGAAGCCAACATCCAAGTCAGGGTTCATTTCACTTTTGGGGAAGTTCCACTACCAGTACTTTTTCATGCTTCAGCCCTTGTGTCGAGCTTTTTATAGCAATTTAAATGAAGGGTGCTAAATTAACTCCCCGAAGAAGCAGCTCCCTCCTCCTCTGTGTGGTTTGTCACTCTTTTAGAGCTCAGAAAATCCACCCAATTATACTGACCTCAGAGGCTGAGATGGTACACATGCCCTTGCTTCTCTCAAGGCGACAGATGGGTGGAGCTGGGTGACAAATCATGGTGGAGAGTGTTGTGTTGGAGTGCTGTCTAGTTTTAAAGATGTGGCCATGACATCCCATGAGAAAAAAGATGTTGATGAGCCAGACTTAGGACATTACCTGGAGAATCACAGAAAATGAAAGGCTACTGGTCAGATCACACTTGGCTAGAGGCACATAAGGAGCAGCAACCAGGTGCAAGAGGATGGCAGAGGCTTAGACAGCAAATTCAGAGTAACCCTAAAGCTTCAGATCAGGGTATATGCAACAGCAGAGAGGCACAGTGGTTGGCAGGAGGGTGTGTGACATCAGTACAACAATGTGCCTAAGACCAGTAAGAACCTGCTGTGTGGTTTCCCAACAGCCAGACAGTGGATTCTTCTGTGAGGAGAACTCCAGTGATGATGACGTTATTCTGAGAGAAGAATTCAGAGGGGTTATCATCAAGCAGGGATGTTTACTGAAGCAGGTGAGTGACTGCCACGATTTCACCCTGGCCTTCCTCTCTTTTCAAGCCTTCTAATAGTTTTTTTCTAAATCACTAATATGAGCAGAGAATGGTGATGCATGTTCATAATCCCAGGACTCATAAAGCTAAAGAGATGTCTGTGAACTCAAGGCCAGCCTAGACTAAACAGTGAGACTTTAGCTCAAAAGAACAAAACACGAGTAACAAATGAAAAAAGTCAAGTTGTTACATAGTATTTAGTTTGTTTGACTAATAATAACCCAAAAATGAAACCCACAGAGTGAAAGACAAAATGTTTAGCAGATGATAAAGGTAATGTTGGGTTAGGACTGGGACAGGCAGGGCAGAAAATGCCCCAAGAGATAGTGAAACTCTTCTTTTGCAAATTTCATAATGATGAAAAGTGTTTTAAGAAAATATTGCCCCCCCCTTTTTAATAGGGAGAAAGAAGTTGGCCAAGAGATGCCATTAAAAAGATAAAGATATTTCATGGTAAAGTATTTCAAAGTGACCCGAAAATAGGAACAGGCCACATTCTCTGGTAACCTTTAAGAGCAAAAAGGTGCTATTCCAGACTGGAAGCCTGGTCAGACCTAAAGCTATGGCATGAGGCCAGCTCTATAGGAACAGTGTGTTAAGGTCAGGTCCTGTTGGAGGGCATGGGCACAGGCACAGCACACGTGTGTGGTGTGTGTGCAGGTGTGGGGGTATTCTGTGCAATTTCAGGAACAATGTAGCTTCTTTTCAAGGAGTTCAGAAAGAGGAAGTATTCATTTCTTAGGGACATAGTTTAGATGGTTCTGTTTTAACTGACAAGCTTGGGTTACCTAACTTTTTCTTTGTTGCATGTGTTTTTGCTATAACCTCTGAATTTAATCACATTAATTCAAAGTTAAGGATATGATGATAGGAGATTTTCCCTAAAAGTTCACTTTATTGCGTACGAACCCAGAATCTGCTCAAGTTGCATTTGTCTGGTCTCTAGTTCCCATATGCATTTCAGAACATTTTGGGCAGAAGGCAGCCACAAAATGGAAATTACCAAGGGGCTGCTAAGGGAGGAGCGTCCTATTTTATTGCTTGGAAGAGGATGTTTGTGCAACCCCAGGGAGGTGAGAATCCAGGTTGCCAAGTGCATTCATTGTAAAGAAAGAGGTGTGTTTGTAGCCCAAGCCAAGCAGAGTCCTGAGTTACTGAGTTTTCCTTCTGTGTGCATGCCTGCCTCAATCCTTTACCTCATGAGTAACCCTGGTTCATATCAGAACTATTTGAGAGCAAATTTAAAAATGTTCTTTATGTTCTTCAAAAGATCAGCTCTCCTTCCATTGCTGCTTGGAGTTCACCAGGGCTAACCTGTCAAGAAGGTTTACACCTTCATGAAAAAGGATACCCGTGTTGCACACTCCACAGGTGGGAAGAAGCTGTGTCTAATTGGAGAACTGTGTTCTTCCTGCTTCTCAGTTTTATTTCAAGAGAAATAATCATACTAGATACATGGAACCAGTACAGGGATGAATGAACAGCTGTGGCTTATATTTGGTCTAATCCTTTATGTATAATTTTTTTATTATAACATATCTCTCATTTCATTCTTTTGAACTTTATATTTGTATCTAGTATTTTATTTGTGTTCTGTCATAGTCTCTTTTCTTATGGATTGTTAACTCTTCAAAGAATAGCGCCATGTCTTGAACTGAGTTCTATGCCTAGCGCTGCTCAACATGTCATGCACAGTAGTGTGCCATTTCACATAATTCTACAGCCAGAAGACCACAGAGCAATATTTTAACTTATCCACATGCTTCAATAACATCTGGCTTATAACTGGTCTTGGTGCTGGCTCCCCGAGAAAGACATTGTTCAGGACCCAGTAATTCACCATGACCACCTTTTACCTTGCATCTCAGTACACTTCTTTCATACGCACTGTGTACAGAGTGATGCTACCAACTCACCCTTCCATTCCCTATATTGTTTCTTGGTACAGGGGCACCGGAGGAAAAACTGGAAAGTGAGAAAGTTCATTCTGAGAGAAGACCCGGCCTACCTGCACTACTATGACCCTGCTGGGGTGAGGTTTTGTGTAGATATGTCGATCCAAATAGAAGCTTTGCAGTGTGCATGAGCTGGGGCCACCCCTGCTGTTAGATCACTTCTGTTTCCATTCTCAGGTTTCTCCTTAGTCTGTTACTTTTTTCTACCATTTCCCACGGCAATGTCTGAGTTCTTGTGCCTCCATGGAGGAGTTGAAGACAATATCAACATATATGTATTTGGTCATTTTGTTCCATTTTAATAGCACATACACACACACACACACACACACACATACACACACACACACACAAATTTCTCTTAGCATTCAAATAATAGGCTTCATTGTGACAGTTCCGCTCACATCTGCCTTCTTTGATGTCGTTTCTGTGCCACAATGCTGTCTCATGTACCCTCTTCTCCACGCCCATTCGATTCTTCCTCCCCTGAATAGTCCTCCTGCTCTCAGGTACCATTCAGTCTTTCCACCCTTACTCTTCTTTTTATACATTTCCTCCTCATTTGTAGTCCCCAGTCTACTTTGTAAGGGCTTCTCAGGAAAAAACATGAGGAGCAGTCACCTTTCTGAGTTTGGTTTATATTGTTTTACCAAAACGGTCTATAGTTCCAACCATTTTCCAATAAGTGTCAATAGTTTTTTATTTTTACAGCTGTATATGTCACACATTTTCATTACTCATCCATCCAATCCAACTTCCAGGTTGAACTGGAATGGATTTTCTTCCATCTCTCTCTGCTCTTACCAGACTGACCCTGTGCTAGACCAGGCAGCGTATGCCCTCCTTCTATTCTTCTGAGGAGCCTCCACATTTGATTTACGTAGTGGCCAGCACAGTTTACATTCCCACCAGCAGTGTGTAAAGGTTCAGTTTTTCTCTATATGCTTGCCAATATTTACTATTTTATCTTTATGACAGCGGTTCTGACTGGGGTGAAATAGAACCTCAATGTGATTTTGATTTGAACTTCAAATATGTATTGACAGCTTGTGGTTCTTCTTTTGAGAACTGTCTATCCATTTCATTAGCCCAATTTTTAACTTGATGATTTGTTTTCCTTGGTATTTTATTTAGGAGTTTTCAATATATTCCAGATACTAATGAATATCATGTTTGGTGTAGAATTGTTCAAGGTTTCCTCCTGTTCTGCAGGCATCTCTTCACTCTGCTGATTTTACTCCACCGATATGGAGAAGGGGGTTCAGTTTCCTCCACATCACTTGTCAGTTTTTTCCTGTGCTGCTGGAGTCCTTTCCAAGAAGCCCATTCCTAAACATCATTTCGAAAGGGAGGGAAGACATTCTGAAAAGGATTTTCTTCCATCTCTCTGTTCTTTCACCAGACAGAGTGACCCTGTGCTAGACCAGGCAGGCCCAGCACTGCATACTTTGGAAACACAGTAGCCCTTCTCTCTTCTAGGGTGAAGATCCCCTAGGAGCAGTCCACTTGAGAGGCTGTGTGGTGACTTCGGTAGAGAGCAGTCCTGATGGTAAGAATGAACTTCTTTATACCTTGTATATTTATGACATGCATACATTAACTGTCTGAGAACTCTGGAAGTATTTAAGTGCCATCTCTTCCCAAGAGCTGACCCACCTTTCAGAACTTGGGAAACGAGATGTTTTTGTGCATGCCTTGAGTGTGTCACTGAATAATGATAGAAAAACCTATTACCTCCAAACTGGCTTCTACAGAGAGCTTGATCACAACTCCTGATTCTGTGGTGTTCCTTAAAGGAGATGATGTAGTTATCCATATAAAGGAATGCTCTGCAATAAGTGGAACACCAATGCAGCGATGCGAACTGCCCAGTGGGAATCTCACAGGCTCAACTGGTGGGTCTGTGCTACGTAGACTGCCACAAAACCCATGCCACCCTGCTGGATCTCAGTTCCTGCTCTGAAAATAAGGGGCTACACTAGATGCCTTTGACTGACACATGAATTGACCGTGTGGCTGTTGAGTGTTTTGTCAGGCCCAGAGTCACATGGAGTCACTGAGATGTGACATTCACAGCCTGCTTTAATTTTTCTTCCCTGTCACTTGCTAGACTTTTTCTTTCTGTGTTGTTTTATTTTTTAAAAATCATGTTTTTGAGCACAAAATTATACAGAAAACTATGTAACAATGACCAAATTTCAACAGGAGTAGGCATACAGCAATTTGTTTTGTTTGATGCATGCTTGTCTGTCTTCATCTCTTGATAATTTATCTGGAATCAAATGAAGATATACCATTTAAAGGGGAACAAACCATGCAATCACTCTGGCTTGACATTTTGGGTTTATTTGCCTTTTTGTCTTTTATTAAGAGCTCAGAATTAGGTCTTAGTTTAGACTATACTTACAAGACTGATGTTAGATATGGTTTGGGTTTATTATATATTTATGCTTGCAAATATAAATATATGTACCTTTTAATGTAATGTATATTGAGGTTGGCTCTAGGTTTATATTATGAGCAAAATAAAGGAACTCCTTAAACACTATCAGAAGTTACTTAGTAGATGCTATTGGTGTGCAAAGGCAAGAAATTTGACACACTTACTAATGATGAAAGAAACTGTTTCTCCTTGAGTATTATGCATGTTTCTTAATAATCATACTACGTAGCTAACTTTATAAATATTGCATGTATCTTTAGACAATGAATATGCATGTATACTTTAGGACACTGTGAGACAGGCAATTCATGATCTGGAGAAGGAAAAGGGAGAGGTGAATTGCTGGTACCCACAGGTTATTTTACTTTCTCTCTCACCAGGTAAGAAGGGTGACGGAGAGAACCTCTTTGAGATCATCACTGCAGATGAAATTCACTATTACTTGCAGGCGGCCACTTCCAAGGAGCGTACTGAGTGGATCAAAGCCATCCAGGTGGCCTCACGGACTGGGAAGTAAGGACAATGTTCAAGCCCTCATCCCCTCCCGAGGGAAGTCCATGTGTAGATAAACTCAGTGCGTCACTGTCTGTGGTAATTCAATCAAGAAGAACGGAGGACTAGGAAGCATCTGCCTGCATGTAACTAGCCAGGTGCCACATAATATTGCCTGTGCCTCTCCTCTCACTCAGGTCCCTCCACCCTATCTGTGTCCATAAGCTATCTAATGAGCTATGTTGGTAGGCTACATAGCCTTTCCAGGCCTTAAGGATTCTTGTGGAAAAAGAAGTCATGGACTAGGGTGTCTCTGAGGTCCTCTCTAGATTAAAAAGAAAGCCAAACAGCAAATCAACACATAATGCTCTGTGATTATAATTCCCATGTAAGCGAAGCTGTGTCCAGCTATTCTGCTGGTGTCTTTTTTTTGGGTCAGCTAGTGGGCTCTTGCCTCCCATCCCATGTGCGAGCTTTCTTTTAGACATCGCCTGTCTTTGAAACTGTTGCCAAAGTATTCTGAGAATACTAAGACTTCTCCTTTGTTCTCTGATCTTGTAGCTGTTGTTCACAGCTTCATGGTCATGTAGTTCACCCAGGCATTTCTCCAGAGGAGATTTCAGCCTTCAGCTTTTGCTGTTGTAGTTCCTGAGAAATGGACCCAAGGAAACCACGGGAAGCTGAGGGTCTTGCTAGATGACAAAGCTGCTTAGATCAAGATCTGTCGTGGGATGGGGCCATCCCTTTGGTCTTTTCTGGAATATAATGTATCACTTCTTACAAATTAGGGTAATCCCTAAGTCCTTGAGTTTCTCTTAAGTTTTACAGAAAATTAGTTCATTCAGGGTCCTTGCATGTGTGAAGGCCATGGGCAGTGGCCTGGCTAGCATGTCTTCCTGATCTGCAGAGAGAGGACAGGACTGGATTGCAAGGCAAGCTGAATAGATGATAGACCTATGCAGGGTCAGCACCGAGGGCCTGGAATCTATACAGAGTGTTTGATGAAGGCTATCAAAGCCATGAAGCTCCTTTAGGTCTTCTGATCTCAGTGCATGCAATTCTCTGATCTTAAGAGTAAGCAGCTCCCAGTTGATCTCTCAGGGCTTCCTGGTCTATTAGTCGGAGCTGGTTTAAAACAGGAACTTGTCTGTAAATTTTCTGTCTAATTACTCTTGTCCCGAAGTATAAAACTAGGTATTCATACAAAGGAGTATATTTTTAAGATATTATTATTTTTGTGTGTATGGTTGTTTGGCCTGCATGTATGTATGTACCATGTGCTACACCTCATTCCTAAAAGCCAGAAGAGGGTACTGGATCCTCTCCAGCTGGAATTATGGGTGATTGAGCCAGTATGTGTGTGTGTGTGGTGGGAACTGAACCCAGATCCTCTGGAGGAACAGCCAGTGTTCTTAGCCCTGAGTCATATTGCCAGCACTACGAGTATTTTTCTAACTCCATATTTAGTTCTGTGGTGCTGGTAAAGAAAGGAACGAACATTTCCCTGATTACATAGCTCCTCTATTCATGTGTTAATTTCCCTGTGCCAGTCATTCGACTCTGGCTCAGGTTATTTTATTGATGACCAAGAGGCAAAGGACTATCCTTTCTTTGATTCTTCAGCACATTGTCTTTATCTAATGCACACAATGTTTTATTTATTGTTAGTCTTCAAATAATTATTAATATGGAGTCAGCCTAATGTTTTGAAATAGGTAGGATTTAGCTTAGTGCTGTTTGGGTATGCTGACTTTGAAATTGCTTTCCCTTTATATGATTCACTTTTATGTTCTGAATAGTTTTATTTTATTTCTCAAATCATTTGCATACATTTAAAACAAAACAAACATCATGGACTGAAGAGATGGCTCAGCAGTTAAGAGCACTTGCTGTTTTTGCAGAGGACTGGGATTCTGTTCCCAGGTCCACATGGTGGCACACAACTGTCTGTAATTCCAGTTCCAGAGGATCTAACACCTTTTTCTGGCCTCCAAAGGTACTGGAGACATGTGGAATACGTGAAGGCATTCATACAGGCAAGCACTCACACACATAAAGCAAAATTAATTAAATCTTTTAAAACCAGTTTACTTTAGGGTATAATAAAATACACTCACACTGAAGACATGGTTAAGGATAAGGTAGAGGATACTTCTTGTTTTTAACACATATCACCTCAACTCTAATCCTTAGACAGATGAAAAGACTCATTAAGTACACACTAAGGACACACCTAAGCTTCCTTCTTTAGAGCCTCTAAGGATGCTGTAATTTCATCTCTGTTACAGCCTAGTGACTGTTTTCCCCTGGGACTTCAGGCACATAGTAATGCAGGTGGGCACAGTGGCTTGTAGCATTGTGAAGGCTTCCTAATGTAAGCAGTTGCCTTCTCCTCGGAAGAAGCTGTCTCTCGATAAAACAGGTACATAGGGACTATTTAGATGCGCTATTTATATCTGAACAACTTTTCTGCCTACAAATAAAACTCAGATCCTGTTGGGCACCTCAATAAGATAACGGACATGATTTGAACACTGTCATGGTAGCCACCACCCTCAAGATGTATATGAAGTGTGTGGAAGTTGATGATTCTTCTTGAAGGATGTCTGTTGCTGTCAAGAATCACTGGTCATTTTTTCCCTCAGTATTCCAACTTAAAGTGGGAAGAAAACAGGTTGCTTAATTACCAACCACAGAGGTTTTAAGAGATAATATATAAGCCATGTATAGTGGCATACATATGTAAGCCCGGAGCTTGTAAGATCATGGTGGGAGGATGGTGAGTTTAGGGCGAGTCTAGCAACACAGTGAGACCATGGAAATAAAGAAAGAAAGAAGGAAGGAGCAGAAGACAAGGTGATAAAAGGAGGCAAAGATCTTCTTGCCTCATGCAACTCATAGGAGTCAGACAAATAAAACATCAGTCTGAAAACCAAAACACTCCCTAGAAGTCAAGATAGTGAAATCTCACAGCATGAAATGCAGCCTTTGGTTTATAATACACACACACACACACACACACACACACACACACACACACACTGCACCATAGCGAGTGACTTTCAAAGCAGAATGAGGAAGTTACTTAAATGAAGACATAGATAACCATTGGTGCTTGTCAGGAGATAGTGAAGAAAGCTAAACAGAGGCTTAGAGCCCATTGCCTATGGACTCTTTGGAGAGTGATGTAAATACCTCTGGCCCCCATCTTTAGGGCAAAAAGAAGACAGGAAGGGTAATTGCACAGCAGTTCAGATTGTATTCCATGTTCTTTAAATTCAGGGTTTAAAACCATGAAGGATGTGTTAGAAGTAGAGAAGATAGTAACAAAAAAAGAAAATAGTGGGAGAAGTTCAAAAAGCTAAAAAGTTGCTTAAAAATAGAGTGAAATTATACCCTAGCTGTGTTTGATCTAGTTTCAGGGCAAAATGAAAATAAAATTTAGAGGCCATTGGAGGAGACAAAGCAGGTGGGAGTTGCTCTTCTGAGGAGAAATACACAGAGATGTTTGTGGAAAAACTTAGATGTGGTGGGGAAGGCACTGCTGGAGCCTGAGATTGGGGCTCAGAAGCAAACTCATGACTTACATAGTTACAGCCTCCCTTAGTATCAGCTTCTGTGTCAGTCAGCATTCCATCACTGTAACAAATGTCTCAGATAAACCAACTGAGAGAGAGAAAGGTTTATTTTGTCTCACAGTTTCCATTAATGGTTGGCTGGCCTCTAGTTTGGGGCTTCTGGTGACTATCTTATACCAGCAGAGAGCAGCTTCTGGTTGTGGCTGTGGTTAGGGATGGAAAATATTTTTGAAACATTCACACCCTCTCCAAGTACATGTTCCCAGTGACTAGAAGAGCTACTACTAGACCTCTTACAGGTTCTCCTGTCTCCTAACAGAGCTACATGGGAGCCTAAGCCTTAGCCACATGAGTCTTTTATTTTGGCAGCCTCTTGGTTATTAAAATGAAATTGGTGTTGCTGTTAGGACCAAATAGAGCAATATGTATGAACTACTTGGCATGTTTGGAACACCCAAACCCTAGCTTCCCTTCCTTTGTCTCTTCTTCCATTGAAGGCATTCATGGTAATCTAAGGTAGTGGGCAATGGTTTTCAATTTTTAAAACCTTAGTCACAATTGCCTAGAATTCTTTTGTTGAACATTGGTGTATAAAACTTGTTCAAGACCTCTTGCCCTATCGTTACAGGATATTCAAAGCCCAGCGTACTAGATTTTGAATCTATGTTCTTAAGCTCGCTGTCCTAGCTTTTGATATCTATCTTGTTTCCATAGGAACCCTGTTAACTGTGCCCTGGCTCCTGTCCTATCAGCTACAGCAGCATTTCCTGTTAGCACACAGCCAGCCCTGACTCTGGGTTCTGAGCTTTCTGTGGCCTAAGGGAAACCTCTATGGTCAAATATAGCTAAGCAAAGGGCTCCACCCCATGGGCACTGGTTTTGAGATTTTGTGATATGTTCTTGCAGACATTTTTTTTTCTGGACTGACTAGGATATATGTGTACACACATACACTGAGTACTCATTGTTTTAAACTTCCCTCTGTGGATGAGCAGCAAGAAGCATTCACACATACACAGGAAAACCCTGCTGCATGAATAAAATCCATGGTTTGCCAACAATAAGAAAACTTCTCCAAATATGTGACAAATCAATACACACATAAATAACTAAATACAAGAACATGTGTGGTGTGCCATCAGTCATTAGGGAAGTGCTAGCTGAGGTCACAGCAGGACATCACCATAGACTTGGGGGGCTTCATGAACCAACATAGAGTAAAATCCTGAGTTTCAACCAGGGAATGGAACACCTGAGCCTTTGCAGTGGTATAGTACAATGTTCTGGTAAAAGTACAGTGGTTTAGCCACTTTGAAGAACAGCCTGTGGGAAGACTTAAAGCGTTAGATATATACTATCTACTCCATTCCTTGATCCACATCCAAGAGAAATAACAGCACATGTTCATACAAAACTTTTATGTGTGTTCATCATTTGTAGTTGTCAGAACAAGGAAGATGATCCAGATATTTTTTTTAAAATATAGTAGTAAAAAAGTAAATCATATGTATTCATACAATGGCATACTTCACGCAATAAAGGAGTGAACTCTTTGTATGCACAATATGGGTAAATCACAGGACAAATAGGCTCAGCGAAAAGATATATATACTGTGTAATTGTAATGACGTGAGATTCTAGAAACTGCACACTAATCTATAGTGATAGAAAAGAGACCAGTGGGCATTTGGGCATGAGGAAGAGATGGAAAGAAGTGGGCAGAAGGAAGCACAAAGGAAGGAGAAATCGTTTGAGAGGGATAGAAACCTTTATTTAGAAGGTGACATTAGTGTCACAGGTACATAAGAATATCAGCACCTGCTAAGTTGTACATTGTAGATGCTATGTGTTGTGTGCCAGGAGGCTTTGCACAGTAGAGGCTCTCTATTTGGGTTCAGCAAGAGTAGTTGCTTTGTGAACCCTCCATGCCCCACTTGGCATTCTTTTGGGAGTGGTTTGGGGGGAAGGCAGCAGCATATATAGCCCCACCCCTCATCTTTGGTGTGGTAGGAAGTATCTGAGGGTTAGATGTGCACAAAACAGGGTGCTTTGGAAGTGTGGTGTTCAGCCTGAGATTTCTTGCTTTTGCAAGATTAATTCTCTGTTATAAAGACATTAGAGGATCTCCTTTACCTACTAAGGATTTTACTGTTATAGGGGCTGGTTATTTCTTTTACACAGGAAAGGACACAAAAGAATGAAGAAGGAGGGGGTGGTTTTCTGGGACTATATGTGTGGTTCAGTGATAAAATACTTTATATAGAGTGCAGGAGTCTGGGTTCAATTCTTGGCACCACCAAAACCAGTTACTTTTAAAGACAACCCATACCTGGTTGGCATTCTGTATTGTGAATTACTGATTTGTTCACCTTGCAAGTAGAGAGCAGAAACCAACTGTGACCTTACTCTTTGACATCCCATTGAACAACTACGTTTCTTTTTTTAGATTCTGCATCTTCAAGTCTGACAAATATAAGCAGAATGGTTAGACAGAAGCTCATTTTACCACCTTGTTCAGGGTCCAGTGTCATGTCAGAATGAAAGTGGCATGTCTCATGTCACTGTGAATCTTTCTTTTATTGTCAATGTCTTAACATACAAGGGAAGTAACACCTGGTTGTCTTATTTGTGGACTTCATTGGAGGCAGTGTAAAACTAGAGGACTCAGGGCCTAGTTTGTTCATTTATTTCTTGTCTCACTGACTGGCCTAGATGGCTGGCTGTGTATCTATCCGCTCACTGTGCTCTTTTTCCTTATCTGGCTGTGAAGAATAGACTGAAGAGGGTAAAAGCTGAAGCTAGAAATAAGGTGATGAATAATTCACTCCAAAAACAACATGGACTTAGACCAGACAAGGAAGCCTTGTATGTGAATGTTGTTCCATTTGGAAAACATATTGTTTGCAATCTCATTAATAGGACATACTAAGTAATGTAGGAAGGATAGGTAAGAAGAAAGACAAAGGAAGAGTGACACATATTACCCTGAATATTGGATAAAAAGTGGAACTGTTTGCTGAGGTAGGAAGATGTAGAGATTCAGAGTACCTAGTACATCTTACAAAGACTACCACCTATACATATTTCAAATGGGACTTCTTACATATGCAGGGCTACCTTGACTGGTCTAAGTCACTGTTGTTTCTTAAGCAAATTATTCATCTGTTTCTCATAATATTTCTATATAGAGTGGTAGCATTTAGGGCTGAGGGGCTAGCTTTCTTACATATGACATGCTTTGAGCCACTTAATTAGCAGGTAGGTTCAGAGAAATGGTAAGGAGCAAGTGAATGATGCCTCTTCTAGTGGAGAACTGAATATGTGTGGATCCAATGTAGGGATGTGCTGATTTTGAAGTCAGTAAGAGACATTTGTCATTTGGAGAATGGAAGCTGAGATCTCAGCAGAGAGGAATAAGATGTACTTATATACGGGTAATTAGAAAGCAATAGTGGAAATGCCCAGGTTCTGAGGTAAAATACAAGAATCTACTGGAGTCTTGTACTTGTTACTTATATTATATAGTTTTTCTCTTAGTCACATGTGTTTACAGCACCAATATGATGGCAGTTGCTATAATATACTGTGAATATAAGCCCCCAAATCAAGGATGCAAAATCAAGTTTCCCCAACTGCACTTTAATAGGAGCTAAATGACTTTGAGATCCTCCATGTTCTGATTGTGACACAGGCACAGACTTAAATGAGTACTGGGGAATGCTGTCCAAAATGATCAGCATTAATGTGTCAGGTGGCAAGCACACATATGGTAGAAATGCTGCATACTCACTCATGCATTTGGTAAACATATTCTTTTTTCAATGTTTATCTGTAGATTGTACTTGAAATATAACAATGCTGCATCTATGTGTGAGAGAACAGAGACGAAGCCAGTCTGCCTTCTTAAGAATCATGTGTCTTCCTTGGGGGGTTGGTATGGTTCTGGAGTTATCTTGTGAAATGAATAATTTGTTTTCAAGGGTAAGGATGATATAGTTTGTTTGGGCATTATTATTATTACTTGAGGAATGACAAGTTTCCTGAGATTTGCCAATAGCCATTTATATGATATGTATCTCCGACCAGGAGCCATGTCAATTATGTTGTTACAAGTGTTGTTTTATTTCAAATCACACTAAATCTTCTTTAATATGATTGTACAGATGAGGACATCAAGAATCATCAAGGTGAATCTGATTGGCCAAGATCCTATATCCTGGATAACAGAGATGGACTTCAAGGCCAGACATTGAACTTTTAGTTGGCATTCTGTTCTGTCCTCACCTTCCTCACATACTTTTGGGGTGTATCATTTTAATGTATTGTTTATTTAATATTCACTGTAGCAAGAGTTCTCAAGCCTTGTAGGTCTGTTCCCACAACCCCAACACTCAAAGAAAACAATATTGTGTCTGTATGACCTGCCACAGGAAGTCTGGAGACCTCACAGATAGTCCAGGAAGTCTCAAGGCTGGCGGAGGATGAGGCCTTTCATCCCTTTGTATTCTGAATTCTCACTCCTGTTTTTTTTCTCCTCAGCTGAATAAAACAATTATCATGATACTCCACACAACACAGAAGGCCTCAGCCTAATTGTGTGCTTTGCTCTTCCTCCCTTTGGCTCAATGTCATTTCTTCAGTATACAAGGATGTCAGCTGGGTCCTTAGAAAAGCTGAGCCTGAGATAGCCTGAGAGGAGTGAAAGAAACATATTAAGAAGGGGAAAGGATGATATTAAAACAGACAAATGTGAAAGGAACTAGAAATTAGGTGAGGAAACTAACATAAATCTAACAACAGGGTTGGCCTAGAAAGAATAGCAAGGGGCCATCTTCCCCTGACTGAGCAAGGTATCAGGTCCTCTGTCTTATGTGGTGAAGTGACCTAAAGTGACAATATTTTTATGGACTAATGAACAGTACTGTATGGTTTCTCTAATTACACAGAATCTTATAGGGAAAAAAGACTGAAAGATCAGAGACAAGGGACTCTTGGGAAGAAGCATAAGGACGGACATCTGGGAGTGGGTGTAAAGTATGAGGATGTATATGACATATTCTAAATCCCAGAAGCATCCATCCCCAAATCACTTGACCTGCAATCACCGCAGCCTTAGAGCAAAGGATAAATGAATGGGTGGCCGCAGTGGAAGCTATAGAGGCCACATACAGGAACAACAGCATTGGCTTCAACTTTCCAACCTTATTTAGCTATTGCCACCATGTGCTCATATGTCCAGCATGTGAGCAGTGAAGATGAATGCTGAACATTGTGTGGTATTCTTCAAGGGAATGAACAAGTTCTTTGATAAGTTGGCTATATTTCATTCTGAATGTTTTGTCCTTGCAAGAACAGATGCTGAATCTAGCTGTGGATTTCTCTTTCTTATTCAGAGTACTCTATTTATAGACAAAGGGTTCACATACTGTAATGTCTAGTTAGATAGTTATTGTAGTTGGGAGAAGGAAATAGATCCATTTTATGGGTCTAGCACATCCCTCAATCATATTTCCTTGAGCCTCTGCTTAGCTCACCAGTTACCAACTCTTAATTCATGTTAAGATCATCCTTCTTATATATTCATATTTCTGTGTTTAGACCAGAACCCTACCATTTAATGTCTGGATTCATTTCAAGAGCCTCCAAATGGGCTTCCATTCCACACAACTACACTCCAATCTACTCTCTATATTTATCACTAAACTCCACTAGAAACGAAGAACCCTTAAATATCTAATGTTGCTCATCTTCCAAACCTCAGCTCATCTCCAGCTGTCCCATTGCTTGTACCATAGAATCTAATGTTGGTGACCTTCAATGGTTAATAATGTCAACTTGACTAAACTGGGAGATGCTTAATGTGTAGGAGTTCAGTTTAGTGCAGATGTAAATATGTCTGTAGGGGGAATTTTACAAGATAATCAGTTCATGATAGCTCTAACCAAGTGAGTGGATAGTTTAATCCATTGGTAGATTCAAGACTATTGGGAGGAGGTAGACCTCTGCACGGTTGAGGAAGAAGGCCAATGTGGGTGTATCCTTGGAAAGTTATATCATGGTCACTTCTGTTATCACTCTGCAATGATTCCTCTCTGCCATAATGTGCCCTTCCCTGGTTCACCACACTCAGTGACCCCGGTGGACTAGAACTCTTAAATTTGTGATCTAAAAACAGCTCCTTTTTCTAAGTTGTTTCTGATGGCCATTTTTGTCACAGCATCAAACAGAGCAGATAAACTTGCACATAAACAAGGAGGTGTCCTTGTTTTGTCAAACATTAATTTTCATAAAATTCAGGAGTAAGATGGAAAACTTACTAAGATCTTATATTAAAACGAAAAAGTAAACAAATAGCTGAGCGGGCAAGAAGTGTCTACTGGTGCTGTAGGGACATGACTGGTAGGGGTGTAACCAATGGCTTTCTGATTTGATCTGACGCCCACTCCACAGAAGACAATTCATGTCTAGTACTATTGGTTAAATGCCCATGTATGGGGAGGACATAAGCCCTACCAGGGAGGCTGTTACTTTTGTTTTGTAAAATATACATGTTGTGCCCTTGAAAAGACCTCATCTCATGAGTCCCAAAGCTAAGAATGTCCTCAGACAAAATTCAATGCCTGCAATCCTTATAACCTATCTGATGTTTCTACCAACGAATTTGAAAAAAATGCCTTGACTTAGGACTTTGTTCTGTTACTGTGAAAATTCATGTAAGTGATACAACACTGTAGTAGGGTTTTTGGGAAACCTCAATCTTCATTCCCAAGCCCTGGTCACTCATATTTTGCTCTAGAATAAACTCTAAACTTTTATTCCTTTGAAAGTAAGAGTTGTCTTTTTTGTGTCAATGGTGTGGAAGCCCCTAATTCCTCTCCCTATGTACTACGCATGTCTCCATCTTGGTGTTCTTGAATAGAATCTTTTATAATAAACTGGCATTTGTACAGAAATCACTTTCTCAGTTTTGCAATACATTCTTTTGAGATTATGCCCTTAATTTGAGATCCTATATTAACTTGTGGTTTGTACCATAGCATAATGGTAGGACACAGGTGGTGTCTACAGAATGAGTTAATGTGAGGGCAATTCCCACACATTTGTTGTCAAAGCATTATATGTAAGCAGATATAAACACTTCTTTTTTATGGGTTATGAATTGGGAAGGTTAGGGAAAGAACTTCACATATTTTCTTCAGATTTACCTTGAAGTTGAATATAACTGTGAATTAATGTACAAAGGGCAAACATTCAAGCTGGTTACTTAAGATTAATTATATATTTTCTACAAAATTTATTGTATTAGTTTTCTGTTGCTCTTCTAAGAAATCACCACAGATTGTGGCTTACAATAATACAAATATATTATCTTATAGCTTTGGAAGTTTTAAGTCTAAATTGGGTCTCAGGGTGTGAGCAAGGCTACATTCTTTGAGGAACTGCTAGGGGAGAGTCCATTCCCTTACTTTTTAAGGTTTATAGAAACGAATCTCATTCCTTGGCTATAAAGTCCCCAAGATGGCCAGTCTTGGCTGTCAACTTGACTGGATATGGAATCAACAAAAATGCAAGCTTCTGGGCACTGTGTGGACTTTCTCCAGTAAAATTGTTTGAAATGTAAATATGGGTGGCACCTTCTAGTGGTAGCCCAGAAAAAAGTCATGGAAGAAAGAGCCTTTTGCCTGCTTGTTCTCACTCTTGTTGACAAGTCCATCTATCCCTATGCTGCTGCATTCCCTCATTGATAATAGAACCAGCTTCTTTGAGTTCCCAGTATAGCCTGAAGACCATTTGCTCTTCTGGAATCCTTCAGGACTTTCATGCCAGACTGGGATTGTTGAGACATCTATCCTTGTGGATTGGGTAATTACTGGATTATTGGCTGTGCCAGTATGAAGCAGTCATTGTTGGACTACCTGGATCTTATTGTATAGTTCAATCTGATAAATCCCTTCTAAATATCAATTCATTTTATCATTCCATTCTTCTAGAGAACCCAGCATTGTCACCTTCCAAGCCCACCTATGCCCCACTCCCAAGCAGTCCAGAACGCTCTGAGCACTCAATGGCTTTTTTAGTGCGAAGTTTCAAACACCTTCACGAGACTCCCAAAACCAACATGGTCAGGCCAGTCACAACAATATCATTCCTGGTACCAAATTTTGTCCTCATGAGGATTTTTATTGCACCATGACCAAAAGTCCCACTTTCACATCACAACGCACCATAGAAGGAAGTGAGGGCAGGAACTCATTTTCCCAGCTGAGGTTCCTCTTTCCAGATAAATCTTGTTTGTGTCAGGCTGACAAGAACTAACCATGACAAAGTTCTATCTATAGAAATGAGAGAGAAATAAAGGAGAACAAGTAGCAAACGTGTAGTTTTCCCTGCGTGCAGATGATGTGAGGTTTTATGTCAGAGTCTGTAAAGACTCCCTCAGAAACCTCCTAGAGCTGATCAATATGTTTCATAAAGTGACAGGAAAGAAGTGAAAATTAATGACAATCAGGAGCTTTCCAATATGCCAGTGATAGGCACACCAAGAAAAAAAAATATCGGGGAAACAATTGTAGTCACTTTAAAACATTTCCATTTCTCTTTAAAGAGGGAGGAGGAGGGGGGAGAAGAGGGAGGGGGAGGGGAAAGAAGAAGGAGGGGGAGGAGAGAGAAGAGAGAGTGGAGGAGGAGACAGAGAATGAATAACCTTGGAATAAACTTAAGCAAGAAGGCAAATGCCCTTTACAATAAAACCTTATAAAAGTTATTATTATTATGTGTGTGCCTTTTCCATGGTATGTGTGGCTCTCTAAACAAGACTCAAACAAGGAGGACATCAGTGGATTTGCTAATGTGTAGGGGGGACAAGCTTACAAGGCCTCAACTCTAGACAAAGAACTACGGTCAATCAAGCAATGTCGACAGTGGGCGACATAGTCTTCCCTGGGTAAGAGGACATCAGTTGGTTATCCAATACCAAATGGACAGTCCTAGAAGATGTACCTAGAGGAAATATTATACAGGCTGAGTGGGTTGTTACCTATATACAAATATACATGTATATATAACAACAGTTAAAGAAAAAAGGCCATGAGTTTTAAAGAAAAAAAGTGGGGAGGATATATGGGACAGTTTGGAAAGAGAAAAGGAAAGGAGAAAATTATGTAATTACAATCTCTAAAACTAAACTTAGTTTTTAAAGCCACACTAATTTGACCAGGAATCTTCCGATTGGTAGTTGCTATAAATACCTTGGCTAAGATATTCCTGTGGTATATTCACTTATAAGTGCAATTTTGGACACAGGTTTTTGTGACAACTGGAAGTTACTGCAGTAGTTTTATCAGGTAGTGTTTGCTATAAATGTTCAAAGTTACAATAGAAACATTTTAGTAATCAAAATATGACTACTACAAAATGAGAAAACTAAGGCAGACAGAAGGCCTGCTTTCCTAGAAAAGGAAAAGATTTTCTGAAAGGGACTAGTACCAAAATGCCACCTCTGATACCTGCCTCGTTGGTAGCTTCCCTCCATCTGGGAGAATAAAGCTATTTATACTTTTGAGAGAGTGTTTTCAATGTTTATCATTAAGTTTTTAAAAAAAATTATATGTCTGAACACAGTACCTTTTGCCTCACAGGGGATATCTTTAGGTATTATGGTTTCAGAATATTAGCAGCCCCTTCAGGAAACTCTTAACCTCTCTCTCCTTGCATTCATTTAGGTGGAAGAAAATGAACATTTTTGTTGTTGTTTGTATAGATGTTTAAAACCAGTCTTTGGATAAAGTATACTATTTCTCTATCTATACTACAAAAGTAAGGTGAAACAGTGAGCAAAACTTGTTATTATTATTATTGTATGTGTATTTGTGTGTGGGGGTGGGTGGTTTGTGTGTGGGTGTGTGAGTGAACACATGTGTCTGCACCTTGGCATGTGCAGAATCAGGGGAGGTGATTCACTCCTTCCATCTTTGTGTGTGGTGAGCACCTGTACCCGATGGTCCGTCTTGTGGAATCTGCGATGAAAACTTGAAAGCATCTGATGTTTTCTTCAGCAAACGTGGCTAGAAAGAGGAACACTGGGCCTTCATTCAAGCCCTTGGGGATTCAATTGAAATACTGCTCCCTCTGCTGGCAGCTTATTAAATACCATCTTCAAGTCGATGTCCAATGTGGTTTGGAGCCAGTGTTGAGGGCTAGGTTTTTGGAAGATCTTTTCATTTTTATTCTCTTCTGATTTAAAAGTAGAGGAGAAAAATGGATAAAGTTTATTTTTGCCCTAATGAAACATTTTTATAAATCTTTCCATATTTTTCATTTTTATTAATTATACAAAATAATGCTTTTTTATGACATTTCGTACACTATGTAGTACAAAACCCATCATCCTCAATATTTTATTATCATAGCAGGTGACAGGTGCTATGAAGGGGGAAATGGGAAAAACGAGGAGTACGGAGGGAGTGGGGGGAGGAGGGGGAAGGAAATAAGAGGGAGAGGGAGGAGTGAGGGATAAATTCTAGGGTACTTGAAAAAGCCATAGGGAAAAATACAAATAAATACAAATAATACTATGTACAAAATTACACATCACATCTCACAGAGAGAGAGAGAAGAGAAGAGAAGAGAAGAGAAGAGAAGAGAAGAGAAGAGAAGAGAAGAGAAGAGAAGAGAAGAGAAGAGAAGAAGAGCAAGTAAGCCAGTATGGGTGACTGAACAATATCTCAGTACCAGGAATAAAAACCTTCCTAGTTGTTGGTCAGGGAAGTCCAAGAGACTGCCAAATAATATGAGCAATATAGTTGTTTATTCTTGCCTTCTAGAATTTGAAGGTATGTACCTATTGCTGAAGACACCTCACAGTTTGCACATAAAACTTGAAGCTATTGAGCTGGAACAGACCCGGAAGCCCTCTCCCTCAGGACTAGCTCGTAAAGTGCTAGAAAGTACTATACGAGCTGCCAAGTGAGAAGGACATTCAAGAGTCCTACTCATCTGTGATGCTGATAAGTACAGTGACCAGCACAGCAAAGATATTCTATCTTCAGACGGCCCCTCCTTCAGTTTCTGTCCCTCACTTTGTCTCCATATTTGCTCCCTTGAGTATTTTGTTGCTCCTTCTAAGAAGGACCAAATCACCCCCACTTGGTCTTCCTTCTTCATGAGCTTCATGTGGCCTGTGAGTTGAATCTTGGGCATTTCAAGGTTCTGGGCTAATATCTAATAATCAGTGAGTGAATACCATGTGTGTTCTTTTGTGATTGGCTTACCTCACTCAGGATGATAATTTCTAGTTCCATCCATTTACCTAGGAACCTCTCGAATTCATTGTTTTTAATAGCTGAGTAATACTCCATTGTGTAAATGTACCACATTTTTTGAATCCATTCCTCAGTTGAAGGACATCTGGGTTCTTTCCAGCTCCTGGCTATTATAAATAAGGCTGCTATGAACATAGTTGAGCATATGTCCTTGTTATATGTTCGAGCATCTTCTGGGTATATGCCTAGGAGTGGTATAGCTGGATCCTCAGGTAATGCTATGTCCAATTTTCTGAGGAACCGCCAGACTGACTTCCAAAGTGGTTGTACCATCTTGCAGTCCCACCAACAATGGAGGAGTGTTCCTCTTTCTCCACACCCTTGCCAGCATCTACTATCACCTGAGTTTTTAATCTTAGCCATTCTGACTGGTGTGAGATGGAATCTCAGGGTTGTTTTTATTTGCATTTCCCTGACGACTAAGGATATTGTACATTTCTTTAGGTGCTTCTTGGCCATTCGAGTTTCCTCAGTTGAAAATTCTTTGTCCATTCCAACTGAGTATCCATCCCATGTGCAGTCACCAAAGGTAGATGCTGATGTGGAAATCAGGAAGTGCATGCTGATAAGAGCCTGATATAGATGTCTCCTCAGAGGTCTGCAAGAGTCTGACATATTCAGAGGCAGATGCTCACAACTAGCCATTGAACTGATCATGGGTTTCCCAATGGAGGAGTTAGAGTGAATACCATTGGAGCTGAAAGGGTTTGTGGTCCCATGAGGAGAGCAACAATACCAACCAATCACAGCTCCCAGGGTCTAAACCACCAGCGTGGGAGCACTTAGGGAGGGATCCATGGCTTCAGCTGTATGTGTAAGAGCGGAGGGCCCTGCTGGGCCTAGGTGGGAGAAGAGATCCTTGGCCTCATGAAGGCTGGATGCCCCAGGGGGTGGGAATTTGAGGGTGGGGAGGTGAGAGTGGGGGGGTAGGTAGGGGTACATCCGAAGAGAAGCAGGAGGAGGGGTGAGGGGATAGGGGGTTCCTGGGTGGGTGGGGGATGGGGTAAGGGGACAACATATGAAATGTAAATAAAACATCCAATAATAAAAAACAAAAAAAAATAAAAAAAGAAAAAATTTAAAAAAAGAAAAAAAAGATATTCTATCTTGGTGTTAACTAATAGTTTGATCCAAAAACAATTGGATTTTTGGCTTGCTTAATTACAGGGTACTCTGATACGGTAATCCTAGCCTACTAACCAGCATAGTCCATATAAGCAAGATTAAATGGACTCCGAAGTCGCATTTATATATTTATATGTATATATAACAAGAAACAGTGATTAAAGAAAAGAACAATTTAGATAATACACAAAAGCAGGAGGGCTCAGAGGTGGAAAGGGATGGGGGCAGGACAGGATATGCTAGAGGTTCAAAATTATCAAAGTGTGCTGTATGTATGAAATGTCAACAAAACTCCGTAGTTTACACAAATAATAAGCGCCAATAAAAATTAAAACAAAAAGGTGCAGCACTCTCCAACTAGGTAGGTAGGTGGATTCGAGACTGAGATAGGATGTCACCACGTAAGTAGCCATCTTCTGTCCCACGACGAGTGTGGAGCTGAGAGAGGAATGGACATGCGGCACAGTTTATCTTTTCAATTACTAGTACCCCTGTCATTTCTGCATTAACATAGGATAGAACATAACTCTCTTTTAGAGGTGAGGTTGCTAAATTAAATATAGGGATTCAGGTTAAAGTTGAGCTTCAAATAAAAAGAGAATATTTTAATGTGTCTCCCATACAACACAGCAGATATACTCACTAACCTATTTTTGTCATCTGTTTATAAAATATGACCACTCTGTTTGGACTTCTACTTGGTTTCATTTTTTTTCTGAATACTAGTTGAGCAGGAAGTTTAACTCACAGAAGAGCATTTATTGATTTCTGGTGATCAGTCATTGGTATTCTTCATACCGGAGGTATTAATGTCTTGTCAAATATGTAAGACCTGGTTCCACTCGTCTTCTGGGTAAAACTGGAGACCTGGCCATTGTGGCCCAGGCTCTAGAGGGCTGGAGGTCTGACTATCTGAGCTACCACCCAGGCTCAGATACAGGGCTTTAAGCTGGCCCATGCCAACATCTACCCTGGAACTGTTGGAGTGAGTGAAGGAGGTAGTTCCGCAGAACCAAAGCTGCAGGATCTCCATGACGAAGGGCGGCAACAGGATGTCTGAGAGGAGTCCCAGTGAGGATCCAGTGTAGCAGAAGCCAGAGGCTTCATACCAGACCAATGTCATGTCAATGAATAATAGTAAGGAAAGCTGTTTGAACAAAAGGCTATACTGTGGGACACACTGTGACACTAAAGCTTCTATGGTGAGATTATTTTATTTTAATTGTTTTAACTTTTGCTTCCCTTTGAAGGGAGGTTGCAAGGGTACAGAGAAGATATGGAAGGACTGGAAGATGAGAAGGATTGGGGGTGCCTGATGTGAAATTCACAAAGAATCAATAAAAAGTAAAAAAAAAAAAAAAAAGGTGCAAAACTTTTTTGGAGTTTTGTAGGGTGTTTACATCTGGAGCACCGTTGCAACCCTGTTCTTTACTTCTTGGAGACCTTTTGATATATCTTTATATTACCAAGTTTTGTCTGATTCTGTAAATATAACTATACATAGCTATAAACTCCCTTTTAGGACTGTCTTTGCTATACTTCAAAGGTTCTGATTATTTGTAGTTTTGTTTTCATTTGACTCTAGACATTTTTTTATTACCGTCTGATTTCTTTAACAATCTATTGAACATTTTAGAGTGTGTGGTCCAATCTCCAGGTATTGGTTAACTTTTATAGTTTTTATTACTATTGATTCTTTTTAAGATTCTTCAATTTAAACTGGTGGTAGCAGAAACAACAACAACAACAACAACAACAACAACAATGTCCCATGAGAAAAGAGGGGGAAGAAAAGAAAAGGAACAGTAATTCAGTTAACAAATTGAACCTGACTTTCCTGATGGTTCCAGCTAGGAGCCTAGTCAGCTGACCCATGATTTACTAGTGTCAGGATGTAGGGAAATGAGACCTTCCATGGAGAGGGAGGAAACACATTTCCAGAATAAAATAGACAAGGACAAGGAGCAAGGGTTGTTGCTCATGGGAGCCTGTGGAGGGTGTAGAAACAGGAGTTTTTCAGTTCTGTGGGATGAGAATCCATGCTGAACAGAACCTGCCTCTCTGCCCAGCTGTCTCCCACCATGGAGTGTGTGCTGCCAGCCTGGAATATGCTAACACAGAAAAAATCTGAGCTCCTCTTGAGAGGATAGGAACCATTTCAGTTTCAAGGTCCTGTTGCTACTTGAGGGTCCTGCAGCTTTGAGAGCAGAGGCTGTGGAGTCAGGATCCATTCAGGCAGATGAATCACAAACCCACTTATTCTCCAGCCGTTAGCATTTTGATGCCTTGGTACCCTAGTATGTGTCTTGGATGTTAACTAGGCAGACAAAAGAAGACAGGGAAGGCCAAGGGCTTTGTGTTGGGCCTGTTTATGCATGGAGCAGGGCAGAGTGGAGTGAATAAACAAATCTCTCTTTCAGTGGCAAAGACAGGATTCCAGCTTAGGTCCCTGAGACTTTGACAGAGAAAGGCAAGATGCATTAGGGAAGTGCCTGCATTAGGGAAGACGTAGGAAAATTCTACAGTGGAAATCTATGGAAGTATTTGGGAGAAGTAACAGTTCAGAAATACAGTCAGATAAAGATTCCAACTAAGGAATTAGACAGCACTGAGACAGCAGGTTGGTCCAGAGGATGAAGATCTAGGTCTCAGTAGTGGACAAGAGCCTGGGATTCTCTAGTGCTAGGAGGCCAGCAATGTTGTAACTCATTAAGAGAAAGAAAGCTGGTTTATAGCTTATAGAATGCCCCCAGGCCTAGGTACCAGTGGAGGGGACAGCTCCCAATTTCTGGGTCTCTGGAGAGCAGGCTTATTGTGGTTGTCCTCCCTGAAGACCACCAGCTTGGCGTCAGGAGGCCCCAAACCTTTCAGAGAACCACTACGGCTTCTCTGATACTATGTAGGGGTCCTGCATAGATCTCTCTGTGTGTGCATGTGTGCGTGTGTGTGTGTGCTCATGCACATGTGTAGGACTGGGGAACTTTGTGGAAGATAAAGGGAAGCTGGTGTTCAGAGGGCTGATGGAAAAAGAGAATACTAGATCCTCTGTGAAACAGAAATGTGAGACCTTCTTTATTCTGGTGTTGGTCTTTTGATCTAGCTTCATTTATTTTTACCCTAGCTACCTGAACATATCTATTATCATTATTTTCAAATTACCAATAAACTCCACTAACTAGATCCTGTGATTCTGACTCTATTATCTGATTTTTTTCGTAATTATTTTTAATCAGCTACTACTACCTTTTGAGTGGCTCCAAGTGATGTTAGCATAAACCCTGGACTTATGCTGTCATCCATGGAGCAGTGGGGTTTGCTTGCCTTCAGCGAATCAGGAATCCAATTGAACTGAGCTGTAGCCTTTATGTGGAGCTCTCCAGAGGTTTCAACTGAGAGCTTCAGCAGTTCATCCAATCCTCTCTCTCTACTAGGTCTTTAGCTGTAATCACTGTGTGTTCAGTACTATGAGATTACAAAAATAATGCCCACTTTGCCTCACAGAGGTTCTTTGCTTACTTTCTCAGCCTCCTAGAAAAGTATTGCTAAATATTTTCCAGCCAAATCAAATTGTAAAGACAGCATCAGATAAAGAATAGCCTATAAGATGATCATTTTTACAAAGTTAGCAATATCTTGGGGAAAACAAAACAAAACACCAGTCTGTAGCAAGATATCTCCCCTCCCCCCATTTGCAATAAAGCTTGGTAATTTGGGAGAAGCTAATGTGGGAGGAGCGAAGAGTGGGAAGGAGAAAGTAGGCTGAGTGAAGAGAGGAGAGAGAGAGGAGGAGGAGAGAAGATGGCAGTGGATGTTCAAGTGTCTCTAGCAGGCTAAGGTAGTTATTAATATTAAGGTTAGTTAATTGGGTTTACAATTCTAATTGTGTGGGCATCCTGTTAATTGAGCATTTCCAAATATATAAACCAATTCGATAACCTTTAAGCTTTAAGAGTCTTCATTCTACCGAGTATTGAGGGCATGGTGGGCATTGTCTGGGGTTCAGTGGAGCTTTGTAGAGACAGCGTGGGGAGCCAATCCCCAACGCTGGCGTCTCGTGGGTGCCAGGGCAGGTGTTTCTAAGATAGCTGGAGCCTCAGTCTAGAGCTGGAGCTGCGGGAAAATGACAGCTGACTGGGAACAAGCTGGGCCGCGTGCTGGTTTTTAAATATACCCACAACACCAGTCCTGAGAGGGGAAGGGAGGGGCAAAGGGAGGAAGGAGACAGAGAGATTGAGAGATATAGATAGATAGATAGATAGATAGATAGATCTAGATGCACCATCTTACTTGGATAAAAAGTTGAAAAAATCATAAAGAATATTTTGGGGGCATTTGGAACTTTTACATGGACTGTAAATTATATAGTAAGAATAAGTACCTTTAGATATAATGATAGTGAATATAGGAAAGTATCCTCAAAAGATCCATGTTGAATTATTTTAGAGGTAAAGTATCAGTTTTAAAAAATGCTTTAGTAAAAAATAAGTACAACAAATGTTAACTCATATCTCTATGATGATGTTTACACACACACACACACACACTCACACACACACACTCACACTTACTTTTTCTGTGGGCTTGAACGTTTTCAGAGCAAAACTGTACTGCAACCCTCCCGGTGTTTCCTCAGTTGCTCATTCTGTGTATTAAAACACACTTGAGTGTAGCCATTCACATCTTCTAAACACACCGGAGCGCTCGCCGTACATTACGTAATCTCACAGGGTCAAGAGCTACACTGCAAGATCGTTTTCTTTCAGTTAACTCATAAGATGGAGGTGAGGTAACGGTGCCCACCCCATAAGCTCAGTACCTGGTAAAGAGCAGGCTTCCAAGGAATGTTGGTTACTGTAATAACCGACTTTGCTCACAATGGACCCATCGGCCCAGTTAGATATCCTGTGGATTTTGACTTAATGTCAAGTGAGCGCACAGCATTGCCCATCTTATGTGCTCTTCTTTATTTGTTTCCCGATTTTATCACTCAAGTTATTTTTGCTAAAAATGTTAGAATAGCTGAAGTCTTAGAGAACAGATAAAACAAAGTCAAAGCAAAAGGGAAATTAAAATAATTAGAGATATGCTATATTTCTTAAATTAGGCACACACACACGTACACACACACGTGGGTTCCTGTTCTTGAGGGCGTCCCACAAGGATCTCTGGCCCGGCTGGGTGCGGGGGTCCGGGCCAAGGGGATAGAGTGCGAGCAGGGAGGGGGAATCGCCTCTGCTGCCTCCACTGCTGTCTCCACCTGTGTCTCTGCTGTCCTACCCAGTTACTCCCGGGTGCTGCACCTGTCTCTCCACACTGGGCCAGCCTGGGCTGGGTCAGTGAGAAGCTGGCTAGCTAGCAAGGAGAGGAGGGTCCTGAAGGCGCTTGGGGAGAGCAGATCTCTTCCCAAGCGTTACAGCTCTTGCGACAGAAACTCTCGGACACTGGGATGATTCTCGCATACCTTTACTTCTCCTGAATAGGGCTCTTATATACAGTTTTGGGAAGGGTCAGGGTCTGGCAGCAAATAACCCCCATTGGCTTGGTCTAATAGCTTGGAGATACCTCATCTACATGTGGGAGAGCCTAAGGCACTATTCCTACATGACCGATGGCCGTAGACCTCTCTGTGGGAGGGGCTGTGGAGGACTGAAGCCAAGTGAAAGGAATCAGGAGCCCAGGAGCAAAGCCGAACACCTTCCTTCCCATTCCGGTCTGGGGTTCAAGGCCTGTGGTCGACCAGGCGCCCAGCTGCCTCTCACAGCCCACGCCCCATATATATATATATATATATATAACTGTAGACACCTTAAGGTCTACAGTTTCTATGCACTTTTTCCACTGATAATTGTCTAAGACTGGGTTGTCAGAAATAACAAGAGAAAGGTTTCTAAGTTTATTTTTATAAGGTAAATTAAACTGATTAACATTTTTTTAAAAAATGGAAAAAATCAATATTCCCTTTTAATTATCTTGCTGGTTTTACACAGTGTGTGCAGTCACCACAGTATTTTATCTCCTGAGGAGGGCACAAGCTCTTCCATTTGGTTCCACCTACTCATGTTTTCAGATACAAATGGTTTGGTCTGGTAAGTTAGTGTTCCATTTATACCTTTGAAGAAGATTAGAACAACCAACTACATTTTAACATTGAGTATCTCATACATCCCAGGAATTATAGTTTGCATTTGAATATAGCCTTATTCATTCACAAATAGTAAATTTGCCACTATAATAATACATAATTTAAATTATTCACAATAATTCATTTTCTTATGCATTCTGCACTAATAATAAATAAAATAATAAAATAACTAAGAAATTTAAAAAAAATAAACCTCTATGGTAGGTTTATGGGGTAGAAGAAAATAAATTAAAACATAGTTCCTAAAAAAATTCACCCTCTATAGAGGCAGATAGAGAAACAGACAGCACAGTGTGACAGCCTGTTAGAATGTTACAATGTATAGGAACTTTAGAAGGACAACTTGATCCAGAATAATACAGCTGTGGATGGTCTGCAGGAAAAGACTTTTGCCAAGTCAAGAGCTGGTGGTGGAGGAAGGGGAGAACCATGCAAGTGTTCTGTCACATGACCTGCACAAAGGGGCAAAGGTAAGGGAGCAAGTATGGCCAGGCAACTGCAAATAATTTGATGTGACTAAATTAAAAACACAGGACAGAAAAGATGTGAGAGAAAAGGCTCCTGAGTAAGACAGGGTGAGTCATAAAAAGCCTTACTGGCTTTTCAGAGACATCATGTCTCTACATGGATGTAGCAAATGGTTTAAATTAGAGGTGAGATGCTAATTGGAGGATTTTTAGGTAGACTGATCCATCGACAGTAAAAGGAAGACACAGCAGTTAGAAGGTTACTATAGCCATATCAACTTCAAATGAAGGTTAGAAGTAATGAAGGAGAGAAAACCATGGAGAAAGGTTGGACTGCTCAAATGGTTCCATATTTAAACAAGTTCTGATTCTTGACTGGACAGACAGAATAAGAAAAGCAGAAACGGTGTTAGCTACCCTGGCGTCCTGGCCACTTTCTGAGGTAGGTGCTGAAAGTAAGTAATTTCTGGTTCTTCTATTACTGACTCATGTAATAGTCCCACAGATTGGGACAGGTGCTTCTGGAATGGAATGCACAAATCTGATGGCAAGTCATGGATACAGACAAAAGAAACACCAACAGTGGCAGTGATCCTGGGGGTAGATGTTTAGAATACAAGAAGAGGACCAGCCTGAACCTTCATGGATACCAACATGGAATGAGTCGTTTTAGGATGGCAAGTCTCTCAAGAGAATTTAGAAGACTGGTTGGAGTGTGAAAAGAACTGTATGACACACCTGCCTGTCTACTAAGAATCACAAGAATGGAGTTTCGAACAAATCAACCACAAAAATGTATTAGAGACATTTAGGAAGTAAGTTACTTGTGACTTAGCAGCATTTCCCTTCGGTGAGAAGAGCAAGTTATAGGAGACCGAGAAAGAAATGAATGCTGAGCCGGTCTGAGGAAGGACAAAGCAAGGTTTGAGATCTCTAAAACAAAAACACTAATGTAAACTACAAGCATCACATACTTGACAACCAGACAAATGGTTGGTAGGGGTCCTAGTGTAAAACTCTTACACTTGAAAACCAGTAAGAATACCCTATGGGTAGGGCAGGGTTCAAGTAAAATTTGTACTAGAATCAGAGTCCTACCACCTCAATCCCCTCTTCCACTTCCTCTGTTTTTCTGTTGGATGTGTATTCTGAGGACTGAATACACATCTCTGTGTGTATTCTCTCTGTGGCAGGAAATGGTTTCATCACGTGTCTTCCAGTTTAGAAGTAGGTGGTTTCAGTCACTTTCCACTCTAAGACTCAATCCAGTGTCTGACAGGGGGGATGCCATGAGGGAGAAGGGCAGCTCCCAATTAGTGCATTCTCTTTTATTGCAAAATTTCTTTTCTTTAAATTTGCTATTTTATTTATTTACATTTCACATGCTATCCCCTCTCCCCATCCCTCTGCCCCCTCCATTAGCCGCCATCCCATCCCTCCTCCTCCTTTTTTGCTTTTATACCATTTAAATTACATGCAAGTATTAAGGTTAGTTCTAGGTTGAGAAACTAGCAAATCAGCAGGAAAGGGTGACTGACAGAACGTTCATTACAAGAAATAGCTAATAACACCCACATATGTGTGGTGCTGTTGTACAAGAAGACACTGCACTCTCACATTTTCAAGATTTCAAAATGCTTTTTAATGAACTCCTCTCAAACTAAATCTCCAGGATATCTTCCCTTCCAATGACACTTTGGTTAAGGGGGCATAAACAGTAGACAATGCTGTTTGGCTTAAACATTATAGCATGCGACTATCAGAAGTAACTGGGGAGAAGACAACAGGAAGCCCCGGGCCAGCTGTCTTCAAGCATTCAAATAGCAAGCCTAGAGAAGGACTAAGTTAGTATCATCCTAGCAGATGGAAGCAGGACTAGCTAGGATAGCATTCTATTAGGAGACTGTCTAATGACTACCTCAATCCTGGGAGGGAACCGCCTTATGATATAATGGAGAAACTACTTTAGAATAGATGGTTTTGCACCCAGGATGTTTGGATTCAGGAAATCCTGAATAGCTCTGGAAATTGCACTGCCTGGTTTTCAAGGTCACTTCCAATTAACTTTATTTTTAATTTCCATTAAAACACTAGTAGATAATAATCAACCATGGGATGCAAGAGAAAGAATGTGTATACAGGCGGGGGGCATTGTTCTAACAGCTGTCTGGTTATTAAATACTGGTTTCCTAGACTTAAAAAAAAAACTGTGATAGTTTGACAAGAAATGTTTTACATAGGCTCCTGTATTTGAATATATGTTGGCCCCTGGTTGGTTGGGAAATTTGTGGAGGCTTAGGATACGTGCCCTTGCTTGTAGAAGTATGTGTTACTGGGACCAGGCTAGGCCAGTTTGCTCTCTCTGATTCATGCTTTTGGTTGAGGATGTAATTCGTGGTCCTTTGCTCTAACCTCCATGCCTAGTTATTAAATACTGGTTTCCTAGTATTTAATAACTGCTGCCATGCTTCCCTTGACGCAATGGGATTGTATTGCTCTGGAACTGTAAGACAAGTGAATTCTTTTTTTCCATAAATTGGTTTCAGTCATGGTGTTTAATTACAGCAATAAAAAAGGAAGGAATATAGCTACAGAAAACCCCATACAAATGACCATATGTGTAGACACCTTTTCCTGTCACTTACAGATTCAGGAGGAATAACCTGGTAGATGGAATGTGCTCCATAAAATCCTTTTATGAAAAAAGGGAAACAAAGTTGGAAAAAAAAAAGTCCCTCCCTGCAAAGATACCCTTTAACAAGGTCAAACGGCTCTGAGAATAATTTTTCCTCGTGATAAGAAGCATCTAAGAGTGCACTAGGTGGCGCTATCAAGTGTTGGAAAGAGAGTTTGACTAAGGTGACTAAGGTAATTCTAACAGTCATTAAATGTCTTGAAACGTTCCACACATTCTCAGTCTCTGCCACTAATCTCAGGTTTGTAGAAAAATAATGAAAATCTTAATCTGAGAGCTTCCACTCCAAGATTAGATCAAGTTTAAATAAACTATAGGTTTAACACATTTTAAAATAGTTTCTTTATTTGACAATTCATTCTGTTCCACTGCAGTGGAAGCTGTAAAGTTATTAACATGTAAATTTATTAACAATTTAAACATATTGCAACTATTCACTTCGGTATTCACATATCTATACTTATTTATAATGAATCTTTAAATAAGTTTCTTCAAAAATCCCCTGAATTCTTGAAGGTTTAAATAAAAAAATAACAGTAAAATCTACCACTTCAAGTGATACAATAGTCTAACATAAATACATGGTACAATACATTCTAAAATCATTCTTTCAGTCTATTATTTCTTATAAAAATAACATTTCATGATTTACTTGAAGACAAAATACATAAAGTGCAAAATACAAAGGTTCATCTTCAACTTTGTTTTCTTTTAAATGTTAAATATTTAAAAGGCCAAGAAGGACATTATCAAATTTTGAAAAAGTCTCTTGGAGTCTGAGTGATTTTGATTACGAGCCATCAAACTATTGTGATTTTTTCAACTTCTCTTTCCAGTTCTGCATCTAGAATTTCCCCCCACGTATCTGCATCCATGGGGCACATAGCCTTTTCTGGCAGGCTAACAGGAGAACGAATGTTGCTGTATCTGCCACTTAGCCAATCGTGTTTCACTTGGCTCTTCTGGTAATTTCTTAGGAGTATTACCTGAAAGGGATAGACATTGTCATTCAAAAAGACGCTGGCAGCATGATTGGCTGGTGCATATGTCTACAGGTAGAGAAACTCATTCACAGGACTGAGATTAATTACTGACATGGAAGTACACATATTAATCACATTGATAAATTCATGTGTGCATGTATGGATTAGTGAATATACAAAGAGCAGGCTCTTTTGTACATATTGGAGGTTTTCATTAGGTGGAATGAAAAGAAACCGGCTTCTTTACCTCCCTTCTGCTTAACAAGGAAAGTTCCTGACTTTAAGATCTGAGCCGTACAAAGCTGAGAACAGTGTGGAGACTGTGCCAGTAGAAAGGATAATAACTCAACTTTAACTGCCTCCCTAAGGTCAGCACACTCTGTATGTTACCCTAAGTAGAAATTATAGTATTCTCTTAACTGTGCTACAACACCTCTGTCAAAAACCATGACAAGTTGCAAAGATTAAACTTACCCTCCAGGTATAACCCTTTTCTATATCATCATCTATTTCTCTTTGGCACACAGCTCTTATGGTTAAACAGTGGGGTTTCCACAAGCTGTCATTGTTTCTTATTGCACGGTTCCAACTTGTACATGTCCTGGAAGCTCTGCATAAACTCTGAATGTCTAGCTGGCTGAAAATTTTAGAAGTGACTTCCAGGGGCAGCATTTCAACAAAGTTACTTGGACTCTCTTTTTTTCCCCTTTCAGCATCCGTGGAATTCAATTCTGTATCAGGAACTTTGAAATTATTGTTCTCCTTGGAAGTTTTCTTCATAGTTTGCCAAATTGTCTTCATATGTAACCTACAGGGCAGAGTTTATACTCAGAGTTTATACTTCAGACCAAACTGTGCGTCCTACTCTGAGTCAGACAGTTTGGGTATAATTGAAAGAACTTTACATTTCTTGACTTTGGCTTCTCAATCTGCAAGATGGAAGCCATGCTGTGTTTCTTGTGTGTTTTGTGAAAACTGCCAGCCAGGTGGAGTGGGTACAAACAAGTAACCACCCATCTGAACCGTACATGTGAGACATTGAACACACTCCCTTTGCTTTGAACATTGTATTTTAGCAAATATGATTGTTTCTATATGTTTTGTTTCTTGCTGCTCCCGAAGAGCATTAAATTTAAAAAAACAGGAAATGATTCTCCATGTCATGCATTTACTGAGTTTAGTAATAATGGCTACTTTAATATTAAAAGTCTGTGTGTGAACTGATGCTTTACCATTGAGTTCTTCACCTTCAAGCTGATGTAGTCACAAACCTCTGGACCTTTAGTAATTTACATAAGAACTACTTAATTACTTGGATGTAGTGGACAGGTGCATACTCTTGTCATAAATTTACCTAAAATGGTCCAGGATGAAATCCTGGTTATAGCTACAAAGTCTCATATAGTCAATTAAGCTTCAAGAGTGGTGTCTTAGAAATCAATCTATCTTATGTGCCTAATTATCCGCTAAAGATAATTGTCCCTGAATCTATCCGTGAGTGACAACTACAATCTAAATAGTTCATAATTCAGCTAGGAATAGTATATAGCTAGAGATTTAAAGCCTGATTTCAGCTAATGTTCTCAAGGACCACGGTGTAAGCTTCTGGAAGCAAGGCTGTGCACAACACATTTGAGCTACTTGGCAATATAAACACCATTTGTGTTTACCTTGTTTATAATATTTACAGTTCCTTTTATAGTGGAGAATCAGGATACAATAGACATTTGATGTATATCTAAGTATCTCTTCACTCAGCTAAGAACAATTCCCTTTTCAGATGTACTACTCATCATGGTAACTATCTTTGATTTGGCTGTTTATGACCCAAATTGGTTGTGGTTAGAATGGTAATGTCTGTACTGAACAGGGGCCCTCCTTTAGAACTAGAAAAATAGAAAGCAACTTGTTGGACAAAACAAGACAAACCGAAAAAATTCATTGACAAGATCAAGGAATCTTCTCCCTTCCTACCACTGGTACAAACTAAAGGCAAAGCCGTATCTTTGAAACAAAGTTTCTATTAGGAGGTTACACTACATTCAGATGTTTGTTGTTTCTCCCACATTCTCACTAGGAATAAAATGCTTCCTTCTGTCAAAGGAATTCCACAAGAGGCAGAAAGTTTTTCAATTGAACATTCTGTGGTGCCTTGGTCATATTTCCAAAAATCTCATTAGGAATCTTCTAAATTATCTTCATTGAATGCTTGGAAAGCTATCCCTTGTATGTCGCTTCTTTTTGAACCAACCGTGGGGAACTATTAAGTTAGCTTGGGGCCCTCCCACCTTCCTTTCAAAGATTTTGTTTTGTCTGCAAATAGGTCTCAGCATAAAGGGCGTGCACTGCCTGCAGCAGCCAAGGTGGGGTCGGGGTGGAGGATTCCCTAACTGGAGTAACAGTCAGTGGCAAGGCCCCTCTGTGAACGCTGGGAACTAAACCTGGGTCTTCGGGAAGAGCAGGCACTCTGGGCCACCTGCAGCCCCTTCACCCACCCGTCCTGTCAAATGTCACTTGGAGTGGGCAAACGGAGGTAGAGTACCTCCAGACAAGACTACTTCTCAGCGAGCCCACACCGGTCCTGCCGAGCGCAACTGCATCCCTGCGTGATGTGAGGACAGGCACCGACCGGAGAACTGACCGATCGACAGATCACAGTCGAGCAGGCTGGGGAAGGGCTGAGCGGCCTCTCCTACCTAACGGCGCGGTGCCGGCTCCTCCCGCGATTTCAGTCGTAGGGATTTGAATTTTTTCCGGAAGGCCTTCGTGTCCCGCCCTATCAAGCCCCGCTCCTCCCATTTGCACGCGCGGTCCCTTCTGGGACTGGTAGTTTTTCCTGCGTTTCATCACCGTAAGGGAAGGAAAGAAAGGCGGCCCAAGTGACTGCAAGGTCCAGCGTGCCCGCTGAGTGACAGCCGCAGCACGGGCGGGACTTTCAAAGGGTGGACTCCCAGTGTGTTTTGGTGGCTAGTGAGTGCTGCGAGGCAGCGGAGGATTTGCGCGCCAAAGCCAGGAAACTCTGCAACATGTTTAGGTACTCCTTCCCTGCGGTGTGTACTTGGCAAAGGTTGCTGAAAAAGACGTTCACGTAGTGTTTATTTTTTTTCTTGGACAGGTGATTATTTAAATGTTTTGATGATCATTTCATGTTACTCGTTTCCTTAGTTTCTTAGCATTGTAAACATTCCAGAAAGCTGCCTGGGGAAGCTTAACTCTCAATGCAGTATATTTAGTAGTATCTTGCAGAAGTATAGTGAAATATCAAGGACTACCGAGACTGCAAACTTTTCGGTTTATGTGGTTATTAAGTTAGCTGAGCGTTTTATTTTTGTTTCCAGAGCATTTATTAGCTAGCATTTGCTAACATTCAGCTTTTACCCCCTTGCCAGTCCTTCGTGCAGTTCTCCATTTCTCTATAACTGCGCTCGCTTATTACACCCTTCTGGCTTTTAGTTTGAACAGTCTATATGTCTCTGATTATAAAGATGCTGAAGAGAGACACTTGTTTATTTATAGATAAGTAATAGTAGAAAGCATCCTGGGGGAACTTCCCAGGATATATAACCGTCTCATAGGGAAGCTCAACATACCGTTATGGATTCAAGAAACTTTAACTCAACTGGGAAGCCACATTTAAGATTCCAGATTCCAGGTGGCAGCTCTGCACCTAGTCTCACAAAACCCAGAGGAAGTGAACCTCCCAGGAGCCTAACCTGGCAGTATCTTAGGTAAGGAGACAGCAACACCTGCCCCAAACAGGGAGTAACTGGTACCCACTAGGACTCAGGAATTCACTCCTGGCCTGGAGCACTGATTCCTTCCGATCTGGGCCCTATCACTGAGCAGATCTTGCGCCCCAGCTCTAACCCCAGTAGTAACACCCAACTCACACAGTTCTGAAACAACCAAGATAACAGGAAAGACAGGCTCCAGTAAGAGAAAGGGTAGGTAGCACTAAGGAGATCCAGATGGTGAAAGGCAAGCCCAAAAACATAAGCATCAGCAACCCAGGGTACCTGGCATCATTAGAACCTAGTTCTCCCACACTAGAAAGTCCTGAATTCCCCATATCACCAGGAAAGCAAGATTCAAATTTAAAATCACTTCTAATGATGAGGATAGAAGACTTTAAGGACATAAATAACACTCTTAAAGAATTTGGGGAGAACACAGGTAAACAGGTAGAAACCCTTAAAGAGGAAACACAAAAATCCCTTAAAGAATTACAAGGGAACACAACCAAACAGGTGAAGGAATTGAACAAATCCATCCAGGACATAAAAATAGAAGTAGAAACAATAAAGAAATCACAAAGGGGGACTACCCTGGAGATAAAAAGCCTAGGAAAAAAGTCAGGAGTCATAGATGCAAGCATCTCCAACAGAATACAAGAGATAGAAAAGAGAATCTCAGGTGCAGAAGATACCATAGAAAACATTGACACAACTGTCAAAGAAAATGCAAAATGCAATAAGCTCCTAACCCAAACCATCCAGGAAATACAGGACACAATAAGAAGACCAAACCTAAGGATAATAGGTATAGATGAGAGTGAAGATTCCCAACTTAAAGGGCTAGTAAATATCTTCAACAAAATTATAGAAGAAAACTTCCCTAACCTAAAGAACGAGATGTTCATAAACATACAAGAAGCCTACAGAATGCCAAATAGACTAGACCAGAAAAGAAATTCCTCCTGTCACATAATAATCAAAACACCAAATGCACAAAACAAAGAATATTAGATGCAGTAAGGGAAAAAGGCCAAGTAACATATAAAGGCAGACCTATCAGAATAACACCAGACTTCTCACCAGATACTATAAAAGCCAGAAGACCCTGGACAGATGTCATACAGACCCTAAGAGAACACAAATGCCAGCCCAGGCTACTATACCCAGCAAACTTTCAATTACCGTAGATGGAGAAACCAAGATATTCCCTGACAAAAACAAATTTTCACAATATCTTTCCACAAACCCAGCATTACAAAGGATAATAGCAGGAAAGTTCCAATACAAGGAGGGAAATTATACCCTAGAAAGAGCAAGAAAGTAATCCTCTTCCAACAAATCCAAAAGAAGATAGCCACACAAAGATAATTCCACCTCTAATAACAAAAATAACAGGAAGCAACAATCACTGTTCCTTCATATCTCTTAACATCAATGGACTCAATTCTCCAATAAAAAGACATAGCTAATAGACTGGATATGTAAACAGGACCCAGCATTTTGCTGCATACAGGAAACCCACCTCAGTGACAAAGACAGACACTAGCTTAGAGTAAAAGGCTGGAAAACAATTTTTCAAGCAAATGGTCCTAAGAAACAAGTTGGAGTAGCCATTCTAAAACGCCCATCCTGAGAACATAAAGGGAGGGACTCATGGCTCCACCTGTATCGGTAGTTGAGGGTGATCTTGTCAGGCATCAGTGGAAGTGGAGGGCCTTGGTGCCTGATAGTTTGGATTCCCTAGCATTGGGGAATTTGAGAGCACAAAGGTGGGAATGGGAGGATGGTGGGAGCATACCCTCATAGAAACTCCCAGAATTATATAGATTAGATATGATAGAGACAGGCCGCCAGAAGCCTAGATTCCAGAATTCAAACAAAAAATTATCTTGATACTAAAATTTATTTTGAGAATTCTATATTGCAGAATGCACAGCCTTGGTGTATCTACCCATCAAACAAGCTGAGAAGACCTGCTCAAACCTCAGATGTCCTGGAATTTCAGCTGGAAGCAGTGAAGTCACAGACGTCAGAGGCTTATCAATTTACTCTCTCCCCTGCCCCTCTTCTAATATCCCAACACCCAAATTCAGCTTGAAGAAGTTAATGAAGAGTTGGCACTCCTATTCCCTGGGCTTGGGGACTGAGGTGGTTAATATTGGGCTGTCTTTCTGGGGAAAAGTAGTAGTTTTGTTGGAACAGGGAGGAATAGCTAGGATTTATTGCATAGCCATAACCTATTGGTAGAAATCTGTATAATTGTTATTAAGCTGAAGTTATAATTTCTTAAATGGTACAAAGTTTACTTTGATTTCAAATTTAATGTTTTCATTGGTATGAGTTTCTTATTGATATAAAAGTGAGATTAATATTGTTACTCTCATAGGCATTGTGCCTATATAACACATTTAGGAATACAAGGCTTAGATCCAGTCCCTTAACTTTTTAAACTGATTCGAGATGGTTAGCCTGTGAGTTAAGGGCCTATAGCAAATTAATGGCTCTGAGTTTATTGTTAGGGTGTTTTCCATATTTTGTTTAGAAATAGCTGAGAGGAGTTAACAGACAACAGTCCAGATTGTCTTACATGGATAGTTGGTTTTCAAAACATCAGAAGTCCACAGAATTGACATTACAAACATTTCTGCATTAAGTTTCATTTTGATTAGAGATCTATCTGCTCCTGTCTTGGATTCTAAGAAGAAATTGAGCATCTTTGGAGTTACTCCAGTTGTGGTGAGACAGCCACTAGGCAAGAATTGCCTCTTTTCATCTACAGACAAATTACTGTCCAGAAAAGGACACACTTGCGGAATAGTCGACTGATTGTATCTGCCAAGACAGAGTAATCAGCCCTTAATAATTCTACATCACTATGTCTGTCAGATGATCCTGGGCCAAAAGGCTGAAGATTGGATGCTCCAATGTTTTGTAGTATAAGGATTGTCGAGGTGTTTAGTGGTCTCTATAAATTGACTAAGTTTTAGAAGCTATGCTTTGTGCTTCCCATAATTTCAGTTAATTCAGTCATTCTGGATTTCTGATGAGGTTGAAGACTTATAGTCTCAAAGCCAATCCTGGCTATTTACTTTGAGAGAAAAGATTTGAGAGGATGGTTTTCAGCTGACATTCATTCTAAAACCAAGAAAAAAAAGCCAGGTTCAGAACTAAGTTAGGAGAGATGACAGAGGTTCTGGTTAGTCAACAAAATGATGGACTGGGTATTAGGTCTATCTTGTACCTTACTGATACAAATTAGTATAGTTATATTCTAATTGTATTTTGAGAGAAAAGTTTTATTTTATCAGGAAGGGTGATATGTAGGAGGAGCTAAGGTGGGAGGAGTAAGGAGAGGAGGAAGAGCTAGGAGATGAGAAACAGAGAGGGGGGGATATGGAGGCAGATGTTCTCCATCAGTCAAAGATAGTTGGTATATCTAGGTTGGGTATTGGGTTACACTTCTGATTGTATGGGCATCTTGTTATTGAGTATTACCAAACTTATAAAGCCTCTGATTAACATTTTTAAAATAAGTTACTAATAAAAAAACAACAACAACAACAACAAAAAGAGTTGATTACCTAGTGTATTGAGCTTCTTCACTTTCCCAGTTAAACCAGAATAAGAAACCAGAGACTCATCAGAAGGAACAGACCTTGGGGTGAGAGCTGAGGCAAGGGAGCTACTTTCATAAAAAAAAAAAAAAAAAAAAAAAAAAATAAAATAAAATGAAGCCATACATTCCATTAGCTTGCATAAAAAAGGCTGCAGTTTTCTGTAGAAGATATGAATCAGAAATACAAGGAAAGAGGAAATGGGGTGCATGCGTGTGTGTGTGTGTGTGTGTGTGCTGGTTAGTTTTTGTCAACTTGACAACTTGGAAGAAGGATCCTCAAATGAGGAATTGCCTCACTCAGATTGGCTTGTGGGCAGGTTTGTGGTGGCATTTTCTTGATGATATATCTACGTGGAAGGGCCCACTTAAAGATCTTGCTCTTCCACTGCTGACTGGAATTAGTTTTCATTTGTGAGTTCATGGTCCTGTAGACTATTTCTGAACCTGCTGTTTTCTGAATCTTTACTTCGGCTAAACTTTATGCTGTATATGCCAACATTGACCAGCAGAGGTCACCATTAACTTATTGGTGTTTTTTTTCTTTTTCTTTTTTTTTTTTTTTCAAGCTCCAAGTTAAGTTTAGTAATCCTGTTTTCTGGACAGGACAGGGCAGGACTGCATCATATAAACTTCCATTAGCTGTGGTTGCCCCAGCAAGACCTATACTGACTAGATCAAGCCAGTCAACAGTACTGTGGTGGGAGTGGAACTGGGATAATTCAAGAGCCTCTGCCTCTAAGTGGGGAGTTATATATAGCTGTTAGCTTCTGGGGAGGGAGTCAGTTTTCTTTAACAGTGTGTCATTTGGTAGGTGAAGCAACCACCAGAGGATAGCCCCATACTCAGGAGTAAATGATAGTACCAACTGGAGGAGAGAGGGAGGGAGGGAAGGAAGGAAGGAGGGAGGGAGGGAGGGAGGGAGGGAGGGAGGGAAGGAGGGAAGTGGGGAGAGATGTAGAGGGGGTAGGGGGAGGTGAAGTAAGGGAGCTAGGGAGTGAACCTGAGAGGAGTTAAGAGAAGGAGTGGTTGGTATCATCAAAACTATGTCATTCTTACTATTTTATAAGTCAGTAAAACCTAATATGGGGATTATTGCATTCATAGGTTGGAAGGTTCAAATACATTGAGTATTTGAAAATGTCAATTTTTATAAAAGTATCAAAACATTACAAAATGCTCTAACATTAAGAAAGACATCTGCACCATGCTGAAGCTTCACTGAAGACTACATTAAAGAGCCATCAGCATCTGTTGGGCACCTCAGAAGGTACTGCATATTGTATTGATGTATTATTCTGACAAACACACTACTGTTTCTGCTGAGATAAAAATGTCAAAAAAAAAAGGAAGGGTCTTGCTTCTTTTAGTTATTCATTTTCATATATTTTCTAGAGATTCTTAATTGTTTTTTCCTTCCTCCCTTCATCTTGAAACCGTGACTTTTTTGTATAATTTTCCCCCTTCTCTCTCTCTCTCTCTCTCTCTCTCTCTCTCTCTCACACACACACACACACACACACACCCCTAAATATATCAACACAACCTGCTTATTTTCTTTCGTGTTACTTGCATACATAAAAGTTCAGGGCTTGGTATCTAATACTTGGTATTGGATAACAGGTTAGGGGCTCATCCATGGAAAAAACTAATTCTTGTGGTGTCTGCCTGCCTTAGTTGCCTGTAGTTCTTTACCTAGGGGTGGGGTTCTGTGAGGTTTTTCATGACCATGTTAGCTGTCTTTGTTTGAGTTTTGTTTAGCTGGCTGTATTGTTGAGGTATCATGGGTGATATATCCCTGGTATTTTCATTAGACATTGTCTCATAGCAGGTTTCCTGGCATGTGGCTATTATAGCATTTTGCTCCCTCTTCCAGGATGCTCCCTGAGCCTTAGGTGCAGGGGAGTGTGTGATGAATCAGCTGGAGCTGGGCACTTACCATCACTTGTTCTTAAGTTTTGATCTGTGGTAGTTTAGTGTAATGATCTCCACCTCTGCAAAGAAAAGTTTCTTTGGTGAAAGTTGGAGACTGTACTTATCTGTGGGTATGAGGTTACTCATTTTGAATTCAGTTTGGAATTGTGCTGGTTTAGTAAAATGATGGCAATAGGTTCTCCTCTAAGACTCACAAGCTCTAAGTAGTTGGTCAGATTTCCAATACCAGGAACAATTTTCCTCCTGTTCAACAAGCCTTTAATTCAACAAGAGAGCTATTGGTCACTTATTAATGTAATAAAAGATGGGAGGGACATTTGTAATTCCAGATTAGGTGATCCAATGCCCTCTAGGCCACCAAGAGTACACATACAATGTGTGCTGTCATGTGCGCATACACACACACACACACACACACACACACAGATAAAAAATAGACACAAGCTGAAAATATATTGTTTGAGGCCAGCTTTGCACTTAACTTTATCAGCACCTCATAACTTTTCACACAGTAAAGAAGTAAATAAAAATAATGAGTCAATTGAGAGAGTTCTACTCTTTTGATAGAAAAGACTATTTAGATACTTGTGGGAAAATCTCATCTAAAACCACACTTTTCTCTCTCGGGTTCTAATTAAGCATCCCTCTTAAGTGAGTGACCCTGTGGGAACATAAACGATTTGGACTTTGATCTTTCCCTTGACTGACACATGTGAGAAGCAGAGAAAACATAGGCTCCAGGAATTGAGAGTGTGTTTTCAGCAAGGCAGACAAAATAGTCAGTTCTTCTCAATACTCCTCATGTGGGGAAGGCCAGTGTAGCATTGTTGTAAGGAAAGATGGAGCTGAGCCTTCCACATGTTCCTGATTAAACTCAGACATAAATAAGACACATCTAGACAAAATTATAAAGTGTGTCATCTCCTTCTTGCCCTAGACCTCTATCTTTGGATATAACTCAGAGCTCAGACCAAGGCCCTTCTCCTCTGCAGTGGCTGGGATCAGGCAGTAGCTGGGATCAGACAGTGGTTGGCCTCCAGGGAATAAGGTCTAAATCATTTGAACATAAGAGGGACACAGTGATGGCTCGTAGATGCCCAGCACATGCAGACCCAGCTTTTTACAACCAGCATGGTTCTTTTACTCAGTTGGATGTGGACAGATTCCTTTGCCTGTTCCCCCTCATCTTCCTGGGACCTTGGGTCATGGAATACAGGGAGATGGCTCTGACACCACTCTTTGTAGTTGAACCATAGTGAAGAAACCCTCAATCATTGAGTTTCTCCTCTTTCAGGATTCTGAAATCTAAAAGATGTGAGCTAAAATATAAAGAACTCTATCTCCTTTAATCTCTTGAGATAAGTCATAATAAAATAATATCTCCTTTAATCTCTCAAGCTAAATAATCAATAGTAAGTAATTACTTGAAACTGAAACCATCATGCAGGGGTTGTTGTCATCTGCAAGAAGGGGGATGGTAGCATAAATAAGTATAAAGGAAATAGCTACTACAGATGTAGGAGACGTTTTCACCCCTGGGATCTTTATAAGGGAGGTAGAGTGTACATAAAGCTCCCTAAAATGGATGGGGCTAAAAAAGTAATATGTCCCAGCCAGAGGAGGCAGCTCAAAATGGCTAGCCAAGTGATGAGTGGAGTCTGAGAATGATGATAAAGGCTTAGGAAGAAGACTGTTGCTACACTAGACTGATAACTAATGAGCTTGCTCTCCAGAGGATTCGCATTCCACAGATAATAATCTGTATGCAAAAGGGTTCTCTACAGTTTCAGAAAATGATAATGGTATGTTCTAAGCATTTCTGTGACACCAGGGAATCAAATTACAATATTTTCCTGGGCGGCAAGCTGTGCTCGAGAAGAGCAGGTTAAGGATTTTGGGAATGTGAGAACAAATCCAACCCAAGACTCTTTTCAGCTATAAATGCACTGTTCCAAGTCTTCATATTCTCAGGGCCTTGGTTTTTGCCTCCAGTGTAGTGGTGGAGCCTGATTTGGTTGGCTCTGAAACCAGTTTTTGGAAACCTCCTGAAATCATTAAAAATGGCTCCATTACATAAACCACAAAAGAAGACTTATTTACAATGACAGAGATACCACAACTAATAACAGTATAATTTTGGAAACTGTTACAGAAGTCCTCCCTTTCCCATGGTTTTGTTTTTAACACTATAATTACTTGTGGTCAACTGTGATCTGAAAATGTAAAGTGGAATGTCCTACAGTTAAATATTAGTTATTTTAGTTAGTAAATAAATAGCAAATATCTGTCCATTTTAAATTGCCAGGTTTTAAAGTTGTTTTAAGTGCCATGATAAAGCGTTGCTCGGAAAATGCATTGTCTCTTTATTTAAGGCACCTATGCAGTATACTATCCATTTTGTAGTAACCTTCTTGTTTATGAGAATGACTATCTTGATGTAGCAGGATTTGTGTTCAAGACACCTTTGCCTTGCTTAATAATGGCTCTAATATGTACCAGCCAGAGGAGTGAGTAGGGACACCAAAGGGGGGCTCACACGGAAGCACAGACTAACTTGTGCTGTGTGGCAGGGCTGCAGGGCATGCTCCAGAAGGCCTGCTATGTGTAGGGTCCAGCATTTTCTGCTGTTCCAGGCATCTACCAAAAACTGCTTTCTGGAGCATACCGTACATAGATGTGGGTGCTACACAACAAATATAAACTCTAGAAAAATTCTTTGTATACTATTTATAATGAGTTTGCCCTATGTTTTTCTATACATGGTCTTTGATTGTTTCTTTATATGATAATAATTTTCTATTATTTACATAGTGAGAATGAAATATTTCATCATTTCTTATGGGTGACGTTTTAAATATCTATCTTACTGCTAATACAACAGAAGGATATTCTAATTCTGGGATAGGATCTTTGGCCCTGTGCTGGGACCTCCTCATTGATGGTATAGAGAGCAGAAGATGTAGCCAGCAGCTGGGGGAGGCCTTTTCTTCTTTCCCAGAAGCAAATGTGTCTCTGGTCTCTCCAGATGGTAGTCTGCTATACACAGACATGGGTACAGCTTATATGACAACTCGGACTCCACAGTGAACCTCCCAAAGTCAGGGTATCTGTGACCCTGTGACCCCACTGCATAGCAAGAGAGCAGGAGCAGGATGGGGTGGCCGCAGAGCCATCCTCTAACCTGTGAAGTTAAACTGTCTTACCTTTAAAGACTTAACAAAGCATAAACTTAAGATAGCAGCCTTGGACAGAAGTCTGTGACGGCGAGGAGCCTTGGAGCATTGAGATTTACTTTATCTTTTCTGGAAAAACTTCGACAAGGCCACATTCTAACAAAACAAGGAACACACTAAAAGGTGAAGCTTTGGGATCAGGGCAACAATGCATCAAAGCTAACAGAGCTCTGATGAGAGGCTCCTAGATGACACATCTCAGGTTTCATCACACAGAATAGATAATAATGAATAGTTAATGAAGAAAAACCAAAAACAAATCAGAGTTTTTTAATGAGCAAAGAATGTGCTCACTGTCATTTATCATCATAGAATCACAAATCAAAACCATAAGAAGATAGACCACTGTTATAAAACTCAAAAGGCAACAGTGTCCTGGATACAGAGGAAAGAGAACTGCTATATGCAGTATTGGGAGTTATGGTAGTTAGGATTTCATTACTGGGAAAAGACGTCACGACTACAGCAATTCTTACAGAGAAAAACACATAAGAGTTTCAGAGGTCTAGTCCATTATCATCATGGCAGGAAGCATGGCGTCATGCAGGCAGACATGGTGCTGGAGAAGGAGCTGAGAGTTCTACATTTTGATCCACAGGCAGCAATGAGACTGTGTGTCACACTAGGTGTAGCTTGAGGATATACATACATACATACATACATACATATGTATGTAGTACATACATAAATATATATGCATATATTCCCTCAAAGCCCACCTCCACAGAGGCACACTTCCTGTGACAAGGCCATATCTACTCCCAAAAGGCCACACCTCCTAATAGTGTCACTTCCTATGGGCCAAGCATGCAAACGTATGAATCCGAAGGCCATACCTTCAAACCACCACAGGAATATAAATTAATACATTCATTATGAAACACAGTATAGATGTTTCTCAATATTAAATTTGATACTACCATATGTTTGGATAATTCTGTTCCTGTATATATTCAATTAAGTTAAGGTCAAGATCTCAAAGATATATCTTCATTCTCATGTTCATTATAGCATTGTTCTCAATTGTCTAGATATAGGGGAAAATAACTCCCCATCAATGGGTGAATTAGTAAAGATAACGTGGTACATACATACAATGGAATGTTATTTAACAATAAAACAGGGATCTTTTAGTTATGTCATATTGCACTGTTCATAGGGAGACATGAACAGACTTATATTTACTTCTGATAGAGAACTGAGAAAAACCAAAGTAAAGAGACCCCCAAAGCCCAACATGGTGAGCCAATGAGCTCTGTTGGGGGGTGGTGGTACTTACAGGAATATGGTTGAGGAGTTACTTCCAGGAGCAGAAATGACTCAAAGACAGTTGCATTAGCAACTCCCCCTCCAAGCATGGGTGACAGCTCATGAGAGCTGGAAGTCTGGAGCCTACTGTACAACAGCCCAGCAGCTCAACAAGTTAGAGAGCTTTTCTGCGGGCAGATCAGTTGGTATGAGCCTCTTTCAGGCAACTCGAGTGGTTTCAGTTTCTTCCAGGCAGCTAGGCTTCTTTGAGACTGTCTCTCAGAGGTTCCTACTGCTTAAATGTGTTTGAGGAGGGAGGATCCTAGTATATCTGGCCAATTTCAGGATATCCTGGAACTTCTGAGTTATTTCTTCCTGAGTCCTAATAAGCTTCCCTGTAGGATGCAATGTTTTAGCTTGGAGGGAATTTCTATACAACAACTTAGAACATGAGTGGAGATGTTAGTGGACATTATGCTAAATAAAATAAACTAGGCAGAGAAAAGCAAATACCACATGATCTTAACATATATATGAAGTCAGAAATAAATTCAGATGCAAGTGCTGACCGATGTTGAACCAACAGGGATCAAGGCCTGTCTTCTTATATTCCAAGCTGGAAAATGGTTATAGCAGATATAGAAAATAAGGATAATATTTGACTAACACATTTGAGTTTTATTTTGTCTTTTGACATATTTTTAATTATTTATACTTATAAAGACAATGACAAAAATAATGGCAGACTAGAAAAAGAAAAGTAATTTTCATCTGTACTTAGAACTGGGTCCTGAGATAGCCTCTTTCCATGAACCATTTTATTTAATGTTCACTCCAGCCCTCAGAGGCATCTATCAGTGGTGTTACTCTATACTCTATAATAGACCAGAGTCTACCCCTCTAGTTTTATGATTTTCCTAGTTGCAAACCATCCACACGATAATGAATAAAATTTATACTTACAGCTGCTACTGGGCCTGACAGTAATAAGGTGTGATGCCTTGTGGAGTCTGCTGGCTCGAGGCCAGTTGTATCCATAATGAGAGGAATAGAAACTGGCTGAGTTATGAGGCAGAAAACCCTCTGTGTTCATGGACACATGCACGGGAGAGCTCCTGGCCTATGAGCTTATGAGCTGGGCAACATTTTTTCAAAAGGCCTTTTCTTTCTTCTGTGTGTTAGAGAGTAGTTTTGAGTGGTACTGAGGAATTGTCCCGGAGGACAGGAAGGAGAGCTGAGAGCAGTATCAGACCTATGTCACAAAGCCAGAGAACGTTTCAGAGAGTGTACAGTTCTGTCATTTCAGTCGTCAGTGTGGCATTATTATCTTCATTTGTTTAGGAGAGAACTGAAGTTCTTCAGGGTCGCATTAATTGACCATAGTCTTGAAGACCATGGGCACTGAGCCTAGAAGCAAAATTCTATGTGCCCAAGGGCAGTGTTTTTTCATTGTATCACTCCAGTAAAAATATTTCTTTCTTAAAAGAGACAGAAATGGAGCAGAATGTTAGAAGAACAGAGGTTTGTGCAGGAAATGGGAAGTGATTACAGTCAGGGTGTCCTCTGAGAGCTCATTCTTCTTCATCCCCTCTCCATGTGCACTGCTGCATGCCGGTGGGTGACAGCCTCTGCCATCTCACTGTGCTGTAGCAGGCTCGCAGCTGGAGAGCCCGGCAGACTGACATGTTGATTTTAGGATTCTCAGTTTCTAATAGCACAGCAAATGCTGCCTGGCAACTGCTCAGTGAGACACAAGCATCTGCTGCCCTGGCCTTTCTTTCTCTTCCTTCTCTATAGTCTGGGCCACCTGGCTCTCTGTGGCTTCACCAAGACCCCTTGAATGCAAAGAAACAGCTAATTCAAGCCCGTCTTTGTTTTAGGTAGGGGTTCTATTCCTGCAATGAAATGCCATGACCAAAAAGCAAATTGGAGAGAAAAGGGTTTATTAGGTTCACACTTCCACATTATAGTCCATCACTGAAGGAAGCCAGAACAGAAGTTCAAACAGAGTAGGACCCTGGAACCAGGAGCTGATGTAGAGGCCATGGGGGTATGCTGCTTACCATACCTCTTGGTAAGCTCCTCTGTTGCTTGTCCCTCTGTGATTTTTTTCAGCCCGCTTTATTGCAGAACCCAGGACTACAGTGGAATGGTCCCTTCTCCATTGATCATTAATTAAGAAAACGCCTCGCAGACAAATCTTATGGAGGTGTTTCCTCAACTGAGGCTCTGAAGACTGGTTTGTGTCAAGCTGACATAAAACTAGTATAGTCTTCTTCTAGAACTCCAGTTGTAATCCAAAGAGTTGGTTTAAAACCACCTCAGCAGCCAATGGCTTACCCTCAGCCTGTGTAGACACATGGCCTCATGCTCCCTTCTGGTTCTACTTTTCTCCTCTATGCTCCACTGCTTGACTTAGCTTTAGAAGACAAGGTAGAATAAAAGAGAGACAGAAAGAGACAGAGAAATACAGAGACAGACACAGAAAGAGGGACACAGAGACAGAGACAGACAGAAAGATGCAGAGACAGACACACACAGAGATTGAGACAGAGGAACAGAGACAGAGAGACATATACAGAGAGAAACAGAGACATGGAAAGAAAATTTGCATGACATTTGATCTTTCACAGTCTGGCTCATGGCTCTCTTTGGACTTGTCACTTCTCACCAGGCTTCAGTTGTCCTGGGAAGCTGTATTTTCACTCCCCCAAACTGTAATTCAAAGAGCTGAATATATACTTAACTTGGATTTCCTCTCCACTAATAGGAAGGAAAAATCTCATTTATTGCATGACATCTGGGCCTTAGAATTTAAGGTTTTCTACTATTTTTTATTATGCTGGAACTTGATAAATTCACTCCAAAATACCCAGAATTGATTAAAAACAACAACAACAACAACAACAACAACAACAAACCAAAACCAAAACCAAATTGATGTCTATAAAGCTAAGCTGATGTGTGCCTCGCTCAGTGGTAGAGCATTTTCCAGCATGCAAAATCCTTTGGGTTCCATCTCCAGCACAGAAGGAAGAAAGAGAAGAATAGTATTCCTCAACACCAGCTCTTTTAAAATGGTAAATCTCATTTCTATAGAGTCATTGAATATTTTTAGCTAAATCTAGAAACAACCCGAAGTATCTGGCACTTATTTCATAGAGCCTTGGAAAAATCATTCCAGTAGTTCATTGGAAATTCTTGTGGTCAATAATAGCTACTTTAGGTTTAACTCAGGTCTGAATTATTTTATACAGAGAACCCAAAAGGTAAGCAAAAAGGCTCTCTCCTACCCTGCTTGTGAACTGCACCCTAGAACTATAGCATATTTACTCTTTCAGTCTCTTTGCTATGTTGTTTTGCTTTGCTTTTTTTTAAGGTTTTGAGATAGTGAATGTTCAACCTAGGGTCTCACACTCTCTGGGCAAATTCTCCACCACTGAGCTTTTATGATTTTCAGTTTTTTCTTTACTTAAAAATGTTTTTGAGACAGGGTCTAAGTTGCCCAGGACAGCCTTGAGTTCCCTCTGTAGCCAAAACAAGCCTTGAACTTGTGATCCACTTGCCTCAGTCTTCTGAGTAGCTGGGGTTATCTGCTTATGCCACCAGGCCCACCCACAGTTATATTGTTTGCAGGAGGGATAATGGGAGAAAGCTGGCTTTCTGGCAAGTGCAGGCCTGAGAATACTGTACTTGGACAAGCATCTCCCCTCCACAAAGAGCAGAACAGCAGAAACAGATCCATCTAATCACAAGCCTGGGAGTTGGCTTACTTTGTTTGCCTACACACAAACCACCCACTATGCGCTGCTTCAGTAATACACAGTTTGAGCAAGGTGTCAGTTCATATTTCAGAACTGGCCTTACAGATGTGTTGTCAAGAAAGTAACTCATTGCCTTCAAATTATAATTTTCTTCTCCAGGAAATGATGATGGTAGCATTGACACTTGACCTTGGAATGGTGTTTAAAAGGAATAATGCTTGTGCTACACATATTATTTTTTATTAATTTTTAAAACAGGATGCAAAGTGAAGGATTGATTTACATGCATTTACACCACCACACTTTGTTTTCATCTGTCCCCTCTGTCCTCTTAGTGAACATTCTTGACACAGATCCGGATTTCTATTTCACATTTAAATTGTTTTAAATAGGCATTTTTTATTCCTTTCTCTTATAGACATATTGTTTGTCTTGGCAATCAGATCCTTTAGAAGTAGGCAATCTCAGGGGCCTCTGGTCCAACCCCCTCCTTGTATAGGGGGAATGTGAAGTATGCCAAGTTCTTACACAGAGGATTGCCTTGGATGAAGAGAAAGTATGTTTTTTGTTTATTGATAAGTTGAAAAGATGCATAATTATTGAATATCTACATATTATTTTTCCTCCTCATTTTAGAATACCAGACTTTTTAAATTATTTCAAAGTGTCCTTATTACTAGAAAATTCACATTATCTTAATTTTTTCCCTGTTGCTGGAATAAAAATATTCTCAGAAAAACAAGGGGATTAAGGGCTTATTTAATCTTAAAATTCTAGCTTGCAGTCCATCATTGAGGAGAAGTCAAGTATATTTACACTCGAGAACAGAGAGAATTAATGCATGTATGTTTATGTGTTTTGCTCCCCCTCTACTCTTATATAGTTAACAATCTTCTGCCTAGGGAATGGTGCTTCCAATAGTGGGTGAGTCTTCTCGCCTCAATTAATATAATCAAGATTAGAGCTCCACATACATTCTTGCAGGTCATGCTCTCAATAAGAGTCTCTTGCCAGGTGATTCTAGATTATGTACAGTTGACAACTAGACCTAATCATAACACACATAGATGGGTAGGCATAAACAATGTTTTCGCTTTGTGGGAAGAAAGAAATACTGAAATTCTCATCACTTGCCAATATTTTTGGTCTACCTCCAATCCAAACATAGACTCGGCAAAGCAGATTAACACAATGGTGGAACATATCTGGCTGCTAGCCTATACATGTAGAATAAGCAATGTGTTCCTTTCTGTAGTCTGCTAGTTATTTTTCTACACCCAGTCTTCCTTCCTTCCTTCCTTCCTTCCTTCCTTCCTTCCTTCCTTCCTTCCTTCCTTCCTTC
>NW_021604569.1:12637876-12667247 GCF_004785775.1 Grammomys surdaster
TCTTTCTTTCTTTCTTTCTTTCTTTCTTTCTTTCTTTCTTTCTTTCTCTTTTCCTCCCTCCATCCTCCTCCTCTTTCTTTCTTTTTTCCTCCTAAAGGATGCTAGAATGGTGGACTTGGAAAAGACTTTAGGGCAGGCTACTAGATCCAGTCTCATTTTACATATGATAAAATAAGTCAGGTGAAAGTTCTCTCAAGAACACAGTCAGTGGCTCACAAATCTGGAACCTGATCATGCAGTTCCTATTCAAAAAGATGGTCTGTGTTCAAAGGTTTTTTTTGGCACTAATGTTTTCTTATTGAATTTTTTTTATTGAGACTATATGGTAAGTAATTTGAGGCTGAAGTTATGTGTATTCAGCAACAAGAGAAATACATTTGATTTACAAGATTTTGTGTTGTGGTCATTGGGGAAAATCATGGAATTACCCTCTCCCAGTAGTTCAGCCTATGATATCATCTTAGAACTAAAATAAATGCATCTTTGAGAAATAACATGACCCATTTCTGTTTTTTTCCAATGTTCTTCTGAGTTGAGGAGAAAGATGTTCCCATGACCTATTAAATTTTACCCCTTCTTACATCACCACCCTCACACATATAGGAGTCCTTATTTTGTAGGCCAAAGAGATGCCATAACCTTGAGGGGAGCTTTTTCTGATGAGGATATGACTGTGCATGGAAGAAACGATTTATTGCAAAATTTACCATGATGGACAGACTGTCTTGATCCATTGCAAATTCACCACGCTGGACCGTCTTTCAGGTAAAACAAGACTCACAGTTCCCACAATCTTTTAACTGTTTGTAGAAGAAACTTTGACTTCAAAAGGAATTTATTATAGCTTTACAGAACACTCACAATATGGAGTTGAGAAATAAATCTCAGAGAGCAGCTACCTATAAATTAAACTTCATTTTTAGACTAATAAAATTGAGTGAAATATAATATGCTACCTACAAATGCACTCATTTTGATAAAACTATATTGGCAAAGGGATTAAAGTAACATATCTGGAGGTGCATTAATGATCTTGAAAACCTGTATGATGCTGGAAAGCCACACAGTAACAGAGGCAGTGTGGGAAGAGAGCATTGTACCTGGAAGACAACCTAAGTAGACAAAAGAAACCATTCCATTCATTTTCAGTTAGCCTCAGCCAAGGTCTTAGGACACAGTTAGAAGGGAACCAGATTCTTTCTCAAAGTATCACAAGCATGGTCTCCAGGCCAGTCGCTGGTGCTGGTCCCCGCTAATGTCTCCTAAGTTGGCTTTCCATCCATCCTGTTACTTTCAGCACTATTGTCTTTCAGGCTCCTGCATAGTGGCTAGCCATCTATGCTTACAGCATTCAGCTGATTTAAAAATGCAATTTTCAACATCTTCCACATTCCTTCAAAAAACCAGCGTCATGAAGTTCGTCATAGCAACACCCTGCTCTCTGGTAACAACTTTTGTATTAGTTACTTTCTGTTGCTATGTTAAAATACCACGACCAAGGCAGTTTATAGATGGAAAAGTTTATTTTGGCTTATGCTTCCAGAGGGGTAAGAGTGTATCATGGTGGGAGAGGCATGACAGCAGGCATCTGGAGCAGTAAACTAAGTAATAACATCTTCAACTACAAGCAGAAAGTAGAGAACAAACTGAAAACAGGGTGAGTCTATGACGTCGGAAAGCCCACCCACAATGATGTACTTAGCAAGGCTATACCACCATCCCAAACAGTGTCCAAATGCCCAATCAAACATCACAGTGGAGGTGGGAAAAGAATAACCAGAAATAGTTTTCTTTTCTTGGAAAAAGCGCAGCAGTATCAGCCTGTTCCAACTCTGGAGAAGTATCGGGATTTCCAGGTGCTAGGGCATTATGGGAACCCTTTTCTTTCCCCAAGTGACAAAGGGACAATGTCCATGCGGATGGTTTCTTCCCAGTTTGGCAGTAACGGATCTGTGAGAACTCCTCTTTAAAAGTTTGTCCAGATTGACATACCAGCCAAGACTCTTCTGACCCTCTCACCGCCCACTTGCTAACTCCTGCCAGGAAACAGCCGAGAAACCTATAAAGGCTGTCCAGGGATCATGAGGACTTCCTACCAGCTAAGCCACAGCCTGGTCCTCAGGTTTCAGCCTCTGTGGGTGGCAGTAGGGGTGGCTTTTTGTTTTGTTTTATTTTCTGCAGAGTCCCTGAAGTCAGCTCTGGAAAGCTGAGAAGAGTGATGCGCTCAGAATGCTTCGCTGGATGTTTTTTTCTTTTTTTCTCACAGACAACTGGAACCTAGAGAGCCAAGGGAGATTGTTGAGAGGATGTGAGCAGATGGCCGCTGAGGATAGCTGACCGGGTGGGCTGGAACCCAGGCCAGGACCTGCCACCTGAGGATTGTGCCTGCGATGTCCAGATGATGGTGAGCAGCCAAACAGGGAGCTCTGCTCTGTTGAAAATCATAAAGTTGAAAATTAAAAGAGATAAAGCCTTAAACACAGGAGAATATTTTGTCTTTGGTGAAAAGTACAACTTAAGATTTATTTTATTTTTTCTTCTGTATATGTGGGTATGTGCATGCAAATTTGGGTGACCCTGGAGGTCAGGGCATCAGATCACTTGGAGCTGGGATTACAGGCAGTTGAGAGCTGCCAAGCATAGGAATCTAGCTAATGTCCTCTGTATGATCAGAGTGTATTCCTGACTGCAGAGCCATCTCTCCAGCTTCAGGAGGACTTTTAGAAACAAGATTGATAGAGAACACAAAGGTAATAATTTAATGTATTTAAAATGTTAATTTTTAGTCACTATAGACATTAGAACTAATATTTACAGTGTATATAATACATGTGATTATAAAACTAGAAGTAACAATATTAAGTATAAATGAAGTATTATAAGTTAGATATAAGAGATTGGCACCCCAGTAGGAAAAAGCCCATTAAAGTAACTAAAATGGGGAGAAATGAAGTTGTATATTTTATTTTTATAATTTCAATGTTATATAGTAAGTACAGTTTTATATAAAAAGGTATTTATTCTTACTAGGGAAATGTAAAACACAAATCAAGGAAACCCTATTGAACTAGCACTAATTTAAGATTTAGTAACAAGAACTAGCTAGGAGGTGAAGATATGATACCCTATTTTCTTCTGGCAATCTGACAGATGCTTCTTCAGTTACAACATCCTTAAACCATTTTCCAAAGCCACCTCTCATCATAGGACCCTTGAGCTAGTAAAAGATACTAATTTTAATATTGTCTATAGTTTTGGAAGTATAGAAACAAATTATTAACAGGGAAATGTGATTTAAAACTTGCGTGGGGCGTGGGCGCGGGTGCGGCTGCACGCGTGGTCCTGGCTGAGGCAGTCCTCAGAGCCCCAGCTCAGGCCTCCCATGAGCTACAGCGGCGGTTCCAGCTGATCTCGCCAGTGCGTGGGTCAGGGTGCGCCCACACCCCTCGACTGACTCTGTCCCAGGGACCGCGGTTGCAGAGGAGAGAGGGAGTCCTGCAGACCACTGGGACAGGGAGGGTGGGGGGGGGACCCAGCATGCAGGCGGCCGCAGCTGAGTTCCCAGGGTGGCCTGCGAAGGTGGGACCTCTGTTGTAGGGGAGAGTGCTCTGCTGACCTCTGGAGCAGGGAGAGTGTCCCAAGGACGGCTGCAGCAGGGAGCACAGGGCGGGTGGGAAGACTTTCTCCTGCGCAAGTTTCCCACTTACACAAAGAGAGTCCAGAGACCCAGGAGACACGTGGAATTGAAGACATGGAAGTTTTATTGGTCATGTTGATAGTTGTATCTGGATGACGTGCTCTCCCACAAAATGCCGAGAGGGGCTCCATTATATTGGAAAGAGGAGGGGCTTGGGAGGTGACTACACCCCGGCCTTTAGGTAATTTATTAATATGTAAATCTTGAGGCAGAGACCTGTTAGCCACGCCCTCTACCTGTGTCTTATATGACCCACTGCATGTTAGGTCTCGGGGTTCTGGGGGCATGGCCAAACACCCCAGGATTTCTATAGTCCCGCAGGGAAATAGTTGCTTTAAAGTAAGTTATAATCATACTATGGAACAGTATGTACCACTTAGAAAGAATTATCTAGGGTTTTGTACCACAATAGAGTTCTCCAAGATATTTTGCTGAGGGAGAAGAGTAAGATATAGAATCCTAAACAGAGTAACTGTCTTTGTTACAGAACATGATCTAACACCTTCTGTCATGATTTACTTTTAAGAACAAAGATGTATTAATGTATAACTATATCACATGGATCTAAATATTAAAGACCTTATGTAAATGTTGCAGTGCTTATAAAAAACTAGGATAGGGGAAATAATGAGAGTCATTTTAATGTGGAAGGGACAGTGTGTGAGAGAGTGAGGCACTCCTGGTATAGGCTGTTCAACTGAGACCTGCAGTAGACCCACTCTCGGAAAGAATTACGGTGGGGTTTTATTGATTCTTTCAACCTACAGAAGCTCCTCTCTTTGGCCATTGACAATTTAATTTCATGATAGCACTGTGGGTGCCATTTCATCCTGGGTCTAAGAGGGAGTGGCTGCTAAATGAAATGGGAGCAAAACATCAGGGCCACACCAGAGTTTGGTTCTCTCAGCATTTACTGAACACTCATGATGTGCCAATTACCATTCTAGGCACCAGAAACATAGTGAATAATGTGTTATAGTCCTTGATTCCAAGGAGTCACTCATTATAGGGGAAATCCATATAATGGAGATTTCAATATTAATGTACACAATAGGGATACAAGTATAGTTATGAAAGCTCTGAAAAGGACCAACATTAATCACACCCAATCAGAAGGAAAGTGTCTTCAAAGTAAAGATTAAGGCAGGACACAATTCCAGACCCATGGCAGATACTCAGTAATATTTGTTGAGAGAAATAATAATGGACTGACTGAATAAAAGCTTCCCTGTAACAAGATATGAGCACATAGTTTTAACCTGCCTGAAATATCAAGGGAATATTTTAGAAAATGAAACAAAATGAAATAAAACAGAGTAAACATTTAAAGCTATGTTTGGAAATGAGAGAATTACCATTTGTGGAAGGGTGCAAAAAACATAATAACTCACCCACTGAACAGCCTCCCTGTAGGCATACATTTTAGGCTTTTTTATATTGAGTTTTTTTTTTTAACCCACCACCCATCTCCACTCCAATCCTTTCCAACATCGAACACTATGTCAGTGAGAAAGAAAGTTAGAGGGGAAAGGGGGCATAGATGCCTTAGAGTACTTCCTGATGATTCGGGGCATCAAGTTCTTAGTGGCAAATCTAATGTTCATCATCAGGATAACTCCAACCAGCAATCCAACAATCATCCAGCAATCCAGTAATCCAGCAGTCCAGCAATCCAATAACAGTAAAGGCAGCAAACACAGTAGCAAGAACAAGCAGCAGCCACAGCAACAGCAAGAACTACCACTACTACTACTAGCAGCAGCAGCAGCAGCAGCAGCAGCAGCAGCAGAGGTCTGCAGCAGTGAAGGCAGCAGCTGTTCCATGCCCTTTCAGGGCTCATCAAAGAAAGCAAGGTGAACCAATGCAAGAATGTCATCCACTCTCTGTGGATTATACTTACACACTCTTTTCAAACATCACACATCATCTCAAGAATCTGCTCCAGCAAAACATCACATGCCCTTTTACCAGGCATCTTCCAGAAAACCCCCTCGTGTCTGTTCTCAGCAAAACATCCTCTCATAAGACAGTTTCCAGAAAAACATCACATGTCACAACTGAGTCTCCAATGAAACCAGAAATTCCCACTTCACATCTACTTAGGTTGCCTAGTGATCTATGCTATGGTTTCCCAGATACTTTGTAGTTTCTCACCAAATCTCCTTTCTAGTCCTGTAGATGAACTCATTCAACTGGGCACAGATTCTCTGTTCCTGGTTTCCAGTCTCCTATCCTTGGGTTAAACTTGTTCTTTGCCGTTGTTTGCCTCTGTACTTTGCTCTCCAGGGTATTGTTCTACATAGAGGATAGAATGCACTTAAACTAGGATGTTGACATTCCTGGCATTCTTACACCCAAGCAGAAACTCTATGCTATATTTGGATGTCATTTAAATGATGTAGTAATACACTCTTTAAAAAGTCCTTTATTTTTCCCTGATTTCATGCACATAAATTGAAAAAGGCCTGTCTAAATAGACTTAGTATTTGTGTCATTCCAAATATGTGTTGAAGTCCTAGTATACCAATGCAGTGGTAAGTGAGAATCAAGTGTTTGTGAAGTAGATGAAGTCATGATGGTGGCACCTCACTGCTGATACCAATTCTGACTTAGGGTTTCCACTGCTGAGAAGAGACACCATGACCAAGGCAATTCTTTTAAAGGAGCCCTCATTTAGTTGAGTCTGGCTTATAGATTCAGACTACTATCATCATACTGGAAAACATGGCAGCATACAGGCCGACTTAGTGCTGGATGAGCCAAAAGTTCTACATCTTGATCTGAAGGCAACCAGGAGGAGACCATTTTCCAAGGCAGCCAGGAGGAGACAAAGTGTCACACTGTCCAGACTTGAGCATGTAATTGAGACCTCAAAGCTGTGTCCCCACAGTGACACACTTCCTCTAATAAGGCTGTACTTCCTCCAATAAGGCCACAGCTTATAGTGCCACTTCCCATATTCAAACCACCTGAAACCCTCAGGATGGGATTAGTGTGTTTGTATCAAGAGAAAATAGAGAACATTTGTGCTGTCTCTCTTTTCCTGAGTCTGCACACACAAGAGCTCCTGCAAACAGAGGAAGGGAATGTTCATCACTCAGTGGATCAGACAACAACTTGATTTAGGACATTTGGCAGAAGCACTGTGAGAATGTATCTGCTGTGGGGAGTATGTAGTTGCTAAGGAAGTCTGGGCTCACTACTACATTCACACTGTCAAGGGTTATTGGCGTCCTTTGTCTACCTGTTTTATTTTTGCTCATCTCAAGAACTTGGACATTATGCTCACTACCTTCCTGGTTCCTTTAGAGGGAATTATTTTCCACTGATAGCTTAGTCCTAAAGACAATGTTCTTAGGACTCTATTCTGAGGAGAGAGATCAGAACAGAAAATTAAACAAGAAATTATTGCATGTATAGTTGTGATGAGTGAAGGGGAAAGGGTATTCAAATGACATACATTTCATGCTATCCCAACAAAATTGTAAACTATAGTACATATTACAAAAAAGTCAACCAATTACAAGTATAAAATAAAGAGAAAAGTCCCCATCTTGCTACTTCATTATGATACATTTCACTCTTCTTACTGGAGTTTTCAGCTATTAATGACTGACATTATTTGTTTTGGATGTCTCCAGATTGTGTGTGCATGTACATAAGTAGGTAAGTTTACATACTGGCATGTATAAGCATTGCACATGATTAAAAATTTGAAGATAAGACACAGTACAGAGGTAGGTAAATTTACATACTGGCATGTATGTATGTATGTACATGATTAAAAATTTGAAGATAAATCACTGTACTTTTTTATTTTTTAAAGTATAAGGTCTGCAGATTAACTTATAAACCAAGAGTAGGGAAGAAAATTGAGATTCATAGCTCAGCTGGAAGCCTTTTCCCCTGTAGCCTGACAACCTGCCAAATAAACAAACAAAAAGCCAAACAAACACTACCTGGGAGAGCTTACCAGCACTGTGAAGGGAAGTATGTATCCTCAGTCACCAGACCCGCAGGACCAAAATAAGTTATAATAGAATGTATTTATCTAGGTCTAGGGAGCCACCACAGAAGGACTCACACCTATCAGGACAGCTCTCTTTTACTCTTTCTGCACATAGCACCACCTGGCACCTGATAGAATCAGAGGGATCTGAGGGCTTTACCTTTGAACTACAATAATAAATGTGACCACATCTGAGTTCTTAACAACACTGCAAATATGTCAACTCAAAGTTATACTTGATAACAATGTAGATCAAATATAGATGTAACACCAATTGTATAGCCCCCAAAGTAGTAACACAGCAACACCCAAGATAACATAACTCCTCCTAAAATTGCAAGTCCTACGGTAATAGCATAGTGAGAATGAGTGAGGGGAAATCCCAGGGAAATAAAAATAAATCAAAAAACTATATTTAAATAAACTAAAGTATGTCCACATTTGTCAAGGAAATCCAAACAAAAAGAAGCGGCTGATCAAGAACACAAACAACCAAATGAAATATGCAAAGTGGTGCAAGACATGAAAGAATTCAGCAAGGAGACAGAAATGCTCAGTGTAAAACAATCTAAAATTTGAAAACTAAAAATCATAGTGGATCAAGTAAACAAGTTCTGTGTTAAGTCTCTTCTTTTTTTTTTTTTATTGGATGTTTTATTTACATTTCCTATGTTGTCCCCTTACCCCATCCCCCACCCACCCTGGAACCCCCAATCCCCTCACCCCTCCTCCTTCTTCTCTGTGGATGTAACCTCTATCTATTCCCCCCCACTCCCACCTCCCCACCCTCAAAATTCCCACCCCCTGGGGCATCCAGCCTTCATGAGGTCAAGGTTCTCTTCTTCCACCTATGCCCAGCAGGGCCCTCCACTCTTACATATTCAGTTGAAGCCCTGGATCCCCCCCCAAGTGCTCCCAGGCTGGTGGTTTAGACCCTGGGAGCTGTGGTTGGTTGGTATTATTGTTCTCCTCATGGTGCCGCAAATCCTTTCAGCTCCTTCAGTCTTCACTCTAACTCCTCTATTGAGAAACCCATGATCAGTTCAATGGCTAGTTGTGAGCATCTGCCTCTGAATATGTCAGACTCTTGAAGACCTCTGAGGAGACATCCATATCAGGCTCTTATCAGCATGCACTTCCTGACTTCCACATCAGCATCTATAAGTCTCTTCTATAGAAGGACTCAAGAAGAAGACAACCTATCTCAGAATGAAGACAACATGGACGAAATACAATAATTAAACAAGAACAATGATAAAATAGTAGGAAGGCCCCCGTGGTAATTACAAAATACAAGCAACACTCTGAGAAAGCAAATCTATGGATAATAGAAGAAGGAGAATAAATGAAATCTAAATGTACAGAATTGTAGGATAAAATGAAATGTCAATCTGATACATGAAGGATTCAGGACACTCAAGAGATAAGACTCCCCTCCAAAAAAAAAATAATCAAGATCCTGCATCATTCAAGGCAGTGAATATGCAGGACATATAAATTATAATAAAAGCAGAAAGAAAGAAATATCAAGCCACATATAAAGGCAGGCCCATCAAAATAATGGTAAATTATTCAACTGAAGCTTTAAAAGCCAAGAGGGCAGGACAAACATATTTCAGGTTTTGAAAGGTAACAACTTCCTACTCAGACTACTATACTCAGCAAAACTATCTGTCATAATTGAAGGAAAAAAAATAAACATTTTCCATGATAAGCACAAATGGAAGGAACTTATGACCACTAAACCAGCTCTGTACTTGAAGGAATCTTTCATGCTGAAGAGAAAATAAGTCACACGAAACAATAAACTATGCTAGAGTCATAAGTAAACAAAGAGAAACAGAAAAAACTCAAATACTACAAAATCAACAAGATGGCAGGAATCAATATATGCCTTTCAATGATATCTCTGAATATTAATGAACTCAACTATGTAGTGAAAGGTACAGGCTAGTGCTCCAATATATAACAGGACACATGCTGCACTATGTTCCTAGTTCCCTTATTTATAATAGCCAGAAGCTGGAAAGAACCCAGATGTTCTTCAACAGAGGAATGGATACAGAAAATGTGGTAAATTTACACAATGGAGTACTACTCAGCTATTAAAAACAATGAATTCATGAAATTATTAGGCAAATGGGTGGAACTAGAAAATATCATCCTGAGTGAGGTAACTCAGTCACAAAAGAACACACATGGTATGCACTCATTGATAAGTGGATATTAGTCAAAAAGCTCGGAATACCCAAGATACAATTCACAGACCATATGAAAATCAAGAAGAGGGAAGACCAAAGTGTGGGTGCTTCGGTCCTTCTTAGAAGGCAGAACAAAATACTCATGGGAGAAAATATATAGACAAAGTGTGGAGCAGAGACTGAAGAAAAGGCCATCCAGAGACTGCCACACCTGGGGATCCGTCCCATATACAGTCACCAAATGCAGACACTATTGTGGATGCCAAGAAGTGCATGCTGACAGGAGCCTGATATAGATGTCTCCTGAGAGAAATTTTCAGAGCCTGGCAAATATAGAGATAAATATAGAGCTTGTAACCAACCACAGGACTGAGCATGGGGTCTCTAATGGAGGAGTTAGAGAAAGGACTGAAGGAGCTAAAGGGGTTTGCAATCCATAGGAAGAACAACAATATCAACCAACCAGACCTCCCCCCACACCAGAGCTCCCAGGAACTAAGTCACCAACCAAAGAGAATACATGGAGGGACCCATGGCTCCAGCTGCATATGTAGCAGAGGATGGCTTTGTCATACATCAATGGGAGGAGAGGTCTTTGGTCCTGGGAAGGCTTCATGCCCCAGTAGGGGAATGCTAGGGTGGGGAGGCAGGAGTGGGTAGATGAGTGGGTTAGTACCCTCTTACAAACAGGGGGAGGGAGGATGGAATAGCAGGTTTCCAGAGTGAAACCGGGAAAGGGGATAATATTTGAAATGTAAATAAATAAAATATCCAATAAAAAAAATAGAGCAACAACTATCTCTTGCCTCCAAGAAATGCACCTCGCCATAAAAGATAGATACTATCAGGGTATATGGATGGGAAATGTGTTTTAAAGAATAAATTTAGGTGAGTCTTCAGTTAGCAGCCTTCAGATGAAGATGTAGAACTCTCAGCTTCTCCCGTACCATGTCTGCCTGGATGCTGCCATGTTCCTGCCTTAATGATACTGACAGAACCTTTGAAACTGACTCTATTATCACTTCCTGTTTCCATTCACACCCTGGAGCTAACCCTGCACCACAGCTCTCCATACTCAAAACCTACCCTGAGAGAGCTGGTGTCCCAGAAGTGCTGTCATACCTAAGTACACAGGTGAGACCACCACTATTTCTCCAATATCTGGCCAGAGAGACACTTCAGGAGCCCACAGGACACAGGAATGCAGAGCATCCGGAGACAGGATTCTTCCAGTTTCTATCTACACCACAGAGCAAACCCTGAGCCACAGCTCTCCATACCCAAATCCCATCTAGTGAGAGCTGGTCTCCCAGGAGTGCGGACACACTTAAGATCACAGGCTCACAGGCTCGCAGGAGGGACAAGCTCCAGTGAGAGACAGCCAGACCACCTAACACCAGAGATAGCCAGATGGTGAGAGGCAAGCACAAGAACATAACCACATTGCACCTCACGTAATAATAGTCAGAGAATTCAACACCCTCCTTGGATAAATGAGCAGATCATGAAAACAGAAACTAAACAGAGACACATTGAAATGAACAGAAGTTTTGAACTAAATGGATTTAACAGATTAATTTAATCTAAAAACAAAAGAATATATCTTCTGCTTCAGTCCTTAGAAAGGGGAACAAAATACTCACAGGAGATAGAGGGTGGGAGGGACTTGGGAGGAAGAAAGTAGAGTAGGGGAAAAGGGGGACAGGTATGAGAGGAAATGAGGATGATATACAGAGGGTCAGGAAATTGAACAGAGGTGTGTAGCAATAGGGTATTGGGAAGTGGGTGGAGCCACCAGAAAGTCTCAGATGCCAGGAAAGCAAGAGGCTCCCAGAACTCATCGGGGAGGACACTAGCTGAAATATCCAACAAAGGGGAGGGAAAACCTGTAGAGACCATATCGAGAGGTTAGGCAAGGCCCCTGGTTGGGGGATGGGGCCACCCACTCATCTCCTCATTTTTTTACCAGAATTGCTCCATCTAAATGAAATACAAGGACAAACTGTGGAGCAGAGACTGAAGGAAAGGCCATCCAGGGGCTGCCCCACTGGGAATCCTTCCTATATACAGACACCAAACCCAGAAACTATTGTAGATTCCAAGAAGTACTTGCTGACAGGAACCTCATATAGCTGTCTCCTGAGAGGCTCTGCTAGAGCCTGACAAATACAAAGGCAGATGCTCACAGCCAACCATTGGACTGAGCTTGGGGACCCCAGTGGAGGAGTTAGGGGAAGAACTGAAGGAGCTGAAGGGGTTTGCAACCCCATAGGAAGAACAACAATATCAATCAACCAGCCCTCCCCCACCCCCAGAGCTCCCAAGGACTAAACCACCAACCAGAGAGTATACATGGAGGGACCCATGGCTCCAGCTGCATATGTAGCAGAGGTTGGCCTTATCTGGCATCAATGGGTGGAGAGGCTCTTGGTCCTATGAAGTCTTGATGCCCCAGTGTAGGGGAATGCCAAGGTGGTAAACTGGGAGTGGGTGGGTGGGTCGGGGAGCACCCTCATAGAAATAGGGGCAGGGGGATGAGATAGGGGGTTTTGGGAGCAGAAACCAGGAAGGGGATAACATTTGAAATGTAAATAAATAAAATATCCAATAAAAGTGTTTAAAATTGATAGAATGAATGTAGGAAGCAAGCAAGTATCACTATCCTAATATCTTACAAAATAGACTTCACACCAAAACTAGAGAAAAAGATAAAAGGGTCATATCATTTTGATTAAGGGAACAGTCTATGAGAAAGACACCATTCTAAAGGCATATGCTCTGTACAGGTGCATCCAATTTTATGCTTTCAAAATATTATTAGATTTAAGGCCATAAATTAACTCCTACAACACAACCTAGATGTCTCTCTCAACTGAATAAAAGATAAAGAAGGTGTGAAACTTTCACACAATGGAGTACTACTCAGTTGTTAAAAACAAAGACATCAAGAATTTTGAAGGCAAATGGATGAAACTTGAGACTATCATCCTGAGTGAGGTAACCTTGAGCTAGAAAGACAAGTATGGTGTGTACTCACTTGTAAGAGATAAGCCATAAAGTGCAGGATAACCATGCTATTACAGTCCACAGATCCAAATTAACTTCATAATAAGGAGGTTCCCTAGGAGGATGCATGAATCTCACACAGAAGGTGAAACGAAGTAGTTATTGGTGGTAGATGAAGGGAAGGGGCATTTTTGGTGACTAGCTGGAGGCCTAGGACCAGAGAGGATATGGGGAATCTATGGGGGTGACCTTAGCTGAGATTCCTACCAAAGCAGAGTATAGAGACCGAAGAGAGGACACCTCCTGTAGCCACCAGGACTTTCAGCAGTGGGAGGGAGACGTCAATCCACACACAAAGCCTTCAACCCAAAATTTGTCTTGTCTACAAGAAGTGCAAAGATAAAGATAGAGCAGAGACTGAGGGAACAGCCAACCAATGACTGCTCCAACTTGAGACCCATCCCATGAGAGAGAGCCAACCCAACACTATTAATGATACGCTGCTATGCTTGCCAACAGCAACATAGAATAACTGTTTCCTGAGAGGCTTCATCCAGCAGTAGACAGAGTCAGATGCAGAGACCTGTAGGCTTAGATTTTTTTAATAATGATTCTCAAATGCTTTAATGCCGTTTCTAGCCCACTATCCAAAACAAGAGGAAAAAAGATGGTAAATAGGACAATGGTATGTAGACCTCTTTAGCAGTAGTTCCTTGGGGCTATTTGTCAGGACGTTTGTCCAGTTTAGTAGTTTGTCTAGTTTAGTAGTGTCAGGATAGCAAACATGAATCAGCAGCGGTGGCACAATCCAGCCAAACTCATCAGAGCTCCGCTAAATCAGCGCTAGTCAGCAGTAGCAACAAGGGCCAGCAGGGATGCCAGGAGAAGTTCTCAGCAGTACATCTCTAAACAATGCGAAGATCAGCTAAGACGAAAATGGGAGACTAATGAAACATTGAGAAGCTAGCTAGTCAAGTGATCTTGCCTCAGCAAAACACCATGTGACGTGGCCTCTCCGTGTGAATCTGTATCACTTGACATATCCAGAAACTTCCACTTCAGAGATCCACAGCTAAATATGAGGCAGAGCTCCAGGGGTGTTGTGGGAGACTTCGGGATAGAATTGGTGAGCCAGAGGGGTCAAGGACACCTCAAGAAAGCCTTTCAAGTCAAATAACCTGTGACAATGGGGGCTCACAGAGCCTGGTCCACCGTCCAGGGAGCATGCAGGAGCTGGACCTAGACACCTTATACATTTGTGGCAAACGAGCAGCTTGGTCTTCATGTGGGTTCTGTAACAAGTGGAGTCGGGGCTGTCTCGGTCTCTGTTCCCTGCCATTGGATCTCCTTCCCTCTACCTGCACTTCCTGGTTGTACCTCACTGGGAGACGTTGTACCTAGTCCTGCTGAGACTAATGTTCCAGGGTGGGGTGGTGCCCAAGGGGGCTCACCTGCAGGGAAGGGGAGGGTGCAGTGGGGGAAGAGATTTGTAAGGGTGGGACTAGGAAGAGAGTAGGGAGAGAGGGCTACAATTGGGACGTAAAGTGAATAAATAAATAAATTATTGAAAAACAGTCAAAACTCCAGCATAATAGTAGTGGGAAGTTTCAACATTCCAGTCATGAACTGACAGCTCTTCTTCCCAACAAAATAAAAAAATGAAAAGGGAAATATGCAATCTAAATTATATAATCGATCAATTAGACTTAATGGTAATCTACATGGTATAATCTACTCAAAACACATTCTTCTCAGCAGCCCATGAACATTTCTTCAAAATGTGTGGCCAAAGGGATTAGCATTTTGCTTTGCAGTGGCATTTTTGACTACAAGTGAGGTCCAACATATATTATAAGCATATATTCTATTAATTATCCCTTAATACACTGAAAGGTTTTTTTTGGGGGGGTTAAACTTTTACTATGGATTCATTGAAATTATTCACATTCTACATATTATTTGTTCATATGTCAAAGTTCTTGTTCTCAGACACATTTTAACGTTCCACTGTGTTTAGTTATTTGTTTTTAAGAAATTAAAAAATTAGAATGGAGCATTGGTAATCTCTTTCTTTATGACTTTGGAGTTTATTACTAGTCATTTAGGGCAAGCTTCTATCCTAAGATTAAAAACAAAATCATGAATGTTTTGTCTAATATTTCCTTTTGCTTTTGTTTAGATTATCAGACCATAAAGAATTAGGTTTTAATAACCTGTGAAATAGGTTCCTAAATGAGTAGAAAATTTCTCCAAAGCTATTTTTAGAAATCTCTTATTCCTCTAATATCTGGAAATATTAATTTTTATTTTATGCTACATTTCCATTTATGTGTGTCAATTTCCTAAATTGTATTTTTCTATTCATTATTTTTTTCAGAATACATTTGCATTATATAACTTTAATTATTACATGTATGGTGTATTTTTATAACATTGCTCTTCCTACTCAGTTGTTTCCCAAATATATTTGCCTATTATGGTACATTTTCTGTTTTTGATTCCAAGTTCACAATCTCACATTTCTCAAAATAACCATTGAAATTTCCCCGAGAATAGCATTGAATTTGTATAATATTTAGGGACAATTGGCATCTTTATAATGTTCTTTCACTTACAAGTACAACACATCCTTTAAAGTTTCTTTTATGCTTGGATCAAAATTTTGTAGCTTTTATGTTTTAGCCTTGAAGTTTATGTACGCATTTAAATTTTTCTATTTTATTTTATGTGTATGAATGCTTTGCCTGCATGTATGTGTGAACAATATATGTATCTGGTGCACCAGAAGCCAGAAGATGACACTGCAGCCATGGGAACTGGGGCTATAGGTAGGTGTAAACTGCCTTGAGTATGTCATAAACTCAGGTCCTCTGGAAGAGCAGAGTGCTCTTAAGCAATGAGCCACCTCTCCAGCCTCTGCTTACTCGTATTTATTCCTACCAACATTGTCATTTAGTTATTTCAATTTTAGAAGATTTATCTGTGGGTATAATAATAACTATTTAAAATGTAGTTAGGAATTGTATTCGTTTAGGAAAATGTCAGTGATGAGTTATCCTCTAGGGTCCATGACCTTTCTAATATGAGTAGTTGGCTAGGTTTACAGTACCAGGCAAGAATTGCCTTTTAGTGGTTTGGTCTGATGCTGCTTGTATTGTAATGCTAAATACTAGCTCTCAAGATCTGTTTGCCCCTGGTCATCCTCATGTGCACCAAATGGTGCTATGTAACTCTTGCTCCCAGTTCAACTAGTCAATTAAAGCAAGAGCCTGTTCTTGAACAGTAGGGGGAACTTAAAGCTCCTTTCCATGGAACTTAAGGATCGAGTGAGGGTTTGTTGGTAAAGAAAGGAGGAGAAGAATGGACACGAAGGATAGAAGAGGCTGCCATGAGAGGAGATGGCCAGGAAAAGCAGTAAGTAGCAAGGGACATCATAATTGAGAAATAAGTTAGAATAGCTTCAAATCTGCCCAATCTAGGGCTTACAGCTTCTAAATAAAATACCTGGAGTATGTGTCTTTTCTTATGGGCTAGATAGAATGATTAATTTGATTTATATTGTCTCCTATTGAGTGGTCCTTAAATCCAATCAGATAGCTGTTGGTCACTCTAAAAATATTTTTTAAATGTCACTATCGTACCACTATAGATGGCTTACTGCACTCATCCTAGTTGTGGCTTGTAGGTGGGACAACTGGGTAGGACTATCAATCACTTTTTTCCCATGACAGCTCGCATAGCACATGCAGATACTACGAAAGCTAGCCCTCAGGGAGAAGGCTTCTAGGTCAATTCTAGTTCAGTTCTTCCAAGTCTAGTGTCTGAAGTGTGTGGCATCTTCAGTATTAGGGTCTTAATTGTCAAGTTCTTGGAGGCCATAGTGGTTCACCCCTCATCACAGAAACTTCTTTCTGCAGCTCATGGGGACCATTACAAGAGACGATTGGTCAAAATGCAGAGCAATTAACCATGGATGCCCATCTCCAATCGATGAATCCTCCAATGCACTTCTTACACTCAAGGCTCAGTGAACAGGGAGGGAAAAGGTTGCAAGAGCCAGAGGGACAACACACCTGTTTGAGGCAGTATCTTCTAGACTCGACAGGGAAGCTGCACCTGCAAAATTTCAACGATACTGTTACATAAAGACCTGGGTGTGTTTAAAAAATGTGTGTTAAAGACTTGATGCCTGGGACGGTATGATTGGGAGGTAGGGCCCAGTGGGGTGGGGTGTGTCCTTTTAGAGGGATTGTGCTTCCTTGCTTTCTCTGACTCCTTTCTCTCATTTTACTCTTATTCCATCCTTTCTCCTTTCCCCTCCTTCCCTTCCCCCCTCCTTCCTTTCTCATTCCCCACCTTCTCTCTCTGTCCAGTCTAGGTGGTGGGCTGAGCATGTTAGCATAGCCCTGCAGCTCTGCCTTGATGTCCCCCATCACCACAGACCCACATCAACCACACTAGTTTTTCATGATCCAAAATGCTTAAAACTACAAGCCAAGATAGAACTTTTTTTTCTTCAAGTAATTTACCTTGGGTAATTTTTAGTTTTAAAACGTAGCGAGAGAAAGCTAAGCTACTTATTTCTAGAACAGTGAGTATCTGAACAGTTTTGAGTAGTAGAAATGGTAATGATGGATCTTGTCTGGTTCCTACTCAAAGTGTCAGGGTTTTTTGGGTAGACATATTTATCTACTTAAAAGTGCTGTTATCCGTTCCTAAGTTACCAAGTCATTAAGGGTGATTGCATTTTTATCTAACGCTTTATGAGCATCTGCCAGTACCTCCGTTATCATGTCTTCTGTAAATAAGCAAAATGCCTGTGCAAGCAACCCCAAGTTTCTGGATTAAATGATTCAGCTTCCTGTATCTCATTGAGAAAACTACATCTATACCCTCAAATGAAATCTTTCTGTTGGTTTGTTCCTTCCTTCCTTCCTTTCCTTCTTTTTTCTCTCTTTTTGTATTATTTTGTTTGTAGATTGAATTGGGAAAGCTCTTCTCATCTTATCCCATATTCTAAAATATGTCAGTAATACCGTATGAAGCTTTGCCAGGTCACTCATAAGTCACTTGTAGGGCTTAGTAGGCAAACACATGATATATGCAAACATAAGTACCTGAGTTCAAATCTGTAACACCCATATAAAAAGCCAGATATGGCCACATGCTTGTTCCTCCAGTGCTGTGGAAGGATGGAGACAAAAGGATTGCTGTGTCTTGCTGGTTGCTGTATGTACGCAGTTTCAGTAGGAGACTCTTCTCAAGGAAATAAAGCAGGAAGTAATAGAGCAAGAGGCTCACATCCTCTGGCTTCAGTGCTCACATATGAATACAACACACACACACACACACACACACACACGTAAAATTTTGCATCTAATACATATTTCCAGTGCTGAGCCTTTACCATTTCAACTTCTTCTTTTTTTTGATGTGTATGAAAAATACCTCCTGCTTTCACAAATTCCCACATTTTGTAATCGATTGCTATAGCCTGTCTTGAGCTTCTCACTTATGTTTGTGCATATGGGAAGAGTTCAGCTGAATGAGAGAATAACAGCATAGGATGCTCTGTCACAACTTAAATTATCTGAATTATTCTTCTGTTCAGATTCAGTAAAGGTTGTTACACAGTGGAGGCAGACAGATGAAGAGGATTCTGGGAAAATGGAAAGGTTTAAGGCAGCAATCTCCATCAACATAAAAGCATCAGATAAGGAGTGGCCTCATATAGTCTTGGAGAAGCAAAAGGGTGGGTGAACCTTCTTCAACCACCACCTCTTAGAGTATTATTGCTTCATTGCTTCAGGAAAATGGCTGTGCATGTAGAATACTGAATGGGCCATTTACTCTGGAGATGTTATATTCAGTGATCAGACAGTTTGAACTGTGCAACCTTCAGTTCCAAGCAATGGGAACTATTTTGTCCTCACTAAGGTCTTTCCCATCCATAAACTCTTCCTGTCCTTCTATAGGAGTGGAAAGCTGGAATAAAGAGCCAACCTCTTGGCACCTGCTCTTCATGTATGAATCATGACTGGTTTCTGGGACCTGCGGATACTTATTAAAGCCTATATGATACAGATCTCTAGACTCAGGGTACAGTCTCAGTTGAACATAGTAGAAAGATGAGAGTTGGACACTGCCAGCCCTATTTTGACTCTAGGTGTTGATATTCATGTAATGTTATGAGTCTGAAGCTAGGAATGCCTCTTGTTTGGGATTAGCAGGGGAGATTTCCAGGGTTGGAATTACAGCAATGTTTTTGGTTCCTTTCGGACCTAGCATCTAAGCTACATAGCTAGTGACCAGACATGGAGTTAGGAACACAAGGAGAAACTGTATCAGGAGCTCAGGGTATGGTCCAGATACCCACAGAAGGTTTGTATCTCCAGGAGCTTTCAGAGTCATAGGCAGTCAACAGAAGGATGGAGGGTCCCTGAATTCACACAATTATAATTAACAAATAGGTAACCACAGGGTCCTATTATACTGTTTCCACTAGGAGAGTGGGGAAAAGGACTCATGGATTTTCATTGCTTTTCCCTCCAAGTTCTCCAGTGTTCTTTTTGCAAGGGACAGTAAGGCCTTAGTGGATGGATGGAGACTGAAGATACAGTGAAACGCAGATTGTGGGGAGCACCAATGGGCAAAGTGTCTAGTGCTCCTCTCTTCTAGAATTCTATAATTGGGAATAATTTCTCTCAAAGAGAGTTAAAGGTAAGAGATTATTGCCTAAAAGGCAAATTCTCTTTAGGCTGACATGCTCTCTACACTTTAGCTGGAAATATGGGCAGCAAAGAGATTATACCACCAGAGGTCTGACCAGAAGTTAAGGCTATCCATTTGAGACTGTAAGCCATGACTTTCACTTAATGGGCAGAGAAATCCAGGGCCCCAGAACATTCCTACCTTTACAGTTTGCTGTAAGTTGCTCTTCTCTGTAGAGGAACTAAACTCAATTGGAGGTTTTGACTCTTGGTGAAATGTGCTCTGGAGGCTTCCAGAGCTTTCTTTCCCAGGGGCCCACATGCAGAGGATACAGCCAAACAGTGGGTGTAAGGTCAGGGAGGACAGAGAGTGGTAAACTCTCACATTAGATTCTAGGCCTTGAGATAGAGCTGGGAGGCTCTCCATTTGCTTATTGTTCATCTACCTCACTGTCTGGAAGCCCTCCTTCTACATGGACTAGCCCTACGCTTGTGACTGATAGTGTTCAGAATAAAACCACAGAGATAAAACTGCATCTTCTCTAGAAATGATTCAGAGGCAGCACTGTAGCAATTTTGGGCTGCAGGAGCAGGCAGAGCCCAGCTTTCTGTGCTCCATCCTTCCATGTAAATGAAACAAGGTAGGGCATTGTGTGGGAACAGCTGGTGGAGGGAAAGTTGTAGAATGAAGTGTTTGGTTTATTCTCTAGAGTCAGAATGTACTGGAAAGTAGTCATGAACTTAAAGCCCCATAGACCACTCATTGGGCTAGGGGCACTGATTGCAGGTGCTGGTCTCACCCTCCCTTGCCAGCTAATGAATTAGCTTCTCCTTCATGCCCTGTGCAGGCCAGGCAGGCTAACATAGATCCCCAGTGCTGCTCAGTCCCTGTGTCTGGGCTTCTGGAAATTACTCTCTTCTATGGTGCAAATTGCTTCACTAGTAGGATGCTTTTACATTTTTTTGTTTGTTTGGGTTTTTGTTTGTTTGCTTGTTTGGTATGTCTACCTATTTGCCAAGAATACAAAAGTCTTAAAAAGATCATATTATATCCAAAGAGTCTAAACAGAATCTAGGAAGTAGAGTCGGATAAGTGTCTGAACTGGGTTATAGATTTTTTCTGCAGAGTAAGCTATTCAGCTACTATGGTAAGGATGGGTGTGATGGAGAGGCCACAAGTGTGGGGCAGGAAGCACATGGGGCTTTCCTGTGCTTTCTTTTCTATTTTGCTATGATTCCAAATCTCTGAAAATAAGGTTTATTAATTTTTTTAAAACTGTTTTCAGTTGGGGTGGGGAATACAGCTCATTGGTCCACACAGCACCACAAAATCAGCAAGTTAAGTCAAAATAAATTTGAAAACAAGAAAATGTCAAGCAAGAGTGTCTATAGTCAGATATGAACAATAACAGAGAGAACACTGCACTGTTAACAAAGAATGCAAAAATCATTAAGTTCTTAGGAGTAGCAAGCAATGAAGAACGTACATCTAGTTTTTAATACTTAATGTACAATCAACACATTCTAATCAACGGTATGTAAAAGAGATCTTGCTTTGCATTTGTACAGTATTGCTTTCATAATTGTATGACTTTACAAAGTTAAAATGTACCATATAAGAAGCTGTAAAGGTATTGCGTGAACGAAACTAACATGAGATTACTGCTGTCTGTGGTTAGTCATGTCATCACATCTAGAAACAGTTATATACTGGGGTGTCGTCATTTCTACACCATTGTATTACACAGTAACAACACTTTGTATCCAAATCAAGAGAGTACAGCATTACATTTTCCAAATACAAAGTGCATGTAAGATGTATAAACTCAAATCCTTTCTTGTATTTTTCTGCTGGTGTGAGGTAATGACTCCTAGTAATTTTGCTATTTCAGACAAGACAGGAAGATCACTGTGCTTATATATATGGCAGAAAAATCTGGATTAGCTGCTTCAGTGTTTTATCCCAGTATAGTGTGTGCGTGTGTGTGTGTATGAGTCTGTGAACATATGTATGCAAGAGCAGGTGCAGGTATGTGTACATATGTGTGTGCGCATGTGTTTCTTAATGCAAGAGTCCTCTTCTTGGAGTTTTATTCTTACAAAAGCCACATAAGTAGTTAGTATTCTGCTCATTGCAGCCAAAATAATAGGTCAAGGATTTCTTTCTGGGAGTTGGAGGTTTATGAGCTGGCACAGGTTGTTGGATTGCCAACCAAGTTGGAGGCATAAGCAGCATAAAACCTTTATGTCTCTGCTACTCATTCTTAATAGAGCTTGCTTACATAACACAAAAATGACGCTGGGGATGGCTGTGTTTCACTTCTTTAGCTTCTTGACCATTGGCTAGACACTTGAAATGCCCAGGTAGCTGCCATGGGAATTTTGGCCAGTTTCCTGACACCCCCACTCCCCAGAATGATTCTGATAAGCAGACTTAGGATTCTCTGGGACTGGATGCCATCCACATCTACAGAGTCACCCATGAGTCTAGGGTTAATTCTTGAGCTTGACTTTTTAAAATCCTAAACAGGGTTAAAAAATCGTGTATGACTATCCACATGAGAAGGATCGTAGGACTTTTAAAAAGTAAAAATTTTCTAGTTTTACCCTATGGAGACTCATATTTGATTGTTCTCGGGTATGGCTGGATTTCAAGAGTTGCAAAACCAACCCAGGTGTTTTCACGATGCATGTGTGACTGACAAAGGCTTGTCTAGAGTGACTGTGTTTGCATGTGATAGATTTCAGGAATATATTGAGTAACCCAAACAAGCATAAATATTATTGTGGCTTTCCAGATATTTCTAGGACACATTAGTAAGTGAATGACATTGTAACTATCAGAACAAAATAATTGGTGTTAATGTCTCATTAGCATACATAAACCAACAAAGTGTTGTACTATTGAATATTGAATTTCCAAGGTCATATTGGCAGATGATCAGAGAATGACACTCATTTAAATTCTTTTAGTAGTTATGAGCAGTCAGCATTGCTGACATTGCCCCGGAATCCAGCTTCTTCTCAGACTAGCACTGAACTCATGTATCTTTCATCCTTATCTGCCTGCAATGGTACAAAAAAGGCTCTCATCTCATTCACTGTGGCAATGACTACCTAGCTTAGCTCTGTAATAAGGTCGCACATTCACCTAAGAGAAAAGAGACTTCCCCCCACCTCAGTTGAATCATTTTTTAAGGAAAGATTTCAATTTCAAATTTGATTCTATTGCAGTTTTTCCAAAGCAGACAGTTTTCTTTAGAAAAAAAAATGAGTTTCCTAAAAAAATATACTTTACAAAGTTCAGTGATACATAAGAGGACAATATACTAACACAGTTACAAAAATACATTTACATTTACAATTTCTGTCTACATGTGGCTTTAACAGTACCAAGATTTTTGTCTCTGGAATGGTAGGTGTGGCTGGGAAAAAGAGTGAGGGATTTCAGCTCAGTTATGGTTTTACAGCCCCCAAGCAGGGAAATGTAAACAGATCATTATGCTTTAATACAAACACAAGCTTATCAAAAGAAAGTAGAGATTAGGCATAACTTTAACTTCTGCTTCTTAAGTGGGAACAGCTCACTCACTGTGGGGAGGTGGGAAGTAGTGGGTTTTTATGACATGTTTCGTAGATAACACAAAATGTCCGAAGACTTTAGCAAGATGTCCCAGAACTTTAGCAAGGCCCAGATTTAGATATTTGCCATTTTCAAGATAAAGGGTTTGTTGGAAAAAAAATGAGGAGGATTTTGGAAAGGCTACACTTGTAGACAACTCATAGGCAGAGTGGTGACTGCAAATTATGCTTTCAGAGAGTCAGGGAGCCTGTCCCTAACTAACCAGGGGTTTTATTCTACTCTGACTTTGGGCAGAGTGGAGTAGCAGGCCTGTACCATGGATGAAGGTGACACAGATGAGGATTAGGATCAAAGGTGGGGTGCCCCTCTGGGATTCTGACTGCTTGAGACTGCAGGGGCTGGGGAAGCCTTTGTAAGCTCTCCAGGTACTTCTCATTTGCAGTGAGGGTAGATGCAGGTACATGATCTTCATGTACCAGCTTTGTCTTATACAAGTGCAACCAAAGGACCAATAAAAAAGAACTGCAGATGGGCAACCGCTGGTGAGTGCCAACAATCCCCTTATCAAGCCTTTTACAGTGGCTCTTGAAGCTTTGATGTGTATTGCAATATCCTGGAGGTACTCTGAAAAGTCCATGGGCTTAAGAAGAATCAGGTTGAAACTGTACTAGCTGGGAACTTCTTATGGTAGCCCAGCCCAAGACTCAGTGCTTCAGTGCTTATGCAGTCCAGGTTCTTTTATGTCTACCGTTTGGGGAATGAGTGGGATGCTAAATCAAAAAACAAAAAGAATGTCCAACAAACGCCTAAACTGTGTTATCATCGGCTGGAATGCAATTTTGTGCTTTCCCAGGGCAGCAGGGACTCACAGCAGATTTAGCATTTAAGAGATTATCGTTTCTCATCATGAGGTAAAAAAGTAATTTTCATAGGGTATAATGATAGGAGCTCTTTGTAGATCATATATATGTTTGTGCCCATGTAAATAAATGGTAGCTCCATATATTTATTTTCCCATGAACTGCCCAAGAGCCAGAGTGGGGTCAAGACATAGAAAAAGTTTATCTAAGGTTGGACTGAGAGACAATTAATAGAAAGATGCCTTGGGAGGTATATGAGACTGGTTAACTGTGGAAGAGTTAAGCTGAGCTAAGACTGCCAGGGATGTAATGGGATGCTGATCCCAGCATGGCGCCTCCGCTCTTACTCCAGTGGCTGCTAAGGTATCTTTGAAACACTGGTTCTCAACCTGTGGATCTCGACCCCTGCAGGAGTCACATATCAGATATTTATATTACAATCCCTCACAGTAGGAAAATTACAACTATAAAGTATCAACAGAATAATTTTATAGATTTGGGTCACCACAACATGGGGAACTGTATTAGGAACTGCATTAGGAAGGTTGAGAACCACTGGAAAAGGGTCTGCTTTGCCGTGCTCGCAGCCCTGTATCTCCCTGCACAGACACAGTGAGGACACACTGGCCAACACCTTCTTAACCCTGACAACAATGAAACTTTATGCTAAATAGTTAAATTCAAGAAGAAAAGCAAGCTTGAATAGTTTTTACTACTTTATTTTGTTACAAGAAAGTATTTCAAAGTACAAAAATACTAGGGTTTCATTGCTACAGTTTGGCTTGCAAAGGCTCTCTCTCACCAGTTACCTGCTCCTGATAGGTACCTGACAGGCTCATTCTATATCCCAAGTTTGAGCAAAATCCTACCTAAATGTTTCTTCTGTGTTCTCTGTGATCAATATGGCATTTCCTGGCGATGGCATGGAATTTCAAACTCTATGAATGCTGCTTAATCTCCTCACTACCTAATTTCATAGATGACATCTATTTTCGTAGATGACAGACAAGAATGGATAACAGTAAGGACACTCAGAAGATGCTGCAAGCCTCATTCCCAGGCCTGAGGGATCAGCAAGCAATGATTGACTTGGCCTTGCCCCTGACCTCTAGTTAAGTCCCCTGGCCACTGCTCTCTTGGTTGAAGCCTTGTGGGCAGTGAGTCTCAACCTGTGGGTTGTAACCCTGTCAGATAGCCTGCATATCGGATAGCTTATCAGATATTTACATTGCAAGTTGTAAGAGTAGTAAAATTACAGTTATGAAGTAACAACAGAAATAATTTTATGGTTGAGTGGTCACCACAACATGAGACACTGTATGACAGGATCATAGCATTAGGAAGGTTGAGGACCACTGCTCTAAGAAAACGCACTTTCCATTTCCCTGATGTTTATGACCTTTAGATCTTAGAAGATAGTGGGCAATCTTGTCTCCTTTGTGAACTTTCTAGATCTCTCCAACAGAATGCACTTCTCTGTGCTCTTGGTGCTTGGCTGATATGTCTTATCTGACACTCATCATTTTGCCTTATGGTTAGTGTTTATGGTTAGGGTTTATGTTATGGGAGGGGATGGATCCTAAGATCATTACAATATTGGTTTTCAAAGATGACTATTAACTGATTGGGCTGTAAGGAGATCTTGGGTACCCGGATGCATTGATGATTGTGAGAGCACTTGGTGTTGAATCCCCTCCCCCCTGCAAGTATCCATGGGAGCACTCCCCCGTCCCCCACAAGCATCCTTGGGAACACTGTCATCATGCCACTTTGAAACAGATACTGAATTCCACTCTGTTCTTAACATCTCCTTTCTTGGACTCTGCACACCAAGCCTACCACGGGCTGCCACTTATTACACAGACTCCTAGGTCATTTTTCTAAATGGGAAAGAAAATGTTTGGTGGCAGCTTACCAGGGAGTAAAACATATTTTCAGTAAACACTCTTAAAATTAAAAAGATTTATCCTCCATGTGTGATTTACACTAGTTTTAGGGTGTAGAGGGGTAAAGGCAAAGTGGATTTGAAGAGCAGCTTCACTTCTGTAGTCTTGTACACACGCCTCAGCAGACACAATGCTGAGACTAAAATTTTGGGTTTAATTCCTCTATGAATTTTTGCAAGATTACTCCTTCTTAGTTAAAGGCTTTTGGTTACAGTACTGATGGCTCGAATGGGTTCAAATGTGGAATCATTATTGTTCTTTGATATTACATAATACTGGGATTTTTGATGTCTGTTTACTTCATGAAATGAAGACAGGAAAGCATATTTACATCTCAAAACAATGAAACAGAAAACACAGAAGGAGGTCTAATAGTCAGAAAACACTGGTAAACTAGCATGTGTTAAGTGCCAGGGACATATTTATACAAAAAGTAAGTTTGAGGGAAAATTCTACTCCATTATTCTTCTCCCAGCCCCAGTAAGTAACAAAGTGGCTTATCCTATTGTACCTGCCATGGTTTAATGCTGTACAAGTGTGGCCTGCTCAGGGCACCCAGGACTTCTTGTTAGTTGTCTCGCCACGGAAGTGTCTTGATGCCGGGATGGTGGAACCAACTATCTGGTCAGTTGGCTCTAGGCAACTCTGTGTAACAGAGACTACAAGCAAGCGTCTCCCTTCTTGGAAGAGCTTATTATTCAAATCAATAAAGACAACAAGAATCCCAAAGTTCCCTATGCAATAAACTCCATATGTTGTTTTTTTTTTCCCCTATGTACCTCACCATGAGGCAAACTTGAGGAAACCCTCAAGTTTTTTTTTTCCCCTATGTACCTCACCATGAGGAAACCTTTTTGTAGAATCTTCACAGTTTGAAGATCAATAGATGTACCTTCAACTTCCCAAAGTGCATCAGGGGAGGGGCCCACTTCTTGGCTCAGTGACAAAGCCCATCAGAGTTATGCTTTAAAACCAGTCTGAGGGTTTGACATTTGACACAAAGTGGGCATGGCTGTCAGGAGTGAAGGTGCTGCCATGGCTTGGTCCTGTGCTTCTGGAAAGTCCAGACGTTTTATAGCAGGTATGATGCCCCTTCATGTCATGCTCCGATAAACTCACTGCTTGGAGGTGCCACCCGTAGGTACTCTGCATTTTCAGCTGCGGGGCCCTTAAAGATGCCATTTGGCTTGGCTTCCTTGGGGAAAAAGTCCTGCTGATAGTCAGGGTTGTCCAGACTCATTTGGTGGCTACCTTTCTGGATCCAGAGGGCAGGGCTATTAAACCCACTACTGAGACAGGTAGGTTGGGCAGTGTTGAGATACTCAGGGTTACCCACCGCATTGCTGTGGGGATTTTGATAATGCAGGTCTCTTCCAGGAGCTGGATGCAGAGGCTGATTGTGATAGACAGGGTTCTGCACAGAGCCTGCTGGCCTCTTGGGAACAGATTGGTTTATATATTCTGAAATGAAGAAGAACACACATGTGAATTAGTAAAGCTTCACCCCAAGATTCTGAAGCAAAATTCCATGGCCCACTGCAAACCCTACAAATGTCCTCAGTGAGATAACTTACATCCAAGAGCAAAGAAGTTCTGGTAGTACCATGGAGACTACCAAATAACCTGTGATATTTTCTGTACTTCTCAAAGCAATGGGCATAGGTGGATTTTTGCACGTTTAAAGGGTGATGTGGTGTGTGTGTGTGTGTGTGTGTAAGGGACCGGAGACATATGTATCCATCTTTTATACACACACACACACACACACACACACACACACACACACACACACACTACATATATACATGGACACTTTTGCCACTTGCTTTTAAGCCAAAACAAATCTGCAGAAAACCCAACTGTAACGTGTATTTGTCACAGGCCTCGAAGCATGTTAAGTTCTCTCTGTTTTAGCTTTTTATTCCCCTCATCTTGTCTATAAATATGCCAGTCTCCACTTCTGGATGCGGCGTTCCTGATTCATGCACACTGGATGCCACAACTGACTTGTGCCTGAGAAAATGGCAGTAGATGCCAAGGCCCGATGATTGCTTCCTGAGCAAGCTACTCACCAGGTACAGGCAGGAATGTGTCATCTAAGTTGTCCTCTGTTAGAACACCGGTGGGGTCGGAGCTGTACCTCTGCAAAAAGATGTCTTCTCTGATACGGCAGCTCTGTGGGCGAGAGAGGCAAGGTTACTCCAGTGGGGATCACTCAGCTTTTGCTGTAACATAACTTCACCTGTTTATTAAAATGCAGATTCTAGCTGTGTATGGTGGCACACGCTTGTGATTTCAGAACTCTAGAGACTGAGACACAGGGGACATGAGTTCAAGGCCAGCTGGGCCACATAGTCAGATTCTGCTGCAAAAACAAACAAGAAAAACAGAGCCAATGGAGTCTGGGAAAGTCGATTTCTGACAAGCTCCAAGGTGACTCCTGCACCAGTGAGCTACAGACAAGCAATGTCCTGATCAGTACACCTAACAGGACTTCCTGCAGGGATGCGGATGCCTCGAAATCTGTGTTCCATCATAACGCAGTCGTATGCCACATGTGGCTACTGAGCACTTGAAATGCTTAAGGAACTGAATTTTATATTTTATTTCACGTTAGTTAAAATTGAATTAGTGATGTAGCGGCTCCTGACAGCACATCGCAGGCAGCAACTGAAGCACTGTACATCATCATTGTCGGTGTGATGTGGAAGGCTAGAAATCATAGAAGGTAGGATCCCCCACAGATCCTGCTAGTAGGTTTGGTGGAGACCTGAACTTCTTCATGTCTAACAGCTGCCAGGTGATGCTGATGCTGATGCTGCCTGTGAACTATAGGTCCTGTAATAAATGATCACTAATTGTTGGTCTTGGGATTCCAGTCAGAGAAACCATGGTGTGGAAAAGGATGTGCAAGAAGGAAAGTCAGTCCGATGTGGGCTAAGATGGGCACTTTCCCTGTGTAGCTTATTTGGTTCTGGTTTATACCATGTCCATACATACCCCATTTCTATTAATGCAAGCCACAGTGGAATTGTTGCTAGTTGCACTCTGGAAAATAAAGAAAGCAATGTTGGTCATGGTACACTGGTACTTTCTCATCCATTTCCAGTGGATGCAGGAAGTGGATTTCATAGAGTAAAAAAACTTCAAGGTGTTTAGTGTGTCTAATGTTTTCTCGGAGAGAATTTTTGCCTTAAATTATAGCTTTAGAAAACCTAGGCAATTAAATAAGTAAAATCTTTAGCTGTTGATTATGACTCTAGGTTCTATTTGGTTAAAATTGACCTCTCTTTTTCTAAGTAAAATATAGAAAATGGAAAGTAAATCAATTTAAGTTGAGAAAGAGAAGGGGGAGAGGT
>NW_021604569.1:12667647-12693552 GCF_004785775.1 Grammomys surdaster
GAGAGATTGCATACCAGAGAACTCAGGAGGGGAGTCCGTGATGTGGACGGGCTGCTGAAGAAGCCTTGCTGTGGGATAAGGTACTCGTCAGCATCAACCACATCTTCCATGTCCTCTTCATCCATCAGGGCTCGGTAAAAGTTGGAGTCTGTAGGGCTCGGCAAATGCATTCTTTCATCCCCCTGGTGCAGAGATTTTAATACTATTACAAAGGGCAATGGGGATTGTTCTGCTTCCTGGCTATAGAAGTAAAGGCCTTGATTAAGGGTGCCTACAGGTTTGCCAGCTTAGTTATAGTATAACCCCTGTGGTAGTCCTCATATATACAGCTCTTTCCCCATATCAGTGTATGGATACTTGGAATGTAATAAAACACAGAATTCTCCTGAGTCTGACAACCTCCACATGAAAAACAGTTTCAGAGAGAGGAGAAAAAGAAGCTATGGGAACATTTATGTCCAGTACCCAATGCTATGCAGTATACTTTTCATATATTATTTTACTGAAGCTTTAAATCCACAAAGACAAATGATCTTGCTTTCATGCTTCCAGAATTAGAGCCAGGCCAATGGGTTGTACAAGGTGGCACAGGTGTGAACAGGGAGTTGAGAGAGAAGCCATGTAGGTTGACAGTGAAGTCTTGCTTCTCTCTTTAGCAATGATAGGGCTCTAATTAGCCAAAATAAGAGGTTACACTTGCATATGAGGAGCAGGTTGGGTCCAGGTTTGACTGCTTAAATGCAGTGAGGACTTGGAGTTGTGTGGGAGCCACTATTTATCCCCATGTAGTTCAGTCATTGTATCACAATGGAGGCAGCTCCAACACACAAAAGGATTTCTTAACAAGAACAGGCCCCACAGGCTGTGTTGACCCAGCACAGTGGCATCTGGAGGTACTGGAGAAATTTTGACCATGGAAGAACAAACTTTGGCCTGGTACCTGGATAACAAGGTAGCGTTGTGGGTCTCGGGCCATTTTGGAGAACTCAATGATCAACTCTCGGAACTTTGGGCGGCTATCAGCATCTATCATCCAGCCTGAAAATAGAAGTGAAACAAAGCATAGCAGTTAGAACCCTGGAAGGAATGACAAGGAGGGCTTTAAGCATTTTATGCTGTGATCTTGTTAGGCAAATGAATAATGAAAGCATATAATCTTTGTGAGAGCCTTGGTTTATGACCTGACACTGGTTAGCTCTTGAAGTCCCTGAGAAGTTGTAACCCAGGGTCTTGTGCAGTCATTCCCAGCCCTATACAACAGTTTTCAGTCAGAGTAACAATAACATATATGCTAATGTTTTACATTTGTCCTTCCTTAGTCATCATTCTTACATTGTGATCTTCTGTGACCACAGGGTATTACTGTGTGCAATCACTACTGATCTACTCTGACTTTGATATGTCTCTGTGTTTTGTTTGTCCTAATCCACAACCTTCCAAACTAGAAGCCAGATTAAATTTAGAGAAGCGTCAAGGCCTTATTGCATTCTCCATTCAGTTACCATTCATGCAAGTGACAAGGCTGGATCTGTGTTCTATCTATCTATCTATCTATCTATCTATCTATCTATCTATCTATCATCTATCTATCTACCATCTAATAATTTATCTGTGCATTGATCAATATATCTATGTATCTATCAATCTATGTATGTATGTATGTATGTATGTATGTATCTATCTATCTATCTATCTATCTATCTATCTATCTATTTATCTATTGTCTATCAATCAATCAATTATTTATCAGTGCTGGGGATTGAACCTAGGGTCTCATAATGCTAGTACTTTCTGTATAAAGATATATTTAGTAGTCACAGTGATGCATTGCTTTACCCATGATCTAAACATAGATCCAGCCATGGGGAGGATAAACTGTGCACTTGAAATCCTTGTGCCTTTTGGGGATTCGATTTATTTTTTCAACTGGATATCAAGCTATTTTAGGCTAAACTGCTATGTGACCTTAGACAAATAATGTAACCTTTCTGAGCCTCAGCTTCCTCAGCTGAAACCAAAGCAGTGAAAATAGACTAATTCTCTGGTCCAAAGTTCAGAGTTATATTGTTATTTATGTTAAAGCAGCTGTGCTGGTTAGATTTTTTGTCAACTGGAAATGAGCTAGAGTCATTTGGGAAGAGGAAACTTTAGCTGAGAAAAATGCTTCCAGTAGATTGGTCTGTCAGCAACATTTTGTTGATTAATGTGTTACGAGGGAGAGCCCAGCCCACTGTGGTTGGTGCCATCCTTTAGTTTCTGTTTTTCTGTTGTCTAAGAAAGCAGGCTGAATGAACCAGGGAGTGCAAGCCAGTAAGCAGAGTTCTTCCATCTTTGCTTCAGTTCCTGCCTCCAGCTTCCTGATTTAAGCTTTTCCCCTAGCTTCCCTTGATGACAGACAGTAATCTGTAAGCCAAATAAAGCCTTTCCTCCACAAGTTGCTTTTGGTCAGTGTTTTATCACAGCAGCAGAATGCAAACTAAGACCACCGCTCTGTCATATTCCTATGCTGTTTCTATGCCAATGCTATCACATGTGTACTATTACTTTCAGAGCACACTTGCGGATGTGTGTGGACTAATAACACGGATCCAAATGCACACTCCTGTTGACATTAACATGATTAACTGCTTTACTGCAGGGGGCCTCACATAAATCCACTGTTTGAAAGATTTAAGCCAAAGAGGAAACACTGATTCTATCAAACTCCCATGGTTACTCATTGTTAGGCATTTTGAAACATTAAGTCTCTCTAGCAACAGGTCTCAAACGTAATGCAACTTTGTAAATTCGTTGAGCAACTGAGATAATAGAATATCTGGGAATAATGGCTTATGAAAGACTTCAGTTTTAATTTATTTGCTTGCAAATATGGGCAAGTATGAGGTCAGAATGAGTCAAGCAAGTGATTCTTAAAGAATGCTTGCTGGAGGTGTTTATGATGTTTCTGGAAGTGTGTGCCTGCCTTGAAGGCCGATGCTATTTCTTCGGGGAAATGAAGGCCTGGGCTATTTGTCTAAGAGCAGTTGCATCCTTCCAGGCAATCGACAGGAGGGTAGATGGTCACCCCAGTCACTCACACTTGACCATGATCATGTAGACATCGATAGTACAGATAGGTGGCTGTGGAAGGCGCTCTCCTTTCTCTAGGATGGATGAGATCTCACTTGCAGGGATCCCATCATAAGGTTTGGACCCAAAGGTCATCAGTTCCCACACGGTGACTCCTGAGCAGACAGAACAGGCAAAGAAAGTCATTATGTCATGAGTTAATGGTTAACACACCACCTAATCCTTAGCTATTATTGTTTGTAAGTATTTTAAAACCTATGTTTCTGTAGAGGGGGAGCCATTGGTTTGACTACTGATACATTGGGTTTACATATCAAGTAAGATAATAGCATCTGTTTCATAGCACAACTTCAAGGATATAGTAAGATCTTATACAATAACCATTTAGCTCAATGTAAGGCATATATTGCTGACTGATAAGTAGGATAGTTATAACCTTAAAGACAAGGACAACTGTGGAGCATGAGTTTGCTACCTTTATGCACACAGTCATGCAAACAAGGACCTTACGGAGCAAGGTTGTAAACTGCATGCCATTTGATATAGTGATATATTGATATATTGATGCTCTTTGTTTGGTAGCTGATATGATCTGACATATCTGTTTCCATGAGGGAACATGTTCAGGGCAACCTGAATTTGTGTTCCTTGGTGATGACCACCCATGTCTACCTAGTTCAGAATAAACTATCCCTTTCCCTTTGAGATGACAGTTACGCTTTATAACCACAATGTTTTCTAACCTTTCCCTGAATTGCCTGGGGAGAAATTCAAGGACCAAGTGCCTGATATAGGAACCAACGGCATTACTGGTTAGGCCACAATAGGCTCAAGATAAGGGAAGAACAAGCAATCTAGGCTTGGCAAGAGTGGTCACCTGTGAAGGTGAATGTCACCTGTGCATGGCTGTGCTGTAGTTGGGCCCTGGTAAGGCAGGTCTTCCTTGGGAACAAGCAGTAACTACCTTCCCATTCTTACTTCCTCCCCACAGTTATCCTTATGGATCACCCTTGCCAATCTACTCTCTTTAACACAGAGACTAAATCAAACACCACATGAATCAACAGTCTTGGCTATCTCATAAGAAAACATTAATTCTCTATCAGAAATGCTTGCCCTATGAAACCTCATTTGCCATTTTTGGTTCATGTCAAGTTCACAGCAGGGACTTATGTTTGTTTGACCTCTGCAGGCAGAAGCTTAACCCATATTTGGCTCCTCCTCCTCCACCCCCGTGACCTTTCTTGCAGCATGTGTTCATGGCTGTCTCTAGTGATACTTGGTGTGGTAGTTAAGCTTTGTTTCCTTTGTCAGATTCTCTTAGTTCAGTAGATGGACATGCTCACTGTCTTGCAAGGTAACACTTGCATATCAGAGCATAGAGTGTCAATTAACAAATAATAAGAGCCTGCTTAGCCTCAGTACAGATTCATTAGCGTCAGAATTTTGACTCACCATAGCTCCAGACATCGCTTTGGTGTGTATAAATTCGGTGTAAAATTGATTCCAAAGCCATCCACTTGATAGGCACCTTGGGACGATGTGAGAGAAAGTAGCAAGACTATTAGCTTACAGCTAAAACATTCTGTCACTCTAGGTGTAATTACAGTCGACTAATGTGGTAAATAAAGTGACCTTCCTGACACACTTCAGGCCTATGCCCCCCCTTAGTAGGGGGGGTTTTAAATTTACCAGAGAACAGGTGGGTCCCCGAGTTACTTCATGAAAGCTGCCACTGAGAACATTTTGGGCAATGGACTGTTTTGATGAACTGAGGCTGTGGAATTTCCCTGCAGTCCTAGCTCCCAGACTTTGGGTATGTTTTCAATAACCAAGTTCATGGGGTTCAGAGTGCTATTTAGAGACACACTGTCAGCATGATAGGAGGGCTGTAGCTGGGGATGGCTGGGGGACCTTGGGGGGTGTCTGACAAGGCTGTGAACCCTTCACTGCTGTGACAGAGCCCTAGACAGGGCTAAAAACAACACAGAGGGAAGATAGCCAGTACTCTCACTGGCAATCCTGGCGTGAGTCATAGACTCACCGGAACTCCCAGAACAACACAGCTTGTTAAATATTAGTCTCAAGAGAGGGTGTTACTAAATTAGTGGCGATATTTCCCAGCTGCTCTTTTGAGGGGTGTTTTCCTCCTAGAGGAGGGAGTGGAACTCACAGTTGTTTATAGTCACCTGGAGATGGGAACTGGCTCTCTTTGGCCTCTCGGCAGGTCTCCCTCTTCACTATTCCCATGGAAATCTATTTACAAAGTAGAGGATGACCCTGACTAGACTCAGGTCATGGTGGTGGCTGCTGTGACCACATTCAGAATCTATGGTAAATGCTGTCCACAGCTGACAGATAGGGGGATGAGTCGATGAGTCTGGGCTGTCAGGACAATGCTTCCTGACTTACTCTCAGGACTTACTTTGCCCCCCTCTGCATGGTATTCTTTCTCCTCAGCACCTAGCAGTTTGGCCAGCCCAAAGTCTGTGATCTTGACATGCTGTGGTGTCTTTACCAGTACATTCCTGGCTGCCAAGTCACGGTGCACCAAACGCCGGTCTTCTAGATAGTTCATGCCCTGAAACACAGAGGACCCTTCAGTGAGGGAGTGAACCAACCTGGGGCCTTCAGTGAGGGAGTGAACCAACCTGGGGATCTCCAGTGTCATGGTAAGGTAGCGCTTATGCATCTGAATGGAAGGTTAAGTCCACAAGAATCTCTAGGCTGCTCAACACCAGGGACTACATTTTTAGCCTTTGTACTTTGCTTGACAGATACTGCAACTTACAGTTGTTTAAACATTAGGAATTATCCAGAATGAATGACAAGACAGACGAAGGAAGCTATAACCACACGTGATCAAGAGCTTTTCTCCATCCAGATACTCAAGTTGTAAGAAGAAGGGGCCAGAGGAAGAGTAAGGCTCAACTGTCAAGTGCAGTCCTCAGGTTTCTGCTTCAACTACAGTTTGCTACCTTAGCTTCATGAGGTCTTATACATCAACTCTATCCTTATTTAAAGGGGATTAGTGCACATCTCACGAGGCTATGGCAAAGCAGGATTGCTTGGTTGCGTTTGAGGCTTGGTTGCATTTGAGGCATACTTTTGTCATGTTCCTTGGGCTGTTAAATGTGAATCCCTAACTGATAACAAAGAAAACTTTGCCCAGCTTTACTTTCCAATGTCTTTTTAAAGTTTACTTTTGAAAAACTACAAGTATGTGAACATTGAATATGTTTTACAAAACACCATCGTCTCTCACCTCCTTGGCTGTTTTATAATGCTTCTGCAATTGGAATCAACAACATAATAGCAATACAGGAATACTGCTCGACACGTAACTAGCACACTAATGCCAAATGAATTCCCAGAAACTCTCCCTTATTCAGGAAGTGACTACGTATTTTAGACACTGTTCAGTTCACATGTTTCTTTTTGAAGAATTGCATGTGCAAGGAAATAAAAGTGCAGAGTCCTTGTGTCTACTAAAGAGGATGCTGGCAAATTCTTCACTGGACTAGCTCTTCCAAATTAGGAATCGCTGAGGGATTGGAAGTAAAAGGCCAAGAAGGAGCAGAAGCCAACGAAACACTTCAAGCATAGGACTCACTTTCTTGGCCTTTCTCTTGTCTAGTTGAGCTCGAGAGGCTGCCTCTTTCCTCATGCCACCTCTCTGAGTTATGGAGCTGTAACTCTGTCGTAGCCTTTGGGGCCCTTGTATCTTATAAAAGTAAGGTTTCTACTTATTAAATATGATGAACTTTCCCCACTAGGGAAGGAGGGCTAACACTTGGCCTCCTGCCTGTGAAAGATGTCCTCACTGGTTCCCTCCCTGCCCCTCTCCCCTTGCCTCTCCCTCCCCTCCCCATTCCCTTCTCTTCTCTCCTGTCTTTCATCATTGCCTTTTCTTACCCTTGCTGTCTTTATTCTTCTGCACAGTGTCTTACATTCTTTCTTCACACTGAAAGCTACAGTGTGGGTGTTGCACAGGCTTAGAATGACAAGTCACATACGGTCTCTATGCCGAGGACCTGTCACTCACTCTCCTCCTCTGCCTTTGTCTAAAGCTTCTTGTTTTAGGTCGTTTTATCAGGCTTATAAGGAGGACTTGAGAGTTCATTTCAAACTGCATGCTACTACCAGCTACCTTATGTAGCTGCTTTAACTGTTTAACAGACTGGAGTGTGGTGGTGCACACCTGTAATCAGAGCATGTCAGAAGTAATGCCAGGAGGATGTGGAGTTCAAAGATACCGTTGAATTTAAGCCCAGTCTGGGCTATTTGAGACTGTGTTTGAAACAGCAACAAAATGTTCAGCATAGATTTGGTTCATGAGACACATTTTGAGCATCTGTTGAAGAAATGAGCAATTGAATGATAGCAGCAGCTACCAACTTAGTGCAGCAGTCTCTCTGGGTGGGTACCTACAAGGCCACCTTGTTAGAGACCCAAGGGTTCAAATCTAGAGCAGCCTGCTTCCCAGACAAGCTCTCAGTCTCCAGCCACCATGGGGATTAGCCCTAACTTCCCCTGCTGGTGCCTTTGAATGAAATTTGTCAACTGGGCCAAAGCTGCTTGTGCTACCAAAATCAAAACAACAAAAGTCTAGCGCTTGGTGGTGTGTCAAGAATGCAGTGTCATTGTGTGAGTCTGATAAATCCATAGAGCCCTGCAGCTCAGCACACACACAGACTCAGGGCTTTAAAGGAACATCTTGGCCTTACTATAAACATCGGTTTCTTCAGAAAAAAAATAAAGCTTGGAAAAGCCAGAAGAGAGTTTGCACATGCTCTGTGGTATACAGTTCAGCGAGGGTCTTATATGAAGTAAACTGGGGACCGAGAGATTAGATCTATTGGAACCTAGACACAACCCCATCCACTTCTCTCTGCCACACACTTTCAAGGCAGTTCGAGAGGTCATCTCAGAACCCAACAGGGTTATATTTTAACTGGTCGTGACAGATAAGAGCTGTGATATTGCTTATGAACTCTCCAAATCTAAACAGTAATATCAGCACTGACCCCAATGGGGCCTCTTGGAAGTTCTATTTCCTGCTTCTTTTCACTTAACTGAGTTTAACATATTTATTTTTGTCTCGTTGCTACAGGACAGAGAGAGTGAATTTTGAACAGCTAAGGTTAAAAAGTGATTTTGAAGAGTGAAACATCAGCTTTAAAAAGCTGGCCTAGTCGTCTGCCTCGTAGGGATATCAAAGGTCTTTAGGGCATGCTATGTTACAGAGCCAGAAACGACTGAGTGTGGAGAGTGACATTTGAAGACTGACCTCCCAAAGGCTGTGTATCTCACATGTCTTGGGCAAAGTTCAGAGAGGCTACTGCAGTTCAGAGAGGTTTCTGCCCTGCTCTAGAAACCATGAAAAGGATAAGCCCAGGCTTAGTGGCCCCCTCATTTTCCTGTGCAAGGAAGGAGAGGAGCTGGGATAAAGATGGGCAATGTCTGTGTGCTTTTGCTTCATGCGCAGAAAAAGAATAGTAGACACGTGAGCAAGTGTGCATGGTGTTCAATCCTCATCCGGATACTTGTTGGATTCTGGTGAACCTGCTTTTTCCATTCATGCTGTAAAGGGATCGGTTTATGTGTACTACTTAAATGTAGTTATATATTTTTTATTTTAAATGATAAAAGGAAAAATTTTTAAATACTCAAAATAAAGCAACTAATTGGTCATTTCACCATGGGTACTGTTGTGTTGCGAATTTATGAGATGTGTGCTTTGAGGACAAATGAATCTTATGAGTTCTTTCTGGCCCATTGTGGATAAGAGCAGGGGGCACATTGAAGCACTCTCGAATCTCAGTCCCTGAGCACCAAAGGTTCTGTGTAGAAAAGAGAATCCATTTTTTTTTTGGCCATAAATGATAAAGAAAGTATAATTCTCTTACAGTCTACCAATTTATACTGGTTTCTTCCCTAACTAGCACCTTCCTCTCTCCATCTCTTCTCGTTCTCACATCTCCCTCCTTCCCTCCTTTCATCCTTCATTTTTGATCTTCTTGATAGTTTAGTTCAGACAAAGAAAGTGTGTAACCTCCAATATCTCAAAAACTTTTGATGCTGGTCAATGCTTTTGTGGGTCACAGAAGGTATTTGTGGGGTAAAATAGCCCTACTGTGAAATGACAAGAGTTTAGTTTGTCTTGAGCCACTAGACACATCTGGGAAGTTTTTCTTTGCTCTTATAGAAGTAAAATAGTTTAATGCTGAGATATGTTACCACTAACCTAGGAACAGAGTTTTCTCCTTATCACCTTTGGGGGCATACACTTCACCATTTGGCTAGTTCTATATGGCAGGCACAGTAAAGTTTCCATGTGAATTTCTAGGCAGATGTACCACAGGCCAAGAATGAACTGTCCCAAGTATGGAAAGACTTCCAGTCAAAGTAACCTTAAGCAAAACACAACAGCACAAAATACAAGTAACAGGTTGAAATTATGATTAATATTATGTAGAAAACTGTCTTAAGAGACAATCAAACCTCAGAAATGTATTCAGAATTGCTGTTTATGGTAGGCACTATCATGCTTTCAGAAGGGCAGTTTTAGAAGATACTCAAACTTCCAGTGTGAATGCAAAGGTCAGGGGAGAGGGGGCGCTCAAAATCAGGACAGGAAAATGTGGGGTACGAGATGCTACTTTCAAATAAAGTAAAATTGATTGAGATCTAAAATAACACATTGAGTTAGACAGATTTTAACCACTTCTGACCTTGTTTAGCTAGAAGAAAAGGGAATGAAAGAAGGAAGCACTCAACGAGCAGCAAATGTACACTGGAAATCTGAGGCAGGTGGCAGGCTGGCTCTTCTCTCCACTACCATGCAAAAGGATGTATGGTAGAACACAAGGGGCTCTCAGCAGTCAAAGAAGATGGAACAGCTGGCCCAGCTTACCCAACTCACGGATGCCAGAATCAAGTTTTGAACTTATAGTTCACTGAAACAGTAAGCCTATTTTGGTTTGGGCAAAACTCCAAGAGACTGTGTAGTGTGTATGTGTGTAGCCAATATGGAATACAGGGACTTGCATGTAATGTGGGCATTCTACACTGAGCCATGCCCCATTCTTAAGAGGACTCACTTTTGTGGAAGCTGAGGTGCAACATCTCCAGGAACCTCTGGTGACCTGGGCATCAGTAGTCATGCAAGAGAAGTTGTCTCTAGGGATGTAAAGTTCTGGTAGTTCTACTCCAGTGTGGGGATACAGCTAGTTCTTACTGTACTGTTGGGGAAAGTGGTCACAGACTCAAGAATGAACTAGATATCCCCAGAGAGCAGAATGTGGAAATAAAGGAAGTAGAGTAAAATAAAATGAGAGGAATAAAACTTGAGAAAGGAGTGCATCATGCCCTGCCTTAGGGAATGTTGGAGAAAATACAAGTGAATTCCAGAGTTCAGGAGTGAGGACGTGGATAAGCCTTCAGATACCATCCTATATCTAGTATATAGCTGTTCTGGGTTAGCTAGAAGTCAGCTACTGAAGCAGGTCAAATAGTGCCCCAAATTTTCGTATCTATTTGGAACTGCAGAATGAAATTCTATTTGGAAATGAGATTATAAAAATCTGATTACTTACAGGTTAAGATACAACTACCTAGATTTTGGATGGACTCTAAGCCCAATGATTGAGATCTCTTTTTTATATGTATTTATGGGACAGACCTTGGTTTTTGTATGTGTTCCTGATATGTAGAAACTAAGACAAGCTAAGTAGCATAGCTGTAACCTCATCTCTTTGGGGTGAGGATATTTAAAACCTGCTGTCTTAGTATTTTCCAGCCCAGTGACTGATGGAGACGGGAAAAGTCAGATGAATAAAGAAGTATGGACTCAGCAATGCTGATAGAAGCTAAGGAGTTCTGGGGACACCAGAGGCTGAGGGGCGAGCAATGGGTCTCCCAAGAACCTTTAAAGCCAGTGCCCCTTGAACACTCTGAGGTTGGACTGCTGACCTCCAGAATTATGAAGAGATAGCTTTCATAGTGAGGAGACACCAAATCTGTAGGGCTTTTTCATGGTAGTATCCGAAAACAATTACATATAAGCAATATACATTTAGCAGCAACAGGAATCCATAGCAACTGGGGCACACATGATCCTGTTCTCAGACTACTGTCTAACACTCATAATTTAACTCCTATATTCTATGCAAAGCATCAAGACTGGACAATAAGCAGAGGCCAGCACACATGGCCATACTAGCTGGAGTTGATGGAGTGGTCACAACTTTCCAGGTTGCGACTGAAGCATCTCAGATGGTATAGCCATATAAAGGACATTTTGTGGTTTGGATCACTGGGGAGTGGGCTGTTCCTTTTCCAGCATGGCCCAGAGTATCATACCAAGCAGGCCTCATCCTATGCCACAGCTCTCAAAAAGTTGTTCTTGTTGTATTATATATACATGCGCTTGTGTCTCTGTTAGAGATGGGTGAGACGAGTTCAAAATATCCTGCTACATGCCAGGAGCAACTGCCACCATGACCAGGGTTTGTACGTGCTAAGAACTGGTCCAGAGCTGGAAGCCCGATTTTCTATGCTCCTGTGGTCCCTTACACATCCTTCAACATCTTACTCAACTGTCTAAAGAGGATGGGAACAAACATCAGGCTTTACCACAAATTCCTTAAATTCAACCATGTGAAAATGTACCCTTACAGTCAGAAAATAAGCCAAACTTTCCAAGTTTGGTGCCAAAGTATGATGCAGGGCTGAGACTGTGATGGGGGACATTTGAGATGAAAGGCTGAGTCCTTAAGAGGCCTATGGATAGTTAAATACTTGATCTGTTGCTCTGTGCTCATCCCGAGCTCTGTGAGTGGAGGGGGTGTGCGATCCCTCAGCCACTCTCCGGGTCAGCAATATGCCTGTGATTGGGGACACTGAAGTTGCCCAACCAGTGGCCTCTTTAGATATGTACGCCAGGCTTGATGCTGGTCCTTATCCTGGCCACATGTCCACACCACTGCCATCTCCTTAATCCACCTTCGTCTGGCCCCACTCTGTTTAGCTGACCTTTCTACTAAGTACTAACTGAAGAAATCATCTACCCTGTCCCAGAAATTATCACAGTGTTCACCAAAAAAAGGACTCTAGAGAAACAAAGACAAAATCCAGCATTGCTGTGTACCACATATGGAGAAAACTTGTTCATGTGAAATGGCTAGAATTTCAACATGAAATATGTGGCCATTGGTTCAGTGCTCAAGCCACGAAACTGAATGGAATTTAAAATAAGGAAAATTACATATCCTGAATGCAAACATACATATATATCTTCTCGGTGAACTCAGGTACCCAGAATGGAGAAACTAATAGATCTTCTTCATTTCTCCTATATCACTCTTGCTGCTTTTCTTAGTGTTCTTACCAATGATCACTGTCACCCCTGGAAGACCAGGGCGGAGAACAACATATCAAAGTACTCTGTACTATATGGAAACATTGATTCTGCTCCTGAAACCTGCCATTGGCTCTTGGGGTACACCAGTGGGCAGACCTCCCAATGTGCTTACCTTTGCAATCTGCACACACCAGTTGAGTAGGTACTGGGAGCCAATGTTGTCCTTGTGTTCTCGGACATAGTCCAGGAGGCAACCATAGGGCATGAGCTGTGTAATGAGTTGGACAGTGGAGGTCAGACAGATACCCAGCAGGCGGCATACATGAGGGTTGTCCACACTGGCCATCACATAGGCTTCCTACAAGGTAAGGACAGCAGATGTAGCACAGCTATTTCTTGGCTGATGAGAGAAGCACACAGTTCCCTTTCCGGGTAAAATAAAATTACCTTTTTTTTTTTTGGTTTAAAAGTATGTACTCTGTATACAAGTGTCAGGTTATTCAAGCCTATTAAATGCTAATATACTGTGGGAGGTAGACTCTTTTGGGGTGTTTCATTTAAGAGGAAAAGACCCACATGGAATTTTTCATTGGCAAAAGCTTTGATGAAAAAAAAAAAAGACAGCTGAATCACTGTGATATTTCAGAGTTTAGGAAATGCTACTATCTTCCTTGAGAAGATCCTCCTCCCTACATATCAAGGTTATTAATGGTGATAGTACTTTATGGGATCCATGTTTGGATCCCAGTATATCCTAGACAGTGGATGGCTTTCTCACTTCATCAGAAGTGAGCATGGGTCATTGGTACTGTAAAGACCTTGTTTTGCAGGAGAGATCGGAGTCAGCAGGTGTTCTAGAGGAAGCTCCCCCTTTCCAATATGGAAGGCTTGATCCAGACTGAATTGTGAACAGTGGCAAGAAATTTTGGTCAAGAAACCGGCACATAAAACCTCTTCGAAGATCAACCAGAGAAGCACTTTCCATGTACCAGTTCCAACCTCTGAAATGGATACACACGCATTCGAGATGCTCATATACGTTCACACGTTCACACATTCTTACGCACACACACTCACATACATACTCCTACACCCACACATACCCCCACTCACTCACTCACTCACATATGCTGCAGTATATAAATCTGTTTTGCATTTTCTTTCCATTGCTTGGCCTAAATTTAAACTGGAAAGTATATGGGAAAGTTATTAGGCCGTGGGATTGCCAGCAAAGCACAGATCACATCTCTCCTCTGGGTCTAGGAAGCTGTACAATCATAACAGCAAAGAAATCCTCTGGCTCTGCCTGTTTTCTCGAGATGTGTTTGAGATTTGGGCACATATTGTATTCATTTTAGAGGGGGAGAGAAACATCTGCAAACTGAAGCAGAGAGCAGCTTAACTGCCATAGGCTGATGATTCCTGGGACAGGAACAGAGCCGGGGCCGTGGGTGTCAGGCCACACAGAGCCTGGAGCCCTGCCAGTTGGTCCTACTAATATATGATAGACAAACAGAACTGGGTTGTCACTTCCTGCCCACACCCAGTACAATGGGAGTGTTGTGTAGTCGTGTGCAAAAGTTAAAGTGAGCTTTGTTCTTCTCTGTTTATTTTGGAAGTTGGGAAGGTGCGTAGCAAATATGCTTGGTATCCCACAACAGTCTTTGAACCAGCTACAAGCAGGCAATACTCATAAGGGAGACCCGGATGGCTTCCGTCCCAGTCTCACTGGAGGCTGGTTTGTCCCCAAGGCTTTAGTGACCCTGAAAGGCCACTGTTTGTCACTATTGCTAAAAGGAAATTTGAGTCCTTCTTTGCTGTCTTACTCATTTCTGGATTAGTTGTTTTATGAATGGGGGCAAAGGATCCCAGGAGATGCTAAATTTTTTGAGAGTTTTAAAGTCATAAATCTTAAAAATGAACAGTAAGAGGGCCAATGAGATGATTTGCCGTGTGATAGTGTTTGCTATGGAAGGCTGAGAGCTCAGGTATGACCCCTGGAGCCTACAGCCTACACAGATATATAAGGACAGAAGCAACGGCACAAAGTCATCCTCTGATCTCCACACATGTGCTGTGGAACATCCATCTCAGGGCACTCTCCTGTCATGTACAGATGTATATGAGCTCATGAGTGTACACACACAGACACACACACACACACACACACACACACACACACTTTTAAGAAAAATGAAAAGTAGGAACCTATGAAATTTAAAAGTCTTAACCAGTTAATTAAGTTACTAAAATCCATGTCAGGGGAGCTAGACCACAAAGTGTGGGCTTTCTGGAACTATTTACAAATTCATGCCAGTGTTTAAGAAGCAGCTCACTGAGGGATGTTCTTGTGGCAATGTTGATTGATGTGCTACTGAGTGCCCTGTTGAAACTGGTCTTAGAAACACAGGCTTTGCTTCCTTCAGCAGAAACTGGTTCCTTCATGCTCCTGCCTCCCTCTGAGCCTTCCAGCAACAGAAAGCACATGGCCCTGTGCTGAAGGATGCACTGTATGTCTGACAGACCCTTACTCTTGGTAAGCAACCCAGAAGGCCATTGTCACCTAGCTGGTACAGCCACAACCGTTGATCCACAAGGAAAAGACCAGAGGTAACAAGAATGAAAAGTCAGGGAGGAGCAATGGAAAGAGAAAGAGACCAAAAAAAAAGAGCAGAACGGGGGCCTTCAGATGAGGGGTGCACTTGACTTTTATGCCTTTACTTGTTCCTCCTCCAAGGTCCCCAAAAGCAGATCTTCAGCTTCTTTTCTGTAACATAGTTATCATTCAGAACAGTATGTCCTTATGTTATTAACTTGTAAACAGTGCTCAAATCCACATTATTGGGTGTAACTTGTTACCAAGAATAATTCTGTCACAACCAGAATGAATTAAAACATGAACTAAGGAAGTAAGATTGACTATATGATTTTCTTTTTAACAAATATAATTGAGATACTGTAAGTAAACCAGCTTCCCAGGCCCCTGGCTGCTTGTCCTTGGTTATGTTAATAAGACTTGGCACTGATTTGTAAATTCTGAAATCAAAGATAATTTTGCTTGACAAGTGTATTGCCAGCACACATGATTTTCTGTGACATTGCATTCATGAATTTTTCTCTCATTAGCAATGTGCAATGTGGAGCTCCCCTGAGCATTCTCTGCCTTTCTTCAACTTTCTGTCTCAGGATAGGTGTGGTTTTCAACATCTTATCAGAAGCCCTGGCAGATACTGAAGTGAGCTCTATCCAGTTCCAAGACACTCTCTTTGCATTACCTTCTTTGTATTTCTGTTCAGTCCTATCAAGGGCTAAGAAAGTTAGGAAAAATAGAGGGAAATTCAGTAGAATTCAAAGTAAAAAGATGCTCTTGTAGAACCTCCTAAATGCTCCAGAAAGAATCAATCAGCAACATGGGGTGGGGGTGGGGGGGTAGGTGATATTTAAATTAGTTGGGAGAGGCTTAGAAGGTAAGATAGTAGTCTAGTAGGCTTCACATTGTTGGTGTATGGCATCTTTCATAAAAGCAAGCTTTTTTTTTTATTTGCAAAGACAGCTAATAGAGCAAAGCAAAATGAATGCTCATTTGAGATATTGTGATGCTCTCAGACCCCAGTCATAGAAACCAGAATGACTTACTTTATGCCTCCATCCCCTCATTTGTAAAACCTGTGTTGTGGGTGCCTCCCACAGCCACTGTGGTAACACATGCTAAGATGTTAGCATCAAGAGTGGCCATGGGGAAAATATATTAACACTGAGCTTTGATTCTTTGGGGTTCAGAAATACAGTAAGTCTTGGAGAGAACTGTTCTTTCTATATTAAGAAGGATAAAAAGAGGTAAAACTGATTGTTTATGATACAGTGATGGGAAAAGCTTAGAGCAGAGCACTGTGATGCAGGTGTCAGATTCGGTGGTTTCTGAGATGAAGGGTGCACTTGACTTTTATGATTTTACTCTTTCCTCATCTAAGGTCCCCAAAAGCAGATCTCCAGCTTCTTTTCTGGAACATAGTTATCGCTCAGGATCTTCTAAACTTTCCTTATGTTATTACCTTATAAGCAGTGCTCAAAACCACACTATTGGGTATAATTTATTAACGCATCCAAAATGAATTAAAACGTGAACTAAGGAAGCAAGATTGATTCTATGAAGTCGTGCTTAAGGAGACATAAAAGGAAACTCACGTCAAGGATTTCCTTGTTGGCTTTTGGAGATGTGGCTTCTCTTAACTCCTTGATGGCCACAGGGATTTTCACTTTTTCACCTTCTGGGATCCAGAGACCCTGAGATTAAAAAGAGGGCTGACGTTAACCTAAAACATGTTGCTTTGGGAGCTGGCTGCATTTTTATTAAGGACCCCAGTCCTCGTCCTCAAGGGCTCTGCATTACACAGCCAACAGTGCTGGGACTTTTTATATCTCAGAGGCTCTTAGCTATCAAGCTCTAAGAATCTGAATAATGTTTTGGATCGAAACAAACAAATGCCATTCCATATCAGAGAAGCCTCTCTTTACAGCAAATGGAGACTATCACAGAAAACCACAACTGGACAAAATGCAGAGATCAACTGCCAATTTTCCAGAGGAGGTGCCAGAAATATTGTTAAGAGCCAAAATACCAGAAAGTCTGCTGTGAAATGGTTTTCCTAGACATGGCTGCATTAACAAGTTGAGAACATTGCAAAATCAACGGTATGCTAAGACGGAAGAGGGAAATTTCATGAGATCCTACCCTAGGTGGGGAAAACTATAGCTACTAATGACTGCACAGAGGAGAATTAGCTTCTCCCAGAGATGAGCCCCCTTATTGATTGTCCAGTGCAGAGAAATCAGCCCTGAAATCATATACACACAAACAACAAAAATAGACACTATAGGTTGTATTTATATATTTGTGCATATGTATACGCAGATATACTTATATGTATGTTTGATAATCATAAATAAAAAGGAGCTCTTAACTTAAGAGTGGGAGTCATGGGAAAGGATGGGGGAAAGATGCCTGGGAGGGAAAGAGGACGAAATTGGAGGAGAGAAAGTGATGCAATTGTATTCCAATTATTTAAAACAATCATATAGACCTCCCAAGGGTATTAATGCCCCACACCAATAATCACAGCCCCTGAGACACTATCAAAAGATGTTGAGTTTAAAATCAGTTTGGGCTACATAGTAAGAACGCGGCAAAAAAAAAAAGTGTGCTTTAGCTGGTGTAATGGTTTGAACGAGAACTGTCCACCATGGCCTTGGATATTGAATACTTAGTTCCTAGTTTGTAGCACTGTTTGGAGAAGTGTAGGTGGAGACTGTTGCATAAGCAAGTACATCACTACAAGAGTGCTATGAAATTAGAAGTTTCACACCATTTTTGTTCATTCTTACTGCGTTGTGCTTGCATGTGAAGACGGGAGTTCTCATTTTCCTGCTCTTGCCACTGGGCCTGCAGCCTGATGTCATGCTCCCCTGCCATTATGGACTCTAACCCTCCAGAATTGTAAGCTAAGATAAAGTCTACTGTAAGTTGCCTTGGTTATGGTTTTATTACAGCAATAGAGATGTAACCAACACAGCTAGTTATAAATGCAGTGTGGCTCATTAATAATTTAAACTGGAATCAGACTTTATAAAAAAAATGGATCTAGAAAAGAAGATTGAAATGCTCATTCCATGATTTATTCTAACAGTTCAAGAAAAGTAGCCCCTATATGTCTCTACCCGTTGCACACGCTTCCAGTCTATGCCTTTATCGCGGTCTATGAAAATGTTTTTGATTTCACAGTGATAACAAAAAATAAATCCCTTCCAATAGCCTGGGGGGACACTAATTCCTACACCTTCAATTAAACAGGTAGATGTTGATAAAAATCAAATTACTTCGAATCTGATTTACCCACACAGAAGAGCACAGCAAACACTGGTTCCCAGAAGCCTAGTGCAGACCTGTCTCCAGGAATGTTACCTTATACACTGTGCCAAATGCTCCCGAACCCAGAACTTTGATCTTTTTGAATTCTGTTTCCTTTAATATCCTCAAGAGCGCTTGGTTCGGAGCTTCTCCGCTGGGTGTAAGAGGCTCCACGAGCTGTGAAGAAGGGAGCAGACCTGAGAAGCTAGCACCATATTCCACAATATGTGAGGTAGAGTTGAGTCATTCAGAGCAAGAGTGTCCAGCAACTAACAGCATGGGGCCATGCTATGTTCAAAGGAGCAGTGTGTTCAAAAGGAGCAGTGGACATCTGTTTTTAGTAATATACATTACTTAGTAATATATATTACTTAGTATGTACTTAGTACATAACTAATATGCATTAGTAACACAGATCCTCTAATATAGGTGTTTAACACAACAGCTACACTTGAGGACTGTATTTTTCATTTCTGTTTTGTCAATCAGTTTTAATTGAAGTACAGTAGCAAGAAAAATGTTATACCATAACCATTTGGGCCATCTCTGGATCTCATAATGCCTCCAGGCTTATGAGGGGCAAAGGCTTCATAACGCAATGCCAGACACAGGTGCTGTGCTAAGGGCTGTGAAGCCTAAGACCCATGCCATAGAGATGTCATAAAGGAGCAGCCACCATAAAATTTCAATCTCTCTCTTTGTGACTCTTTTCCTAGGAACACGACCAGGAGCTACCCCTCAGTAGGCCACCACTAAGCTTTGTATTTCAAAAGACACTGAGTAAAAACACATGCTTTGTTGAATGGAGATTTCCAAATAACTAATTGTGTATAATTGGAAATTTTTTGATTCTTCCACCATAACATATAAATAATAATGACAATTATGTATGTGCTATGGTTTGGGCAAGTGTCTTCCAAAGGCCCATGTGTTAAAAATGGATCATGAATGATGACATTAGGTAGTAATGGGGCCTTTATGAGACTGGGACTTCAAGGAGGCTTTTAGGTGACTGGGGACAAGTTACCTAGAAGGGAGATTGTCTCACTAGCTCCATCTCCCTGGCATGAGGTGAGTTAATGAGCTCCAGCATGCACTCCTGTCCAAAGCACAAAACAATGTTGCTAACCCAGAACCTCTTAAAACCATGAGTCAAACATACTTTTGTTCTTCAAACATGAATTTTCATGGGTATTTGTTATACTGATGGAAAGCTACAACAATCTCGAATATATAAAATTCAACATTACAAATTCTCAAAGGAAGGTTTTTTTTTTTTTTCCTCCTGGGCAGCAGTTGGTGGTAATGAGGATGTTATTGATCCAGAGGCAACCAGGCCTCGTTGCTCACCTCTCTCTCCTGAAGCAGGCGGCGCAGGGTACGCTTTCGGACAATGTGACGCCTTCGCATGAACAGGCCGATCCCAAGGGCCACCACCACTATGAAGAGGAGGCCACCCACGATCCCAGTGGCAATAGATGGGATCTTTGGCCTGGAATAAGAGACAAGAGAAGGTAATATGGGCATTTTACACGTGTCCTGTACCTCTTACTACAGTGATAACATTTAAAATTATCTCAGAAATTGGGATATGTGTGGCTTATATAGGGGAATGTACTGGCCGCTAAGTTCCAAGGCAAGGTTTCCAACATTTTTTAGCATCTCTGCCAGAAGTCAGTTTCCTTTTCAGAATTAAAGACAACTGAGGCCTCAACTCAACTTCTCTCAGTATTATAATTATTTTTATAGTCTTTTGATAAAGAAAATATTAATATAAAATTCAGAAAGCATTTTAAGAAAAGAATACCACTTTTTAATGTTTATTTTTTGAGAATTTCATACATGAGTACTGTATTTACATCATTACTATTCTCCTCACTCCACCACAAACTCCCTTCATGCCCCAAGTTGTAAATGTATACAACTGGCTCTGTCTGTTTAGTATTGCTGACAGCTATCAATCTGTCAATCCTGTCCGTGTCCGTATATGTTTAGGGCTGATCAAACGAAATTGGATAACTTATCAGCGGCTTGTCTCTGGAGAAAATTGATTCTCCCCCTCTTAGCAGACAAAGAAAAGCCTGTAGCTTTTCATCTAGGGGTGGTTTTTTTGTTTTTTTTTTTTTTTGAGATTTCCAGTACTGCCATTGTGCAGGTGATGTTCAGACTATATTTTTGAGCAGACATTAAGAACAGACATCCTGGTCCTTTGGCTCTTACAGACTGTACCCTCTGTGCCATCATGTCACCTGAACCTTAGGTGTAGGGAACTTTAGTATAAGTAAATCCTACTTTTTATATGAACTTGAATTTCATTCTTTCTAGGAGAACATACATGCAAATGAAAAAAATTGTCAGGTATTTTCCCATAGCCATATTGGGAGACCTTCCAGGCACACTGAGACCCTGACAGGGTCTCCTACTTTTAATGGGATCCCAATGTGAATCAATGAACTCAATGGAAGCAAAACCCGATAGGATTTAGATATAAAAAGCATCACCATTGCTGTGACTGTTGCCCCATGGTATCCTTAAACCCCAGGAATTCATTAACTTGCTGTCTCACCAAGGTCAAGTCTAATTTCAGAAATATGAAAAATCAGAAGTCATGTCTTCAATTTCACTAAGGAGTATCTGAATTAATATTACTAATTCTGAATTTGGAACCTTTAAGGATTATATTTTATTTCTTTTATGGTGGTGTGGTCCTCCTAGGCTGACAGCTATTATCCTTAAGAATCTGCCTCCATTAGAGTTTCTGTTAGATTTATTCTTCTTTTCAGGAGAACATGTTAATGAATAGCAAAGATTCAGTATCAGCACTATTTACATATAGATAAGGTACCAAAGTCCTCACAGACCTGTCTTAATTGAATCAACTGTACATCATGAAATGGTGCTTTCAACATTTCCTTCTTAGAGAGTACAAGTCATCTCCTGCGCTACAGAACAACCCCCTACTAATAAAATTAATGAGTTTTCAAAGTTTTAAAAGTGCTCATTGGAATATATGAGGGATGATTTGTTTCAGAGCATGTATTGAGAAGCCACAGTACCAAACGCAGGTGGTTTAGAAAAGAATGGCAGCCTGGTATGGCAGTCTCCTGAGAGGCTCTGCCACTGCCTGACGAATACAGAGGCAGAAGCTCACAGCCAACCTTTGGACCGAAGTCTCCGATGGATGAGTTGGGGAGGCACTGAAGGAGCTGAGGGAGTTTGCAGTCCCATGAAGGGAGCAACAGTGCCAACTGCTCAGATCCCCCCAGAGCTCCCGAGGACTGGACCATCAACCAAAGAGTACACATGAAGTGATCCATGGCTCTGGCTGCATATGTGGCAGAGGATGGTCTTACTGGACATCAGTGTGAGGAGTGGGCCTTGGGCCTGAGGGTCTTCAATGCCTCTGTGTAGTGGATTGCCAAGGCAGAGAGGCAGGAATGGGTGGGTGGGTGGGGGAGAACCCTCATAGAGGTAAGGGAGGAGGGATGGGGTAGGGTGTTTCTGAAGGGGAGACCTGGAAAGGGGATAACATTTGAAATGTAAATAAAGAAAATATCCAATAAAAGAAAAGTGATCAGAATAATAAAAAATAAAACAAAACGTCTTTCTTAAAAATATTAATAATAAATGATGTACAAAAAGAAAACTGTTAATAAAGAAATGCTTGCGAAGCATGGTCTCTGACTGTTTTAAAGGTGGGGATTATTCAGAAAACCATTTAAGCAAGTCCTGGAGGCTGCCTAGGAAGACAGGGGTCATTGCTGGAGAAGTGTCCTTGGAAACTCAGAGGGGAGACAGGATTCAGAAGGGTTCCAGGCCTGAGACAGGCTTTACTTTATTTTGCTATTTTAGTTGATGACAGAAGAGATCAGCTACCACAGGATGAAGTTAAGGCAGAGATGGTGAGAGAAGGGAGTTTTGTAGACACGCCTATAACTGGGATATAAGCCTAAGGATCAAGCAGGTATTTTGTAGACAATCTCAGTTCTGCACTGCATGCTGGCTGCTTGATACCACTGTTGCACGACGACTCTGAACGGAAATTCATACATAATTACATAATTTAATGTTCCTTGGGGCAGCATTTCAGTCAATAGTAGGAACTGATTAGAAACAAAATGATGAGGGAAATTTATTTGCTTTGCTGGGCAACATGTTTCAAGAAGAAAGAAAATAGAAAATGTCCTTAAGTTAGATCTTTTCATTTGACAAAAATGTCCTTCACATCGTGTTTGTGACATGACCCCTTGGGATACTGAGAGGAAAAGAGGAGGCTTTGAGAAGTGCTGAGCCTTATGTAAAGCAGCTGTATTTGCAGAAACAGATACATAGATAGGTCTGGTCCATAGTGTCAGCCTTCTGTGAAGCTGGCACTAGCGCTGTCCATCACATATGCTGTCCACTGACCAACAAAGCAGACCCAGATCAAGAAGGCGGAACCTGAGACCTGTGGCTGGCCCAGAGGATTTGGAAGAAACTGGAAGGTGAGAGGGAAATCAGAGATGGCTTCTGGTCTTAGATCCAAAAGGTCTATCAGATCCAACATCATTGAACATACCCAATTGGTGGTTCACATCCTTGAAGACCTGGTCCAGCACATCTGTAGAAAAAAAAAAAGAACCACAGCATTATTCATTCTTCTTCATTGGCATTTGTTTGATAATTTTCCACAGTAAGTCATAAAGCAATTGTGGTAAATTACTCTTATATACCTATAATCATAGTGACCTTGAAATTGGGTAGTCGCTAATGTATTTTCTATACATTAATTCAATTACATAAAACAATGCATTTGTTCATTTAGTCAGAAAATAATTTTTGAGTGACAGGCATAATATAGCCTTCAATAAATCAGTCAGGGCATTACTGAAATGCAGCACAGTGTATAGTTGCCATACAGCTGGAACCAAATGCCATGATAGCCAGGGGAGCGGTATGTCAAAGACTACATTTGGAGGCATATCCTAAACATTCTGTTTCTACTATGCAGGGTGGGAATTAGTTTTAATCTATACCCTTTGTTTTTCTTGAATTTTGAAGGCTTAGCTCTCTGACTTTTCCTTGCTCTCAGATAAAGTCATTTGCAATGGCTTTGGCCCTTCATCCATAAACCAAATTTGCCGGTATTGCATCAATAAGCAGGAGGCCTTCTAGGTACACAAAGATAGTCAAAGAAATCTAGGAAGCATTCTCTAGTGTCAATCACTCTCCTTCAAATACACTGTCTGGTGGTTTGTTTATTGTTGAGTGTGAAACACCAGGGGCCAATCCCTGCTGAGGGGATTGACAGTTTGGACAAGTTGCTTGATTTCATACAGCCTCTGAAAGCAACACTGGACAATTGCCATTAATTTTCAGCAGGAAGCTGTGATCAGTGAGCTCAGAGGGAAAGACAAACCAGTTCACATGTAACAGGATGACCAACAGGGACAGTCAGAAAGAAAGGATTGGGGCATCACAAGAATAAGAAACCTGCGGGAAAGCTGATAGCACCTCCCTTGCTTCTGGACTCCCAGTGCAAGCCAAAGAGGTTGTATAGATTACTTCTGTCATGTTCTGTCCCTGACTCAACTCCTTCATTATTTCAAGAAATTTATAATTATAATTGTAGTGACAGGTTCACAGGGACATACAACTAAAGTGGGCAAATTCTTGTGGGACCTTGTTTAATTTAAGAGGATAAAAAATGTCAAGAAATGTCCCTTTCTTTGTTTAATGTAAAAATAATGTTCAACTTAAAGATGAATGTGCCTCAAGTCTCCTCACACTTGCTGAGGTGGACACATCTGTGTCTCTGGAAGTTATACAGGTCTCTTATGCTGTAGTCTAGCTTCTAACACGGCAGGCTCATAAATTGCGCGGATTGCTGAGTCCTATAAAATCTTTTCTCCCCATGAAAATAGGAAAAACACTACTTTTCCAAAAAGTTAGAGGGGCAGTATGTTAGATGACGTATGAATATTTAAGAGGGGAAAGGTGTCTTCTTTTTTAGTTGTCCTCATCAATATTTCACTTTTAAAAAATCCATTTTAATCAACAATTTTCTGTGTAATTCATTACTTTGAGATAAGTTCAGGCAGTAATAACAAGACTCAATAAAAGTACATGTTCCTCATCCGACTTAATAAAATTAGGAAGGAAATTTAAAAAAAAAATCAGCCTAACTAAGCAGGCAAAATTTTAATCTACATTATGAAAAAATTCCATCTTTCTCTGCTTGAAAAACTATTTCTTATTCAAGGTAAGAATTCGTACTTGTAATTCTTCCTGCCCAGTGACTTTTGGGGTCCCCCTTAGGGCCAGTAGTGTATATTCACAGGTAGAAACATACATAACACACTTATTTCCAAAATAGAGAGGAAGGGAGATATTAATTTATTATATAGAGCTCAGGCAGTTTATGTGTTAGAGAGTCTGCCCCAAAATTGCTTATGCAAGAAAAATGAGCTAAGTTAAAAAGGGGCAGAGGATAATTTTCACAGACATTGCAGAGTTTACAAACTGGACGAAGTACCCAGCGAGCTGATGCACACACACGAAAAACTGGATGGACCATATTAAATTACTACCACAGAGGTGGCAAGTTCCAATGCACACCGTAGCTTGAAAAATAAAATCACCGATGATTCTTTCCTTATCAGGATAATGGGAATCTCAGACCATAAGCCAAAGCAATTCCTCATGTTGAAACATTGTTATCCTATCCGTCACCATCAGATATCAAATGTTGACTTCAACTATCACTGTTTCTGATATTATTCTGGAGATTCTGAAGATTCTATTTACACGATCAGAGACTTTTGGAAAAGAAATTAAAATAAAATATTTCAAGGTAATATGATTGTTTTCCTAGAGAACCAATTGTCCTAACAGTCACAGTCATGAGAATATCCATTGTCACCTCCACCAATGTACTCACTGGGACAACTATCACTGCCATCCACATAGTCACCATCGCCATATCCATGTCACCATCATCACCATTATCTACATCACCATCTCCACTATCAATCTTATTAGTGCTATCACCTTACCATCAGCATCATTACTGTTCTTGCTACCACCAGCCTTATCACCAACACTCATCATTTATGAATCAAGTGCTCATCCTGTCTTAGTCACTATTTAAGTGTATTACAGACATTGACTTATGATCACAAAATCTTGTAATCCATGCTGAATTATTTACTATTGTATTTTATGGAAGTATCTAGTTAGATATACAGCATCCTAAAGCCATGTAGTTGGTATTGGATAGATCCAGAGAATGAGTACTAGTTCTGAGTAAGGATGATGGTTTTAAGGAATACAATGAGATTCGTATTAAGTATTTTATATTTATAAAATTATTGCATTCCAATAAATCAGATGTATAGAATCAGAACATTTCTGCTAATATGCTCAAAATAGCTTTAATTTATGCTGTAATAGCTTAATAATCAAATAGGCTTTAAAAAGGCACTTTGAAGCAACATTTCAGGAACTGTTGCTCTGTGTGTGTGTGTGTGTGTGTGTGAGAGAGAGAGAGAGAGAGAGAGAGAGAGAGAGAGAGAGAGAGAACTGTGTA
>NW_021604569.1:12698552-12888173 GCF_004785775.1 Grammomys surdaster
TCTTAGCTTTCTCTCAAGACTCAAGGCAATCTCTTAACTGTCAGCCTCTGTGCTATCAAAAAAAGTCAATCACAAACTTCCAACGTACAATGGCACATAGTAAACATTCTCATTTCAAAGAGTAGAATCAGGAAACAGCAAAGAAAGACTGGACCAAAGCAAACCTGAAGCCCAGAGGAACTACCCAAGAATTATCCAAGTCTTCCTAATTCAGTCCTGCCAGGTCTGTCTCTTGCAGTGTGGGAAATGCTACCCCTTTGGCCTGCTCTCTGCCATGCCTCCAGTCTTCCTTAGCAGGAATTCTATCACGCTGGCATCTCTAAAATCCTAGAGTATCCATTGCCACTCATGCTTCGTCTTTACAGGCTCACACAGCCTCCTTTCACAACTCCAAGTCTGCCAAACACCACCTGGTTTGACTAGTTTTCTGTAATCTTGGCACAGGCTTCCATGCCCCCTTCAATCTTGTATCCTTCGCGTGTGTAAAGCCAGTACCCTGTGGACGAGGCTGCCTAATTCAGTGGCCAGCTAAAGATATAGCCTGGCCTCCGGAAGCAGGCAATCTCTTCAGCAAAATTCTCAGTTTTGGTGCTCTTCTTTTAATTAATTGCATTTCCACAAGATGCACCTTTTGGTGGGTGAGGTCTTGCCCTCAGGGCACTTTTTCCTATTGTCCCAGTGTGGTTGCACAAGGCTTCTCTTGAATGGTGCTTATACCTTTACAGTTACAATTTCATCCTCAGCACCTGACTTATGTGCAACTTTAAATTTTCTACTTTGCCCAGCAAATTGTATATTTTCATATCTCTCTGTCCACTTTCTTCTCCAGCACGCTGTAGACCTGGATAAGAGCAGTGAGCAGCAGCTGTGGTACAGCCTGAATGCCATTCTCTGTGTTTTGAGATATCTTCCACCAAACTGGTCATTGCTTTCTAATGACTTAAGTTCTCTGGACATAGGCAAAATACACCCAGATTCATTACCAGAATATATCACAAATGGTCTCTAGCTCCCTTTTTAATTGTGTCCTTGTTCCCCTCTGAAATCTGATGAACCAGGTTTCTACTGCTCATATTTCTTTCAGCATTATGCTCTTCCAAACTCCCACCAGGATGGCCTTTTAAGCAATGCTTACAAAATTTCTGGGCTTTCTCAAAGAAAGTTTTCCAAACGTCTCCACATTCCTCCCACAAGCTAGCCCCAAAGATCTAAGAACCACATCCTCAAATCCATCAAAGGCAAGGCTCCTCTGCTTGGCATTGATTTTCTTTACTGCTTTTCTCGTTACTGCAACCAAATACTGGACAAGAGCAACTTAAGGAGAGATGGGTTCGTTGTGATCTACAGTTTAAGAAGGGGTTCAATCAATCATGGCAGGGAAAGTGTGCCAACGGAAGTCTGAAGGAACATATGATTTCATTGCAACTCTAGGAAACAGAGAATACACAGGAAGTGGAGCCCTCAAGCCTGCCTTCCTCCAGGAAAGATCCACCCTGTAAAGGTCCCACAACCATTCCAATAGCACAGTTAGCTAGGGACTCAGTGTTCAGACACATGAGTCTGTGAAGGACATTTCACATTGAAACCACACAAGACAAATTCACCGTATGAGATGAGAACATTCTGGAAACAATTCTGATGCTGGTGCTACAATTATGAATATGCATATTTTAATTCAATGAAGGAATGAACAAAAGCAATTAGAATGGTTGGGGAAAACCTCTTCAGTGTTTCTTCCAAAAATAAGTGACCTCCAGGAACTGTCTGTGTGGGTGAGATGGGACCAGGTACTTACTGCAGTCTTTCTCAGCTCTGTTGTTCATGATTTTGGTTTTCTGATTGGGCGTCCCAAAGAGTTTTTTCCAGTTTATTGTGTTTGCGTAGCACAAATTTCGGTTTCCGGAAATGATCACATCGCCATCACTGATCTCCTTGAGGGAACGCAACCCCAGTGATGTTATGTTCAGGCCAACAACTGCCAGGGAAAACTGACCACTAAAGGGAGGAGAAGAAAAATTGCAGTGTGAGTGACAGCGAAAGCAAAGGGTCACCTTCAAATTTAGTTTTTTCCAGGCCACTTAGGTTTCCTGAATACTGTGTTCCAGTTATTACTAATCATTCTGTGAAAAGTATGAATCACAACTTTTAAAAATTACAAGTATTTTTTTTTTTTAGATTTCTTCAAGGAAAAGATAGTTTCTCATTCACGTATTATCTTTAACCTTGGATAAACAGGAGGACTTAATCAGAGGCTTTATGTTATTTCCTTTACTTTATTTATAGTTTTCCTAGAAATCAAGAACATGCTTTCTAGCATCTGGCAACATCAAAATGTACTTTAAGTAAATATAAGTATCTGTCCATCTGCCTACCTACCACTCAGCTATCCAGTCACGTTTAGTGACTGAATATCTGTGGTTCCATTTGTCAAATACCACACAGGTTAAATATTTGTCTTTTTTACTCAGGGAACCTGTCTAAAGGTGATATAATCATACAGGCAGAGCTTCCTGAGTCCATCAAAATAAATGCAGCTTTAGTGTGAGCACTATGTCAGCCAAGGTTGAGCATTAAACATTGCCATGAAGGAAGGTCATGGGAGAGTGACTTTCTCTAAGCCATGATAGCTCATATCTGAGACCTGGAGAGCAGAGCCCTGCTGGGCATAAATTGTCCTGGGTAGGAGATCCACAACAATCACTTACTGGGATTTCCCCCCCAGCATATACCCAGAGAAGCCAAGAAGGCAGGGTCTGGCAGGGGTCTTTCTTGCAGGTCAAGCCCCAGCCTTTTGTGAGTCTCACCAGGAACTAGTGGTCATTCCTTAGCTTAAATGCTTAAAACTATGCACAAGGCTCCTGTGCAGCTGCTTGAAACATGGTGCTAACCTCAGAAAGAGAGCATTCCTGTGAAGACAGGAAGCAAAAGCAGCTGTATGCTTAGTATCAGAAGTGTCTATCTAAAGGAGTTTATGCACAGTGAAGTATATTCTGTGTGTAAGGTGCTTTGATTTGTTAAATATTCCACAATATTAGTGGATTTAGTGGTGTTAGTGGTGGTAAATTTCAGAAAAAGCTATCATAATCAGAAAGTTTCCAAGGCAGATTTGAGCTACAGATTTGCACATTTCTTTTCCTCACCACAAACCTTAGTATTTCTCTTACTCTCTGAAAGCTCTACAACCCTCTCCCATCTCTCTCTGTCTCCTTGGTGTGACAAGCTTTAGATCTTCAACTGTTATTATCAAATATTAGCCAACCACAAGCAAGGAGACATCCTATAAACACCCAGTCACATTTTTCCAGAGTGTCAAGACAATGAAAATGAACAAATACACAGGAGCTGGGGAAGTTTGAAGGGGACTAGGAAGACATCAGACATCAGTGTAGTGTGAGATACTGGAGAGGACAGAGAAAAAATGGAAAATCTGGTGAGCTCAGAATGAAGTACATGGTCGAGGGAAGCGTACTGCACAGTGACAAATTCTTTATCTTGATTTTCATATCTACTCACGTAAGTTGCTCACATTAGGGGAAGCTGAGTTTGTACTATTTCTGTATCTCTTGACAAACTTGAAAAAAAATCTACTAGGCTTTTGTTATGGCCAACTTACTGTTGCCTTGTTCTGCCACGTATTATTTCTAGGTTCTCAAAAACATGGAGGTCAGTCCAGTTTTCAGGCCAAGCCTGAATCAGCAAAAACCCTAGAGGGAAGAAGAATGGCTTAGATACACTGCTAGAAATCTCTCTTTATTTTTTTCATCTCCAAAAATTCTTATTAGCATGATTAAAAACATCTTTTGAATAGTAAGAGAAGGAGTTTCTAAACATGAAAGTTATCAATGGTTCTACTTTATAACTAATATTTGGAATTGAGTGGACAGCTTTATTGACAGTCTTCATTTATTAAAAACAATCCATTTATTGGTTCCATGACATGACTATTGCTTTGTCTGGGTGAAGGCTGGATGCCTCAGTGTGGGGGAATTCTAGGGTGGGGAGGTGGGAGTGGGTGGGGGCACACCCTCATAGAAGCAGGAGGAGGGGAGATGGAATAGGGGGTGTCTTGGGGGGAAAATGGGGAAAGGGGATAACATCTGAAATGTAAATAAATAAAATATTAAAAAAAAGACATTTCTTTGGTGTAAGAAGCATGTTCTAGGATTCGGATAAGGCTACTGTATAGACCTGCGTAGCTGATTCTTCCTGTCCCTACCACGAAGGATGATAGTGCATGCACACACACACACACACACACACACACACACACACAGACACACACACACAAATCCCGCCCCTTCTATGCAACCTTGAATCCCTGGCTGTCCCTCCCTAAATGTGTAGGCCAATTCCCACCTGACATGTTGACCAAATGCTCTGGCTCTGAAGTCCTTGAAGGATATCAGATTATACACCTGGATCCTTCTCTGACTGTTTTCCAGTCTCCTGTTACCACGGCCACCTTTTAAATATATTTTTTTCCATTTAACTCTGGTCTTCATATCAATCTTGTTTTTCAGATCAAATTATCTCCCTTTCCAAGATGAAGAAAATGGCATGCAGGTGGCAACCATAGATCCAAGATTTCCCGGGTGGACAATTATTTGAAATCTAGTTTGTGAAACTGGAGAACCTGCACTGCCTGCTAGTGTTCAACCTCATATCCTTCCCTCCATCTTCTCTCTGGGGTTTGGGGTCTGTAAGGATGATGGACTGTCTGAGCAGAAAAGAACCATTCCATATGTCCACATCAAGTCCAGCATGATTGCAGTAGTTTTGGCTTAAAGTGGTTTCAACTTGCATCAAGGAAAACTGGTTTTTAAAAATGTCTCGAAGAATTAATCGTAATGGATAAGCATCAGACACCTCATTCTCATGTCAAAGAAGAAGGGGAAATGACTGAGAGTCTCTATAAAATTAAATTTCCCATATATACCTCTGCATATCCGAGTACAAACCTGTTATTTCCTTTACAGTTTTTAAAATTTCTAGTTCCCGTGGGTCTAGAGGAGGAGTGCGAGTGAAAGAATCCCTGAAACAGACAGCAACATGATTATTGGTCATTCTCCATGGCTTACTGAAGGCGATTCTGTAGCTCTCTGCCCAGATCGCATAGCTATTACTCACCCCTTAAAGGCCACGGGCAGGATGTGAAGGTCTCCGCTGATGGCAGTGCAGTATTTGAAGTGTTTGATGTTTGTAGCGTTTATGGAGAGTGTGTCTTTAAATTCACCAATGCCTATGCCATTACAAACTGTTGAGAGAGATGTGTGTTCTATTTACATTTGTTTAATTAAGAAGGCTTGGTCTGCACAAGCAGAAGCAAGAACCTTGCTACCATGCACTGTCAATTCATCCCAACGACCCTGAGGGGACCCTCCACGTGCCAAGACTTCTATGACAGGCTTCGGTGTTCCTATCAGTCACTGGAGTGGGGATTGGAGCTATCCTTGTCACATACCCCTGTCAGATTTGAATTTTTGCTCTCCTTTCCTAGCTGGGCTGAATCTAGACACTCACAAAGACGTTGGCTCTTCCCCTTTCTGTCTACGTCAGTTCACCCACCTGGGCTGCAGGTGGCGCCTCTGTACCTGGTTCGAGAGAACTCCCCGCCCCCCTCCACCTCCTCCACCATGTAATTGGGCTTAGCAAGTTTATACATTTTATTTTTTTAAATTAAAGGAATAAGGTGGTTTTGTTGGGAGGTGGTCATAAGAGTAGGGCACAAAGGTCAAGAAAAACCCTACGGTACACCTGTAGGTTGCTTACCTTTGCGACAGGGCCCATCACATTTTTTACACTTGCTGACGCCATCTTCTTCCACTTCGTAGTAGTCAGGCCCACAGGCCCGGACACATGAGCCGTGATCTGTCACCACGTAGTTTCCTGAGGAAGAGGTGATGAAAAGAAGATGTTGAAAGCCACAGCAGGTGGTCCTAACCTTCCACAAACATCCTCATGTCCTGCTGTATATGGGCTGCTGAAAAGGTTCCTCTTAGTTTGGTTGACTTTACTTTGAGGAGAAAGATGGACAGGTTTCAAGTACAAGAGGAACCAAGCCCTAGGTTAATGGCTTTTCTGATGGCCATGTGAAGAAACACAGACACTTGATCCCAGGCACAAAACAGCTGTGGGAGGAAACACCTCCATGTGTGCTCACTGACTGAAGGGCCCTTGTTGAACGTAAGTTTCCTCTGACAGGTCTATGTTTAGAATATGTAAGGAAATCTTGGATATGTAGTACACACACACTAATGCTTATCAGACAGACCATGTCCCATTGAGGTGACTACAGTTTGTTCTGTTTGACAGCAGCTTTGCCCTTTCTCACCCACCATGAAGTCCTTGGTGGTACAGTGAGAGGACCAGTTTGCTCTGCTTCCTGGACAGCTACTCCAGAACTTGTCTCTACTCCCCTTTATGTAGTCTATCACAATTAATATTTATGATTATAGTATTATTAGAAACTCTATGCTCCTATTTTGAGTTTCCCAAAAAAATGCTCAAAAGTATAGGCATTGGTGCTATATCTGTGAGTCATATACTCTTGTTATCATAGGTTTTGTTTCCTGAATATTTGAAAGACCTGTTTACTAAGCCTTCACACAAAGATCCTAGCTACAGCATGGCTGTGGTGAGTTTTTCGTTTTCTATTTACCTTATTTTACTCTATTTATTTTACTCTATTTCTCTCTCTCTCTCTCTTTCTCTCTCATTCCTGTGTATGTGTGTGTGTGTGTGTGTGTGTGTGTATGTGTTTTTATACAGACTTCCATCACCCAAATCTAGGCAGGCATAATATTACCTTCATAGTTTCCCCTTTATATATATATATATATATTTGGTCTAAATTTCCTTTCTAGAAGTCAAGATTGGCTTTAAGGCTCTTTATGAGTTGTTTCTCTTTCTCTGTTTGGGACTGAGCCATGTTGACATTTCTCTATAAGTATCATGGAGTACCATCACACAGAACCCAAATGACTAAATCAAAGCAAAACCGAAATGGTAGTACTCCAGGAGCCCAAACTTTACTGGAAGTTCTTCCACTCAAGAGGGTGGGTTTGCTGCTTTTTCTAATTTAAGTCTGTTAAACACCAGCATAAAGCAGAGTCAAACAATGGTTGGCCCAGAGGATCATAATCTCGTGCTAGTCAGCTCCAGGACACCCTAGCTGGCTTTCCAACTTGGGGTGAAGAGATATGTGGTTTTTGCTATGTAGTCTGGCTGCCAACAACACTGGGATCAGCGCAGGTCAAGCCACCCTTTAAATAAAGGCATCCTGTCTGTCACAGGTTGTCTCTGCCTCCATTGTTCAGCACTGAGTGGGGTTCTCGTCTTTGTACCTAGCTAGGCAGGTACTAACCTGCATGACAAGGCAAGGCTAGCAGTTGCCCCCAAACTGCCCAGGACTCCAGCATGAGACAAAAGAGGACACAATGGCTGCTGTATGAAAGGGGGAACTCACGGGGGCACTTCTTCACACAGGTGGCACCAAAGCTGTACTTCCCCTCAGGGTTGACATCCATCTGATACGTGGTGGGGTTGTACAACATGAGTGGTGGGCAGGTGTCTTTGCATGTGGCTTCATCTCGGAACCTGTGGCAGACCTGTCACAGGAGGGACAACATGTTTAGTCAAGGATTGGTATCCAAATGAAAGGAGCCCAGGACCAGGCAGCCTGTAGTTCATCGGCACAGTGACAGTTCTCAGTAATCACATGCTCAATTAGAGAGGAAAAAAATGTCTGTTAAGCCTTCCCAGGGTAGTCAGAAATGCTTTCCTCTTATAAGTACTAAGTAGCATTTTTAAGTATACTGACTGTTCCAATTGATATAACCTAGAGTTTGAAGTTAGAAAAATATGTCTCTATTGATTATAGGTAATAATGATATCTACACATGATATTGGAAAGTATGGTGTGATACTATTTTTGAACTCAGTTTTTACTGGGTTTCTCTCATAAAGAACACTATAGAAAATATTTTAGAATTTACTGTCAAATTGCAAGAAGGTTCCATGTAGAAAGATGTTGGCTTTTTCCAAGAACTCCATTTACAGTCTTATCCCTGGATACATTAGAATCAGCCCAAGCTACACAAGTGAAAAAAAAATCCCCAGGGCCTGGTTTAGTTTCTGGAACTTAAGAATCTTCTGTTCCAGAAACTATAGAATATTCTAGACTCTAGCTTTAAGTGGACTTCCTTTTCTGGAGCCTAGTGGAGTTTTGCTTGGGTTGGCACAGACACCGGGAATCATATTCACTAACCCCTGACATCTGCAAAGTTAGCACTAGAGCTTTCATTAGAGATTCTTCAGAAGTGGTAGGGGGTTCAGGGGGTGCGGGGAGATGACGTGGGATGGGGTAGGGGAGGGGAGCAGCTCAAGAGACATGTAAATATGGCTTGCAAAAGCCATACTGCCTAAAGGTCTGTGTAACTGGGAATGGTTCTCAGATCTTAAAGGAGCTCTCTACATTCGTCATAATGCAGCTGCTGTTGTCCATGATAACACTTATTTAAAATGTGCCCCACAGGAAGGCTGCTGTCACAGTCAGATGCCCAGCAAGTGCACAGCTCTGTAGCACAACTTCCCAGTAACTATAGTCTTACCAGACAGTCACTCTCTCGGGGCCCCGTACACCCTGCGGCACACTGGTTGTGGCAGCAGTCACTGGGGGACCTACCACGACAACGTCGGGAACATTGCTGGGCACAGATGATTTTGGTCACTGAAAAAGAAGGATCACCAGTGAGCTGTGTTTAAGTGGCAGCTCATCTTTTAGCGACACCAAGGAATGCTTGCACACAGTAGAAGGAAACAAACGGGGGAACAGATGGTACTTGTGACAGGGAAAAGCTTCTGGGCATTCACACTCAGCCAAACAGTATAATCACAACTTTCCCATTGGTATATTTTTCTTATCATTTATTTCAAATCACTTGGGAGAAGTAATGGAAACAAGTATGATTGGATCTTTTGAATAAGTAGATATTAGCCAGGGAATTCTTGGCAATACAGAAGGCACACAAAGCAAGAAGAGCTCCTGGCAGGAGGCAGTGTTTAAAGGAATGAGATAGTTATGTCACAAAGGCAATGGTCAATTTTGAAGCTGACACACTCCTAGTTTTTTTGTATGAGGCAGTAACCACACTGAAATAAATTAAACTTTGTTTTTTAAATTAGTAGGATTCACACTTATACTCTGTGGAGAAACACTGTCAAACTTCTGTATTAGTTGGTACCAGAAAAAGGAGAGGCTGGAGCAGGGGACAAGCCATCCCATGTGTCACCATGGGCACTTGGGTGGTTGGCTTTCATGCATTTAATGACAGGTTAAATTACCCCAAAGAGTAAGCCTTAGATCGTTGTGGGCTCTGAGGTTTGCAAGACTGATGTTCGTGAAGTGGTTAACACTGAGTCTTTTGCCAAACTCCTGTACTTGTTCAGTCACCAATGTGGAGGAGTGGAGGACCACATACTGTGTGGACTCTCTCACCAGGGCGTGTTTCTCAGGCCCTGATGCTGCACCCACTTACATTTCTGGCAGTTTTCCTCTCCTCCTCCCCAGCAGCTTCCATTGGGACAGCTTGGATCACATTTTGGGCCTGAAATAAAAACCAAGTAGTTAAATGTGTATTTCAATAAAAATAACAAATAAAGTGGAACTGCCGACACCTCTTTCCAGGCCCTAAACAATGTCCTAGAAACAAGTAACAGCTTGGAAACTTTGCATTCATAGTTTGCTTGGGTACTTTGTAGGATCAATTAAAGGACTCCTACAAGAAAGGGAAAATGTTGAGCCACGGACTGCTTTTGTTTGTACTTTAGGGTGGAAGTTGAGACAGAGGGTGCTTACTGACTCATCACAGCCACACAAATGATAAAGCTAATGAGTTTAGGGTTCCAGAGGTGTCACCTGAGTCGGCTTCTCTAACCGGATTGGCTCAATGTGCACTTACTCACCTTGCTACATCCAATCCTGACCAACAGTGTAGGGTAATCGTCACTGGATGTTTAGGGATGTTACATCGTGGCTGGTAAATGAACACTCCTCTCCTCCAAGCCATGGAGTAGTGCAGGACATGGCACAGGAAGTGAACATTCTAATTCTGTGAGTCACTTGGCTAATCACCTAAAAACCTTAGTTAATAGTTGGCAATACTACTGTCTGGGAATCTTTGTAATTGCTAAATATTTGTATTTTTATAGTTGGTCAATATCAAGTTGCAGCTGCAAAGGTTTTCTATTCAGCCATTAATCATCCTGAGAAATAGGAGGATCAAAGTGTTGGTCAACACAGCTGTTGAAAAGTTCAGTGGAGCTGATTTACTTTTCCCGCCTTTGCTTTTGTGGTGCTGGTTACTTAACACCTCTATTAGATTCTTAGAGACATTCTCCTTAGTTCTGTAGTTCTCTACTGGCAATCAGAGTTCATCCTACAGTGTTATTTCACATGGAACCTTGTTTGATGGTGTATGAACTTGCTTTTCAACTTGATACTTGACACTATAAATATTTATCCTCATGTTTCCTTCTAGGACTATACCTATTATGTATAAAATAAATTATATATATATATATTTACATATACTTAGTACATATTGGAAACTTATATTGATGTATGGAGTAGCTGATGAATTAATTTTTTTCTTTCTCGTAAATCCACTCTTATAACCTCAATTTATAAACTTTACCAATGATAATACATGTTGGCCACAGTGGGCCCCTCTTTTGAATCTCAGATGCCTCACATGTATAAAACTTAAAACTACCTCATGATACTTGTTTTGCTGTTAAAAATGTAATGCAAACTTTGCAAAAGGAGTATTATGCATCTGCAGCTTGTCAACAGAGGAAAGTAGAAGATAAGAGATTCAGGAGATAGAGATTCCCTGTCTTTTAATATATATATAACTCTCATTTATACTTTTTTAAAAAAATTTATTATAGCTCTAATAGTTGGGCTATTTGTCCCTTAATCATTGCTTTTACAGAATAATTTACTGAATCAATTCTTACTTGAAATGTCACTTATTTATGCAATTTTGATTCAGTTAGGCTTATTCTCATGACTAGTGCTACCTTTTGGATATGTAATGACTCCCAGAGGTTCAGACTTTATGCCACAGAGAAGTGATAGGGACTTTAGAAGATAGGACTAATGACTACCTGGCAAGATGTGTGTGAACGTTATGAGGGGAAACTAACCATTCATGCTGGTATATCTGTATATCTGGCCAGAAACCCACAGTTCAGGACCTTCTAAGCTCCTAGGAAGAACTTACCACTATCATTTCCCTAAACAGACACAGCATCAAACTGCTCTCAAACTACTTATCTCTATAGCCAATAGTGCTCAGTCCTCATCAGAGAGGCTTCTTTGTGTCGCAGATGATGATTACTACAGACTCCCAAGTGTCAAAGTGCAGAGAGTAAGTGTCTATGGAGTGCTCAGGAATGAATAGGATATCTGCCTCACATCCCTCACTCCTAAGACTCTAAGAACATCTCAGAAAAGAGGGTGGCAAGATGATAAGAACCAGAGTTCAGGGAGGACTGCTGCGAGACATCTGGACACAGCACAGCTGTTCTTCTCACGGACTCATGGCAGCTGTGGCTGCGTGCCCAAGACCAGCAGAAGACTGAGCCTGTCAACATTCCAGCATGGGTGGGGGAAGGGATCATGAGTACACACCCCTGGTTGCTGGAAGAGGGTGTGGCCCCTGGTTGGTTAAGTATGCGCCAGTGGATGCCCTACACCCATGTGCGTATGTGCAGCACTGATTGCATTCAGTTGATTATTTTAACAAGATATGAAAGTGGGATGAGGGCGTAGGGAACAGAGGAGTTGGAAACATGGTAAGGGGATTGAATATGATCACAATTACTTATATACATACATGTACTTCTCAAATAATAAATAAAAATGCTATATTAGATAAAAAAAGTGGCAATACTGGAATCCCAGTCATTGAAGGCAGTGTCTTTGAAGGAGCAAGACGACCCTGACCACTTCTCCTTTCTCTTCCGATTACAGCACCGTAAGGTAAGCATACTTCTACTCCCGATTGCCATCATGACACACTCCCCATAGGTTCAGAAACACTGTAGCCAACTGACTGTGGAGGAAACCTGCAAGGCAGTGAGCCCAAATAAACCTCTCCTTTAAACTTTGGCATTTTTATTCCAGTATCAGAGAGCTAAATTTGTTATTAGACAAATACCTTACAAGTTCAGAGATCAAATATTAAAACATTTGAATCTTGTATACTATTTTTTTCAACATTCCTTTGTGAGTTTTCCACACAGCAGTGAGTATAAATTTGCCATTGTGAGGTACTTGATTTTTATCTGTGACAAATTCAGCTCCATAGACTTTCCATGTAATATTTTAAATATGTATGATTTAATTCACCTATTGTACATAAAAAAATTTTAAGAAATGCCAACCTTGATTTCATAGATAATAACAAACATCCATTGCAAAATACTGTTCAGTTTCTTACACTGTCAATGTCACAGTGGGTATCTGGTAGAATATATATTTATAAAACAAAATACTCAATACCCACATTCACAGTAACATTATTCAGAGAGTCAACTCAAGTGCCCACAGACAAACAAAAGGTAGTACAAGCCTGTGATGAAATATTTCAAGCCTTCAAAGGAACAAAATTCCCAGCATAAACTACAATATGGATAAATTTTGAGGTCATTAAATCAAATGAAATAAACCAGACACAAAAACACGCAAAAAAAACCCCATACAATTCCACTCTCATGAGGCACCTACAGCAGTCAAATTCATAGGCACATAAAGTAGGATTGGGTTGCCTTGGCCTGGGCCTGGGAGGAAAGGAAAATAGGTCATTACTGTTTAATGAGCTCAGAGTTTCAAATTAGTAAGACTTGAAGATAGTTAGTGGTTGTAGCTGCAAATCAATAGAGACACATAATGCTACCAGAGTGTCACTTAAAATGACTAAGGTGACAGATTTCCTACATTTTCCAACCCAACTATTTTAATCAAAACATTAATAAAAATAAAGCTATTAATTAAAAAAGCAGAGTTTTTAGTTGATATTTTTGTGATTCAGGCGGCCTCCACTGTAGGTCCAAACTCAACCTGTATGAAGCCTCAGTTATAGGAACAGGATAGTAGAAAATGGAGCTGTGTTTTATGTTAAAGTATTGAAAGATGAGTACTATCAGGAAGAACAGGCTTGGTGGAGTTTTGTAAGTGAAAACATGTCATTCCAGAGATTGTCTTGGCAAAGGCCACTGTTGCAACCCTAAGCTTACTTCTGGCCCTCTGCAAGGCCCTCAGTTGCAGGGGGTTGCCTGAGGAGAGGGGCATGGATGCATTGAGAACATTTAGGAAAATATGGAGAACCCTTCCCCGGGGTTCTGTGTTACAATGTTTACACTGATAAGCTGATGGGCAGAGCCCACCATATTAGGATGACCTCAGTGCCACTGTGAAAATCAGGAACATGTCAGAAGCATGCTTGACTGGTCAATGCCTGGGATGTAGAAGGGGAGATGCCCTGCCTCAGCAGACTGTCACTGCATCATAGAGAAAGGCTCTTATTGCTCAATAGTCTCACGAAGATTGTATCATTCTGAAAATGACAGCTGTTGTATTAAATGGTGAGAAAACATTTTATATATTACCCTCTTGCATAAAATCTCCTTTAATGAAAAGAGCATTTGCTTACTACTTATTTTTCTTGTATGTTAATGAATGTGATCTAAAGTTAACATTCTTCCACCCCAACACTGTCCACTTCAGCACACCAGAGGAACTGAAGCTAAAAGAAGGTGAAAGGCGCACTTACAGCTGCTCAGATGGCTCTGTAAGTCCATTGACATGTTGCTCAGAAAGACATCATGGACGATGTCCCTCCACTGGATAGTCTCCATGTTGCAGAGGATGGGGTTGTTGCTGAATCGCACAGCACCAGTCAGGATTTCTGCATGAATGGAACCACAGTGATCAGGACCCTTTGTCTCCTGGTAATTCACACAGTGCATGTGTTCATTTCTTTACGTTTCTGATGGTCTATTTAGTTTTTCCAGTGTGCAAATACAGATGCCACCAAAGAAGACCCCGTAGAAGATCTGCTAGGGATATGTGAAGAAACTCTTCATGATACTGACCTGAAGGACTTAGGATTTTTTAATGATTCTGTTGTGAAATTTAGAAATGCAGTAGGGGGAAGAGGGCCTATTCAACATGCGTGGCAAGAAGGACAGACATATGATAACTTGTAGTTCTTGGGCCATCTCAGTTGGAGTGGAATGGTTGGATGATGTGAAAGGGAATTCAGGGCAGAAGGTCAAGGTGGAGGGCAAAAACATTTGGACCTTTAAGACCAAGACAGAGTGACTGTCACCAGGCAAACTCTCAGGTGCCACTGGAAGATTTCTACCAAAGAAGGGAAAGAATCTGAGTGTGATATGAAACAAGGCTTTTATACATGAGAAAGACTCAAAGAAATGCCAGTGGTGCAATAACATATATGGCTATACAATTGTTTGGAAGAAGAAATGAGATGAGATCACAAAGTTGGGGCTGAGAAAAAGTCTAACTTGTTCAAAGGGAGAAGGCTACAACAGAAACATTAGACACAAACATTGGAATGATTCATGTATACAAAATCCACAGATGCTCTGGTCTGCAAAGATGACTTTGACTTACAGTCTTCTCTCTGAGAATTGAAATGCACAGAGATAGGTACGCCATAGCCATGTCTAATGGAGAAAGGACTGAGAATTGGGCCAGTTGATATGTAGACATTACCTCCACTAACCCTCACTGAGGTCCAATGGCTATCATTTAATGTGGGAAAAGGACTGAAGAGACAGCTTAGCCGATAAGAGCATACGATGTCCTGATAGGTGACCTGGGTTTGGTTCCTAGCACACAGTGGGTGGCTCACAACTGCTTGTAACTTCAGCTCCAGGGGATCCAATGTTTCTGGCCTCCATGTGCTCCTACATGTGTGTGCACACCCCACTCCCACACATATACAATAATTAAAATTGAAATTAAAGACCATAAGTGTGGGGAAACCCAACTATAGACACAAAAGTGACCTCAGCTCTGCATGGGCAGAGAGTGGAAGCTTTTGTCTGCATAGAGTGCTGATGTGGAGGAGGGGGGATTCTCTGGAAAAACTTGTGGAGACTGCTAGGTCACAAGGAGAGGAGACCTGCACATGTTCATAAGCATAGCTTAGAGGACAGGGAAATTGGAAGTGCTGACACTTTCCAGCAGACAGATTCAAAGTAGAACAGCATATTTGGGATATGTAACAGTTCTCTCAACAGATGACGGGATGGAAGAAGTTTAGAAGGAAGGCAGGTAGGCAAGAAAGGGCTGATGTGGAGCTTGTCCTGGAAAGTACAGGTGAAATCAGTATGGAAAGAAACAAGAGAAACCAGAGATAAGAGGTCAAACACAGCAACATAGGGTAGAACATCAAGGTGGCAGTGACAACCAAGAGAAGCGACAAGGAGGCAGAGAGAGGGAAGAGTCATCAATAGGTACTAGGAGTGTGGGGGCTTCAATAACCACTTACTCCTAACTGAACTGGGAAAGGAAGTGAGTGGAAAGCCAAATCTATTGTTTTTTATGTTGACATTCAGGAAATGCTCAGTTGTTGTTGTAGTCCTATATTAAATAATTGCAACCTGTGTAATTATAACCTGCCTTTATTATAAAAATAGGAACAGTCCAGGGGTAGAGCATTCACACCTGAACACACACACACCCACACACACACACACACACTCACACCAGTAAAGAAGGAACTCAAATAGCTGGTGCAGTCTTTGCCTGCAGTAATAGGGCTGATTTTGTCAACACATAGAAGGTGTATTAGCAAGTACAGGTATTACATTTTTGAAGTCAGGACACTGAGATACAGGGCAAGACATAGGTAAAGGAATATCTGCAGGGTTATTTGGGTGCTGAGTGGTGGTGCTGGGGCTGGAACACAGACAGCCTGGCTCCAGGAGGCAGCCACTGTTGCCTGGCTCCCTCACATGTATGAGGCAAGGCAGGCAGAACAAGGCATGCCAAAAGCATCAAACAGGCCGTTTCATGCAATGTGTGTATGGGAGAGATGAATGCAAGCACAAATTCAGAAACATGCGTGGGTGCTCAGAGTAGTTAGAGTGGTGGGTGGGAATTCTGAAAGCAGTTTATAGGGTGGTAAAGCAGGGAGCTGGGGAAGGAAGTGTCTGGCTGGCTGCGTTCCTCCCTGAAGTGAGGTGTGGCTACGTCCTAGCTCGGCCTACCGCTAGGCTCCCACTCTGCACTCTGTCTTTGCACCCCATCCTCTTCCAAGTCTACACTGCTTCCCATAAAAACTGCAGGGCACACAGAGATTACAGAACCAGGCATGGGCACAGGGCGTTGGGAGAGCTCTCTTACTTCTGTGCCTTTCTCTGTAAAATGTCAAGTGTACAATATATGCTGTGAAAGAAGACCGTGGCATTAAGGGAGTTACTGACTTGAGAAGCATTTCATAGAGTGTGTGTGTATGTGTGTGTGTGTGTGGGGGGACTTGTTTCTCCTCATTTCAACCATCTTCCCGTTTCCTCTCCAACTTCAAAACCTTCCCTTCTCTTCCTAACTCATACCTGAGTTTCCGTGTAGCAATATTAACCTTGAGACCTGCTTCTTTGTTATAGAAAATTTTTTTTTTAAGTACATTAGATTCCTCTCCCATGAATGTCTCTTCATTTAACTGAGTTTGGTCCAGTTTGGAAGAAACATCAAATGACCAAATTCACAAGCACCTTAATTGTTCTGTTAGTTTTGATTATTTTTGATAAATACCTTGCTGTGCCTAATAATGAATTGAGTGACAAGAGTCATATTGATACAGAAGAAAACCACGGTATGTAGGGTTTGGGATACCTGATGTTTCAGACATCTGTATTGTCTTGGAATAAGTCTGTGCAGGATGAGGGGGTGACTGTATGTCCTCTCTGCTTCTGGGTCAAGTTTGCTTCTTATAAACACTCATCTAGGTCGACTGGATTTCTGAAAACATGGATATTATTCCTCATCTGTGGAAGAACTAATTTTTACCTGGCTGGAATCTCTTTCCAGCTCATTACTTCTGCCACATTACTGTTGCCCAATGCCATCAGAATCCCTCTCTGCCTGGATGCTCTGTTTCTTACCCTGTAAATTCCGCATTGGCAGTTCCCTAAGCCCAGTTCTGTTTGCCCCATAGTTGGATAGGACAGCTAAGGCATAGGTGTTTTCATAGAGAGCATTTCCTCTGATGATCTGCAGGTTCTCCAAAGGGATCCTCTCCACAGTGTTGAGGGCAATGAGCACATAGCCAGCCACCTCCTGGATGGTCTAAGAGAGACAAAAAAGCTTATTAGTTTGCTCTGGAGTGAACGAGAATTGGGTCCAGGAGCCCCATTTAACTTCAAGATAACATTCATGTGGCAGAAAATCTAAGACACCTAGACACTTGCACATGGGTGAAGGGGTACTGCAGGCTTGCAACGATTCTTTTGTGCTTGCATTAGAAGCCTGTATAAAGGAACAGCATTCCATTTGACATGTGACTCCCACTTTGACCCAAATGAAAATGAAAGAGAAAAGAATTACCCCGTATGTATTGATCATGATTTCTTGTGGAAGAAAAACTAGGGGTTGGGGTGGAGAATAAGATAGAAATAAACCTAAAGCATTTGCAAATCAAATTTGAATTTTTCTGAGTTCACTCCTAATGGCTCACTGGGAATATTAAGGAATTTTGTAAAGTAGTTATAAATTCCTGGTAGCTATGGTGTAAGTGTTTATACCACATACATAGGTGCATACAGAAAAACTGAGTTTCGAAAATTTATCATTATTATTATTTGAAAAGCTAGTATGTCAACATCATCTGGCTGAGACAATGGCCAGCAGTCAATGCTAGTGTGCATGAGGACTGTGGAACATCAGGTGAGTTTCTGTTCTATTTTCTTTCCCACAAATAACCTGACCTTCCACAAACAGTGGTCCTAGCTGGCAAAGTGGACTTCTTATAAAACTCACTTGTAGTCCCTGGGAGTTGTGGCGTCCATCAGATGAAGTTGCATATCTCAAGTCAAATTTGGCTACAGCTTCAGTCTGATTGTGTTAACATCTATAAAGATTGACTAGGATGACTAAATTCAATGAACTAACCTTCAAGAAGGAAAGGTCATAATTTCTTTGCACATAGGTAATTTCCAAGTTCCCAAGGACCACTTCACAGTTGTTGAACATCCTCTGCAGGCTCAGAAAGTGGTCTTCAAAAGTGCCCAGTTGGGTCAGCCTGTTACTTGTGCCTTGGCAAACTAGAATAAAAAGGAAAGAGGTCTTTCAGAAGATGCTGAGTAAGGTAACAAACCACAACAAAACAATAGTCGTCAGCTTTGGGAGCCACACTGGCTTACAATCAACTTTGATCAAAGCCACCACATCAGCGTTGTGGTAAGAGATGTTTAAGTTTACAGAGCTGTAATCCATAGTAAGACAGATTGTAAGTAAGATCTTTATTCCTGTGATGCATGCAATCATGTGATATTAAAGATACAGAGAAAACAAAACATTAAAAGTTCAAGGAGGCAGAGGATGGAGATTCTCTAGAAGTTTTATGTTCATTACTTATCTTGTTTCTGTGACAAAAGCCCCTTAAGGAGGGAAGGGTTTATGTAGGCTTCTAGTTTTAGGGAAGACTGTTGGCTATGGTGGGAAAGGCAGGGCAACAGAAGGTTGAAGCGTCTGGTCACACTGCATCCAGAGTCAGGAAACAAGAGAAATGAGTACCACTCAGCTCCCTTTTTCCTTTTTATTTAGATTCAGGACCTCAGTCATGGAATGGTGGCATCCACCTTTCTACATCAATTAACCTAATCTAGAAGATTGTTTACAGATATGCCTGGATATTTGTTTCTACGGTGATTCCAAGTCTTGTCAAGTTAACAATCAAGATTAACCACAACAGTCTTTAATACAGGATAGACTTAAGTGTGCCTATAGAGAAAGATACCCATCAAACCTATGTGGATGATACAATTTCAAGGTGAGTTAATAACAATGCAGTGGACATTTTACTTCTTAGAAAATAAGTGTTACATTTTAATGTATACAGAGAGTTTCCAGGAACATAACACTCAATATGCAATGTTTTCTAACCACAATTCTGTATACCTTAAAACAATGAAAGCAATGGGATTTCAAAAGTCACCTGTCTAGAAATTCAAAACATTCCTCTGAATTATCAAAAGACAAATTAAAGTTCTGATTATAAAATACCCAGAACTCCCTATAAAGTGAAAAGACAACACTTTAAAGCAGTAGATTAGTAAGAAACCTCCATGGCTTTCTGTCCCTTTCACATTATGTTAATACACCCAACACAGGCATTCATGTTTGCCTTGTATGCTCTGCCAACACAAAGCTTGTCAAGACACAAACTTAATCCAAGAAAACAGGAGAAATTAGTGGCCAGAGTCAGACCACATTAATGTACTCAGTAGTCTACATTTAAAAGCAAAGGAGAGAACAGTAATAAAATGGTATTTACAACCTTGCTTTTGGGGAGACATGTTTAGGCAAGTATAACAAAGAGGCTTGGAGCTTTTGAAGCAGGGAGCTTGTCAAGGGATATACTTTGAACCAAAATTATCCCAAGAGTGAAGAAATATGGCCTCTGGGTTTAGACAGTACATTTAGAACTGGCCAGATCCTTCTGTGCTGCCAGAGTTGCTCCCTTGATAGTCACAGGAACCAGGGCACAGAGCACAAAATAAGGCCAATGTCAACACAGTGGTACTTTCTTCAGGTACTTTTACAATGCACACTTCTGTTTTATAGGCTCCTTTGTTCCCTCCCCTTGGGTTGTTCTATGAGCATCATCTGTCTGGCCTTGTACGATGGAGCCACAGTAAGCAATGAGCACATGTTCAGACACCACATAATCAACCCAAGGCATTTACAGACACTGTGAAGCAATCTTCTCATCCTCCTTAACTCCATGGGAATCTCTCCACTCCCCTTCCATTTTCTCCTACTAATTCAGCAGGACTCAGGGAACTGTGAAAGTTGACAGGATTGGGTCCCCATCTCCTACCTGTAAAGGGAGGGTGAGTCCGTAATTCTTCCAAATATGACTTGGAGTTGACCAAGTATGTTTGGTCCTCTTTTACCTAAGAGTGTGATCTGCTCTGATGTTTGCCTCTACTTGGAACAACTGCTTAACTCTTCAGGGCATACAGGTAGTGCAAGACTATGTATAGACTCTTGGTCCTTAAGATGTCACCGTAAATATAGGTGTAGAGGTTGGACAATCATATGCTACCTTTCCATCATCACATCATTGATTGGCAACCATCTTTCTAATTCACAGGTTTGCTTTTAGTTCCTACTGATCATCTGCGGCCCTAGCCACCAGGATACTCCTGTCCTCCACATCAGTGTTATGAAAACCCTTGTGGAGCTGGGACCAATTTAGATGGCATTCTTCAGCACACTGAAATATATTTAATTATATTTAAAGTGACCAAGTACTTTACCTTGCCACTTTCTTTCAGTTTGCATTATGGTATTTCTTTATTATTAAGCTAATTAGGAACTTTTTCCAAACAGAAGTCAAAGCATGCCATCCGAGATTAGTGAATTATAAAAAAAAAAAGTATTTGTATATCGTTCAATCTATTCAAAATGCTAAACAAGCATTTGAAGTGCTTATTTGTGAATATTTATTATCTACAATTAGGATAGGTTACTCTCATATGCAGAAAAAGAAAGAATTTATGTTTGGGAGTTAATAAACAACATTACTCCTTATTGGTGTGGATATTAATTCACAAAACACTTTGGGACACAACTGAGCAACGTGTTTAAACAAATAACCTAAATTCTAACTATGATTCTATGTTGTAAAACCCATGCTAGGGAAAAAAGACTAAAATTTCAAAACTGTGTTATGTACAAGTTTATTACCTTTTTCAATAAGGTAATAAAATTTCAAAGAAACCTAAATGCCCCCAATCCCATCCAATAGGTCTGTGTTTGAGAATAAGGAAGAAGTTGATATTTTATATGATTTAATAAAGTCAAGTCTACATTGATATATATGGGTTAAGTGCTTGTTTCAAAAGAGCTCATTTACAATTCTGTTCATTCTGAGGCTGTCTCTCTTTTTATGTTCCTAAGAGATGACAACATGTAAATGAAGTCTAGGCTCAAGATGAGGATAAGTTCATATAGAGGGAAGAAGTATATCTCAGTAGAAGGACACACACACACACACACACACACACACACACACACACGGGTGGGGTGGTAGGGGTGGGAATACAACAATGGAAGTATTTGATCTAGGTTGCCTAATTGAATGAAAATGTCATTTTGGCTCCATCTTTGGACCAAATAGTTAACTTTAAAACAATTTTTTTCTTCTTGCAATTGTCTTACTGTGTAGCACTCTTTAACTTGAAAGTTGCTATGTAGGCCAGGCTGACCTCAAATTCAAAGGAATCTATCTGCCTTTACCTGACGAGTGCATCTTAAAATTTAAATCCATAAGAAAAAGCAAACGGAGTGTCAGTAGCACAAGTAAAATTGTTAAAAATAATATCTACAGTTTCACCAAAATTTGGAGTTTGAGAACTGGTCTCCAGCACTTCAAGCACTCTACCACTAAGACTCTCCTACCTCTAGCAAGAAGGATGTTTGTGTTTGTTTTATTAAACCAGAATAAAGTTGTAGGTGACCTCTTCCCCACTGTCTTCCTTGAATTGATTCCTTGAGCCCTGTCAGCCTCAATGATAACAATAATATTGTCCTCCCAGAATTGTTTGGAGATGGAGAAATAAGCAAGAGTCTTCAATTTTACTGAAACAATTCCATTCCTGTCACTACTGAGACGATTAGCGTGACGTGACATAAGAAGAGAGAAGGCCTCAGAGTGAACAGAATTGTTAATGATTTCTTTTGAAATGCACGCAGGCTGATGTTAGGACGGCAGACACTGCACACTGGGGCTGCACCTCTGCACAGTCACTGCTCAGCTGTGAGGCACAGTGAATGGCAACTTTGTAGAATATTTATCAGATCAGAGTATCAAAAGGGAGGCAAAGAGAGTTTCTTGTATTTTAAGAGTTTCACAGAACACCTATATGTGTGTGTATGTATGTATGTATGTGTGTATATATGTATGTGTGTGTGTATGTGTGTGTGTGTGTATGTGTGTATATGTATGTGTGTGTATATATATGTATGTGTGTGTATGTATGTGTGTGTATGTAGTGTGTACATGTATGTATGTGTGTTCATATATGTGTATGTATGTGTGTGTATGTGTGTGTATGTATGTATGTGTGTGTATGTATGTGTATGTGTATATGTATGTGTGTGTTTGTGTGTGTGTTTACTGAAGGAGTTACAATATGAACATCCCCATGTGAGCACTTCACCACACTGTACCACATGGCTACCCAGACCCATCCAGTTTCTTGGATTATATTTTAAATAAGGGGAAACACAAGTGAACTTCACCTTGATTCATGGCAATTTACTGTGTTTACAGCTGGTTTTGAGGAATTGTGCATGATTTGAGCAAGTGTACATAAAAAAAAATCTAAACTCCCATCACAACAGAAAATGACACTGTCTTTCTGAATCTTTCTTCCCAGACAGGCTTGGCTCACACCAGACACAATCTGATTCTAAGTATTTCACCGCAGTGTGGCCATGCTTACAATGGAGCATCATAGGAATGGATTTCTGAAGTAAATGTGTGGAGCTAACCCTTTAAATTGGATGCATTTCACATCCCAGCATTTTCAGGATTAATCTTTGGCTTTTGTGACAGATTCCAGGCATGCAGTAGGAGCAGTTATCTGTGTAGTTTCCTAAGACACCAAGGGCTGATTTGAAGCCTGGTTATTCTTTCTCTTAAGGAAACGTCCAGTTTACTGGAACTAAGAAAAACCTGTGTCCTTTGTGCAGGGTTCCTGGGCTTATATGGTAGGCTCTCGCTCCTCTGTGCTAAGACTGCATATGCAGCTCCTCTTGTACCAATTAACACACGGCACAAGGCATGCTTCTCCAGAGGTTTCCAAATTCACTCTCAGACTTTTAGAAGTTCCAAAATAAATTCATAATTGTTTTAACTTAATGTTATTCTCAGCTATACATTAATAGTTTGCCAACAGTACTGGTTTCTTGGATATGTCTCCCTGTCACCTCAGAAATTGTCTCTTTTGTCCTTGCTCTATTTTGTACAGAGCATTCCACTTTCAAGCAGAGACCACATCACACAAGGCCTGGGTCTCAGTCATCAGAACAGCTCCTGGTGTCATTAGGAGAAACAGGAGCTTCTGTCTGGGTCCACAGGCTGTGTAGTTCTGGCCTCTGTTAGTCACTTTCCTAGTGACTCTTTGGTCAATGCACATGCCTTTAATTTCTCTCAAATCCACATAGCTCTTGTTGACTAGGCTACTCCAACCCTTTCCAAAGTTATCTTTCTCTTAGCTGTTTTATTCTCTATTACAACTAGGAAGTGATTTTCAGTTTGTAGACACAGGAACATATGATATGTATCAAGGTGAATCCATATCACAGCTTAGAAATACAGGCAGATGTAATTAATACCCAAAGAGAAGCGCTCTCTTATGTTTTTCATAATTTGCTTTGTATGCTTTAATAAGTGTGTGGAGCTAACCATGACAAGTTGTAGCATGATTACCCGGTTGCAAATTAAAACAACCCAATTACATTAGCAAACAAAATATATTAAAATAACATTTCTTGCATTTTGAGCTGGGAAAACAGACATCAAAACAAGTTGACGTCTAGCCCCACGATTCTAGCCTATAAATAATTCCAAAACAAATTTTGAATTTCTAAGAAAGCCCACACCAATTAGTGTTAGAATCCCTTTGGACACTGTGTCGCACTTCCTTGGGAGGTAGGTGAAATTTCTGAGTTACAGGAAGGGCAGTTTTACGAGGGACAGAAGAGGATGTTTTTAATGACATCATCAAATACCTTTCTGTTAGCAAGACTGTCATCTCTAGCAAGTTAATTCCTCTCAATGTGCATGCCGGGTAAAAGGAGACCAGTTTTTACCTATTTAATGGGGTAATTGTGGATGTAATAAGATTGTGAACAGGGGGCTAGAGAGGTATCTCAGTGGGTAACAGCGCTTGCTGCCCTTCTAGAGGTCTCCACTTTGGTTCCCAGCACTAGCATGGAAATGCTAACAACTGCTTTCAGTCTCAGCTCCAGCAAACCCAACATCCTCTTCCTGCATTCTTCAGCCTTGAAGCTGTGTATCCAAGCCTCCACAGAGACATGCATACATGCATATTTTAAGCTTTAAAAAATTATAAAAAAGAAAGAAAGAAAGATTGTGGACAAAAATGTGCTTTACAAATCATGTCCATCTCTTAATATAAGAGCTATGTGCCTCACTGAGGCTTTATGACAGTAGCAACACTTCTAGATATTTCTGCTTACATGTCTTCAATGACACACGCAACCTCTTTCCCACTACTGTTTCTTTAATTGACAATCTGAAATCACAAGTCAATCTAGCCCATTCTTCACAAAAAGTTGAACGGTAAATCAGAAATAAATTTGTCTCTTAAGTCAATTATTAATTAATTCAATAGGAACCTACTGCGGACCCGACATTGTCTTAGCAGGCAGTTACCCTAGTTACCTAACATTGTTGGAAAATACTCTTGACACGAACTCGTATGGTAAGAAAAGCAGATTCACAGCAAACTAGAACTGAAAGGGTTGGAGTACTTCTGCTGAGCAGGGCACCATGGAGAACGGCCGGGTTGAGAGTCTGTCGACATCGAGGTATAAAGAGTAATCCATGGCGTGTTACTGTGCTCAGCTTTACAGAGCCTGCGAGAGTGAACATCCCTCTCTGGGTTGAATTCTAGTTCTCTCCCTCACAACTGCTTCCGCAGTCATGGGCGCTGCTGTTTCTTACACACAGAGGCGCACTTCTGCAGTGAATACTACTTCATTTTCTGACGCCTGCCAGTCAAACTTCCACTTCCACCTTTGCCTCAATGGTATTTCGATGACTCTGACCCACTTACTCAGAGCTTGCTGTTCTCAGTGGATTTCAGCTCACCATGTCTGGCAGCATGGAGTAATAAACAACACTAGCATCTGCACTCCCACTCCAGCTCACAGTTTCAGTGTCTGAGTTCAGCCAAGACGTCGAGGAAGCAGCTAGCACTGCTACCGCCCTCCTATGGCTGAAAGCTAAGGGACTGTGCACACACCTCAGAGCAAATCTACGAGTATAAGGCAGCTCCTTACATTTGTTTCCTGCTATCATGACCTGCTAGGATACATGAAGGAAAAGGAATGGAGAGTTTGGATGTGTAAGTACTAAGGGACACAAATGATTATCACATGGTGTAAACTCTAATGAGAAGCAATAGCAGAAAGGAGGGAAATGCAGAATTCCCACAGATTGGGGATTAAAATGACTGGACGAAAATTGGCTTTGAAACCTGACCAGTTCAGTTTCAAGGGAAACAGGTTTTTACTGAATCTTAGAAGGTCCTTTGTTGATGCCAACTACCAGTCACCTATGACCCTGCTTCAATCTGTGCAGTGGAAGGCTAGACATAGAATCCACTTTGGAATTGTGAAAGGCTAGTTGTGGGTTGGAATCCAGCCTCAGCCAGTGTGCCATGGGCTGGGGTCTAACCCCACTAGCCAGTGTTGTCACAGCCTTGGAGCACTTCTCTTCACCTGGCTGTTTCCTTAAGAGCTTCTTTCTGTCAAGAGGGTTAAGTGCTTCCACCCGGGTGTGGTGCCTCTTCCTCAATATGCCATCCCTATCCATGTCTTTCCTAGGAAGGCAATGCGAAGTCAAAGTGAGACAGGTCTGTAAGATGTCCTTACTCTAGGCCCAGTCTCCACCCAACTCACATAAATTCTCTTTCATATCTTCCTCAGGTCCAATGACTCAGTCCCTGATGATGATGCCTGAGTCATCTTTCCCAGATTGGGCTGTTCACTTGCAGGTTGAACCATTCCTTTAGAATTCGTGTGGATGCCATATATGGTCAACAAACATTGGGGTCAGCAGAGCCTAGAACAACTCTGCAGCGAATAAGTAAGGTTTACCTTGCTCTGTTGTTTTCTTCACAGGCTCAAGAGGTTGCTCTTCCTTCTGTTCATTCATTTCTTCACTTGTTGAGTTACAGGAAGGCCAGTTTAATGAGAGATAGAAGACTATATTTCCAGTGACATCATCAAATACCTTTCTCTTAGCAAGACTGACATAATATTGTCCCATGTTGTCTCCAAACAGTTAACCCCACTCAGTACACTACTAGGTAGGTAACGTGAGCCCGGTTTTATCTATTTCATAGGGTAATTGTGAGTAGTAATAAGATTGGAGCAGGGGCTCAGTGGTTAAGAGCATTTGCTGCCTTTCCAGAGGACTCCAGTTTGGTTCCTAAGCACTCACTTGGGGAGACCTAAAAATGCCTAAAACTAGAGCTCTAGGTTGTCCCTTCTTCTGTTTACTCTTTACTTAATCCATTGACCTACAACATGTTTAATATAGCAGGACAAAGAGAGTTGCCAAGGATGAATCAGTAATCCTGACTCAAGGAATCCAATAATCCTTTGAGGAAATGACATGAAACATGAAGTAGTTGTACAAATCCCATAATGCGAGCCATGCTAGACAAATGTAACAAGGCAGAAGGAGGAGACATCACCAAGCTCCAGGTACGAGAAAAAAATGCTCCAACATCCCTTGGTAAACAAAGGAAAACGCATCAGATTAAAGGAATAAACTGTCAATAAGTGTCAGTGTTGAATTCAGTGACCTCACTAGTGCCTTGATTTTCTACTCTAAAACCTGTGTGTGTGTGTGTGTGTGCGCGCGCTCCATTTTTATGGTTTTCCTCTAGGTTCCTCTCCTCCAGATCATTGCTGACATTGTTACTCAGGAATATAGTTTACGTGTTCTCTATTATAGTTATTTATATGAATTATAAAATTTTGGACAAGCTGTTCAATTTGCAAGGAAATAAAAGAATTCTGACCTAGAAAATCGTATTGCAAGTTAGTTTGGGGTATATCTTTCCCTGCAGAGCGATTCTGAGCTCTGTGAGCTGTGCAACTCAATCCTTACCACAAGACAACTGACATGGTCTTCTATTTTTACTCATGTTTTTCAAAAATCAAATTTTTAATGCAGTGTTGTATATATGGCCATCTCTGTACATTTATGAACATTTATGTTGTTCTACAAGGGGCACTAGAGAAACAATCTAACAAACAAATATACAGCTCCTTTTATCAGAGAAAATAAAAAGAAAACTAAAGAGCAACAGAAATCCTACAAAGAAGACAGCAGAAGGCTGCTGTGTGACTGGTTTGTTTGCTTATTTATATATTTAAATTTGTTGTACATGAAAACTACTAGTCTCTCTGCAGCTGTTCCCTCACAACCTTGACAGCTTTTGGCTATTCTACAAGTTACTCTCCAGTCAGGTTAGGTGAGCAAATCTTCCAGAATACTGCTCTTGGAGAACCTCAAGAAAGCCCTGGAAGGAGTAGGTAGGAGAGACCTCAGAGGATCTGAATTGTTCTATGGGGTGACCTACTGAAGGGAGGTGTTTTCCCCTAAGGACTAGACACCGGGCAGACACAAGGACAAGACACTAGACCTAAAGGAGTAGTTGGAGGTGATGATGGTGAAGTTCAGAAGGAAGGCAACTACTTTAAGAGCAGCCGGGGAATGAAGTAGGCTGAGGATGAACATGTGTACACCGCTGTGGGCTAAGACCGAAGGTGCACCCAAGTCTGGCTTCTACTGTTCTTTTCAGGCTGAGACTGTCCTTTGTATTACAGATGCTTTACAAAGGAAGAAAATAATCTTTAAACAAATTGCTGGCCTGATCTCACCAGTGAGGGCAGTGGTAAGCTTGCTGTTATTCAAGTTACAGAAACAAGGCAGGTCTCACAGCTACTTAAAACAGATAGGAGTGTGTGCCTTCATCAAAAAAAAGTTTGAAAAGCAAAATGAGAGAGAAGAGAGAGAAGAAAATAAAACGCTAGATGTTAGATTACAGAATGACTTTAGCCAGACTTTTTCTGGCACTTGTCAGTGGTTACTATACTTGCAGTGACAAGTCAGGACTAAAACTCTGTTTCCACCTTTATCTGAGCAACTTCCTAATCCCTCTGAGCCTCTTATTTTCATCTATTAAACAGGAACAAAACAATTACTATGACTCTGGGAGCATTTGGTGAGACGAGAGAGTCCCTGGCAAAGCACGTGATACGTGGAAAACCCTTACTAAACCCCACTGTGGCTTGAATCTGAATTAAATGTGGATCGCTTCCCACAAGCATGAATTGCTTCCTTCCGTTCAAGGGCTCTCGGAGGAGGCTGACCTTCTTGCCCTGCTGCTCGTACTGTTGGTGTGTGGCCTTTCTAAGAGCTATAAGGTCTTGCCACAGAGGGAGGGAGAGCTAATGCTAACTGCCAACCACAGCTAACTGCCCACCTGCATGGCAGGGATGTGACCATGGCTCAGCAAGAAGGTAACTGGGCCCAGATCTTACCAGATGAACCCTGCTGTGCTGAGACACTTGACAGTAAGGAAGCCAGTCCTCCAAGAGCCTTGCAAAATTCTTTCACAAGGAGTCCCCACTTGCCTCTTGGAATGTTTTCTCCTGTTGTTATTTTTCATTCAGTAAAGGGCCTTTCCTGACCCTTTGCGGTGGTTTTCTAAGTTGATTATATAAAGACTAGGCTCACAACCAAAACTAAGTTGATTTGGATTTGTGTGCTGTGTTTGCACATGTTTTTATTCAATTATCCTTGAAAATGAGCAACCTTTTCACTCACTCCTAGTCAGGCTAAGTATCTCTTTGTTTGACTCTTAAATGGGTAAAAGGCTATGGTAGGCTGTGGAAGAGAGCTGCATTGGTGTCTTTTCTCCCTGTGAGGAGGCTTGAGATTCTCTTAGAAATCTCAAATTCAAAGCCCATTTTCAGGATTCACTCACTATGGAAAAAAAAATAAAACCTTGCTCAAACAACATTAACAACTATCAAATTCTCTCTCGAGGAGCCCAAGCTAAGCTCTGTCACAGAACAATCTGAACTTGGGCTCCAAAAGTCATCACAATGAGCTAGCTGTTTTGTTCCTTCCTGGCTGTGGTCGCCTTTATATGGTGTGTGTGTGTGGGGCTATCAATTAAGAGTGTGTGTTCTTAGGCAATGCTACTTGTTAGTAAATGGCCCAAGTGTCTTCACAAATACTGAGTGCTTATGGCCACCAGAACTGGTTTTCTACTTTGTTCATCAAAGTCTACCAGAGGGAGCCTGCAGCATTATGTATGAAGTTCTAGAACAGAACCCAGCAGTTTCTTTGAAAAGGCCACACAGAGTGTAGCTGTGCAGGTCAGGAGGTCTCTGTTCCTCCCTCAGCTCTGCTGGAATAGTGCTGCAATAGCCATAGCGATGAGAAAATGGATACATCATTGGCTGTGTTCTAATGAAACTTCATTTAGGAAAGCAGGTAGCAGGACAGATTCAAACTCTTGCTGTATTTTATCAGCCTGCTTTAAAGGAAGGCTTACAAGAGGTCAGAAAGTATATAGTTAGACACCCCTGTTCCTGTATAGGCATAAAATGACATTGACTGTAATGATAGATTTTTTCTGTTTTGTTTTTTGAAACAGGATTTCTCTGTGTAGCACTGGCCGTCCTGGAGCTCACTCTGTAGACCAGTCTGACCTTGAACACAGAGATCTGCCTGTCTCTGCCTCCTTAGGACTGGGATTAAAGAGGTAAGTCAGTACTGTCCCGTTCAATGATCTTTTCTTATTTCATCATTGGCTAAACAGAGTAACTACTTGTAAGACACCAGATACTGAAAGCTGGTAGGAAAAAGCTGTATACTTGTGTTCGAGTGGTTTTTTTTTTTTTAACTAGGCATTATTTTAGACGTAGATTTCACTCTATTTAAATCATATCCTGATTTCTAATAATGGAATGGATGTGCCCCCCCCACCTCATATTGCCATCTCTATGGTGCAGTTCTTCCTTATGTTTATTGAAACTTATCGTATCTTCACTTCTTTTGGCACAGCACAAGTGCAACTCATGTCTCTCTGCCCACCTTTCAACCCTGCTGGCATTTTTAGGCAATGCTTCTCACTGTTGTTCTCTGCTTAGTGCCTTCCTCTAGTGTTCCCTTTTTGCCAGGCCTCCCAGACACCTCACATGTGTGACTTCCCTGCACAGAATCTCCGCACCGCCTGGGGCTAGCTGTTCTTTCTGACTTCTGTGTACTTGTAGCTATCTCTGTGTGGGAAGTTGCTCACATATAGCGAGAAACATTCTGCTATTTCACAGTATATTCTGTTTCTTTAATGAGACAGTGTGGCACAGGGACCGGTGTCACAGGCTTGTAGTCCCAACCACTCAGATGGCTGAGCTGTCACAAGCTCAAGGCCAGTTTGGCTAAGGAAGTGATGCACTGGCTCTATCACTCAGTGGCAGAGAGCACTTGCTTAACATGCCAGGACCTAGCTTTTACCTTCAGCATTGACAAGTAAGAGGACAGGGTTGGTAGCCAATTCCAAAGCTTAGACCAGGAAGTATTTTTCCTCACTGTGTCTTGCTTGTGCTTTAGATTCTTATCACATCCTAAGAGCCTGTGAGTTGAGCAGACAAAACAAAACAAAACAACAAAAAACAGGCAAAAAATCAAAAACAAACAAAAACCTTCATTTTCAATGATTCTTGCTGCCTTAACCTTGGAATCATCTCACTATTAACTATTGTATATATGAATACTTACATGCAGAATTGCCCCAGCAAATCACAAAGCACATTTCATATCTTCTTTTTTTTTTTTTTAAAAAAATCCTGCCTCAACTATAGATAGCTTTTGTGAATTTCCTCATCACACATTCTTGAATGGTCTTCAGAGATCCTTGAACTCTGCTGCCGTCATGTATTGGTAACAAACAATTTGGATTTTCTTCCCCTCAAGGACAGTTACAGGCAAGTTGCAAAGAGACACCTCGGGTGCTCTTAAACACAGGAAGCGTTAGTGAGGTATTGTGAAGGGTGTGACAAGGTGGTATCCAAGAAGCCCCACAATGAAGATAGCTTCAGTCAGGGACAGTGACAAGTCTAGGGACTTTGCTAATTAGGTTGGAGGAAGAGTGGAGTGTGGAATGAGGTGGTAGAACACAAGTTCTTGGAGCAAAACCACTACAAATAAAAGTGTAACCCTTGGTATGTCTGAATGTCAAGTCAAAGCTCAATGAATCACTCCGGGAGATAGGAAACCACTTCCGGCCTTCTTGTGCTAGCCTTGCTTCCCTGGTTATCGTGTTAAATCTGAAAGCACAGGATACTAAAACTAATGTGGGCATCATGGACTCGGGCATGCACAATGCGCCTGGAAGGCCATTACAGGAGGGTCCTTTCCAGCTCCCACTCAGTGGCAGGAAGGCAGAGGGCTGTGGGATGGGCATGTTTCGATAAGCCCTAAGCCCTAAAGCAAGTTTTGTTTTTCTTTTTAAACTGACTGCGGGGAGGCTGAAGCCAGAAACTGGAGAAGTGAACGACTCTAAGTGTGTACTTTATGTCTTAACTCAATTTGGTCTGAAGTTGTTTACTCTGGCTCGCTGACAAGCCTTTGCAACGGGGGAGAGCTGGAGGAGAAAGGGGGTCCTTCCCAAGGGAGCCATGAGTCGCTTCCAATGAACCTCTTCTAGGCTGCTGAATGACCACTCAAAGACGATTTTTCCCCCTTTAAGCCAAGAAAGTTTTCTACACAAGCATTTCTTTGTCATTTCAGTTCACTTTTACAGTAATTTGTGCTTTTGTTTAAAACTACAGATGTTGTGTGGGTAGAGGCAAGGGTGAGGATGGGAAGTGGGGTACAGACTTGAGGATGTAGGTGCCTCTCCCTTGGAAACCGCGGTAATACTTTCTTCCATGGAAAAAGCACATCCATTAACGAGAGAGGTAGATAGTTTGGGGTACCACAGCTAAAGCTGGTGGCTGTGGTTCATTTTGGGGGAGGTTAGAGTAGGCGTGGTCTCCTGCTCATCCCCTCCCAAGGAAACCTAACCTTTTTGAAGAGATTATCTGGAATTGCAACATTATATTTGGTAACATCACAAAGTCAGGTAGTTGAAGTCAGCCACTCATCAAACACTACATTGCTTTGTAAAAGAGACCAGAAACCCTAAATACCATAGAAGGATTATGATACACATATGTCTTCTTAGCAACTAAAAATAATTTTCTTCAGACGTGTGACCAATCAGTGGAAATACACTTGTACATTCTGTGTAAGTTATTCATTATTTCATGTTGATTTGAGGTATTTGGGTGTGTATAGGTTTTACTGAATGTTGATTTTAATGTCTTTTAGAGCAGTGGTTCTCAACCTTCCTAATTCTGCGACCTTTTAATACAGTTCCTCATGTGTGGTGACCACAACCAAAAAATAATTTTCATTGCCACTTCATAACTGTCATTTCACTACTTTTATGAATAATACCAGTATCTGATACACAGGATATCTGATATATGCCCCCCAAAAGGGTCAGGACCCAGAGGTTGAGAACCACCTTTTTATAGCAATCATATATCTAAAGGTGGTGGATCATTAGCTAGTCTTAATCAGGTTTTGTTGATTATAGACTAGCCTTGTCATCACTTGAAAATAGTCTATCATATGGATTGCTTTAATGAGATTTTGCATGAAAAGATATACTGTTTAAACTATTGACCACTTAATCAGTTCATATATTGGCAGCCACTTACAACAGACTGTAAGGCACCACGCACATTACCAGCACTGAGTGATAGATACCATGAGAGTGTGCTCATGTGGCCCTGGCTTGAAGCTACAGGGACTGCTCGAACCATTACTCTTCACAAGAGGTCAGAGAACTCTGCCTCAGGCTAGCGGCTGAGAGAAGCTTTCCAAAAACCTTTTGAGGGTTGAGCTATACTGTGAAGGATGATGCAGTGCTGGGCAGGGTCCGAACCAGGGGGCCAAGAGGAAATGGAAAACTTAGACAGAAATGAGGGGCATGATGAAGGGAGACCCAAATGCGGCTGTTGAATGAGGGAAACTCCTAGTCCGGTTACCACAGCATCTGTGGGAAATGAGACAGCACTGACGAGCAAAAAACCTTCTGAGATGGGGTCTATCTCAGAGCTTCTGCAGCATGGGAAGGGGTTTTGTGTTTGTCTGACAGCAGAGTGATTGTGTGTGTGTGTGTGTGTTCCTCCCTACTCCCCGCAGGAGGGTGATGTGGATACATCCTATCCTAGGTGTGGGCTGAGTGCAGCTTAGAAGCCAGGAGGCACAGATGACCTGAGACTTCCTCGGGTTGAGAAGAGGTGATGTGGCCAGAGATGTGGGATGAAGGCTCACATTATACACATGGAAGCTGCTGAGGACACATGAGCCATCAGGAAGGCTGGATAGCTGGACAAAGGAGTGCTAGGGAGACACAGAATCCAGGCTTCTGGGTATAGACAGGGCTCAGAAGGCTCTAAGGCCTCATACCTGTGGGTTTTGACCTCTTTGGAGGAGTTGACCGACATTTTCACAGGGGCTACATATCAGATATCCTGCATATGAGATATTTACATTAAGATTTGTAACAGCATCAAATTTACAGCTATGAAGTAGCAATGATTGTAGAAAAGTAGTAACTTTATAATGGGGGCGGTCACCACCCCATGAAGAACTGTATTAAAGGGTCACAGCATTAGGAAGATCACAAACCACTGTTCTTTTTTTTAATATAATTTGTTTATTTTTTTAAATTGTAATTTATATTTATTCACACAGGGGTTATAAACACAGAAAGGCAGGATGTGGGGAAGGGGATGACAGTGGAGTGTGGATGTTCAGGGGGAATACAGATATCTTTCAGAACAGGGTATCGGCTGGGTAAGGGTTCAGGGGACAGGTCGATATGGCTCTGCCTATGATTTGATTGTCCTTATCTAAGTTGGTATTATCTGCCAAGGCTACCTATTTACAAGGTCTATGACTACTCAGGCTGGTAAATTGTCACAAAAACTGCCTGTTTACAATAGCTTATAGCCATCTGCTTCAATGTTTATCCACAGAGACCCAAGACTTGGTGTTAGTATACATGTATGACAGGCCTATGGGTGATTTTAGGCCTTCGGTGTATAAGCAGGGATGCCCCTGACATCTCCTCCCTTCTCTAAGTATAGACGGAGAAGTTACTGTTCTAAAGGAAGGACTGCGCTTCTGTGAGTTGCCTCCCACCACCAAGACTCCTTAAGTCAGTTCTTATTTCCTTTCAGATCCAGTTACCATTATCCAGATGCTAAATACATTTGTTGAATTAATGGCTGGTGAAAGCTGAAGCTTCTATGTTTTCCTGCTCTTGGAAGAAGTTCTAATATTAACTTCAGTTTGGCTGGAGTTACCCAGGAAAGCTTCGTAATCCAAAACAGACCAATTCTGCTGTGGCAGGCTGCATTTATAGACCATGTTTAATAGCCATCCTCTAAACAAGTACCAGCAGAGAGGAAGGAAGGAACAGCTGGTCCTGGTGGGGAGAGGGATGGAGAAGAAGGCAGGCAGGCAGGCAGGCAGAGAACACATAGCTTCCTGGTTATAAGATCAAAGACTCAGATAGAACACAGCCTCTTAGGAAATTGAAGTTGTCTGAGACATTTCTGATGATCAGATAGACATCTAAGCAGGGAAACATGAGATGTCATGGAAATGAAATGTGTGCTATCTGTCTGAAGAGTAGACATGGCCTCTTTTCTTCTCTTCCGGGGCCTCTGAGAGCACAGAAGCAATGGGAGAGGGGGAAGAGAAGGGGAAGAGGGGAGGATGCTCCAGTAAGTGAGTTTGAAGAATAGTTTATGCTCTCTTTGCTTTCTGAGTTTTATCTCCAATTTTATTTATGTCCATAAACATCTAAGTTTTCAGGAGTTTGGATTATACAGAATTTCCAATGAGGATGACACGAAGAACTTTTGATTTTACGTTAGTGATTTCATTACCCTGAACCATCTGAGACATTTCCTTGTGTTGTAACACTTGGATTTAGTTCATGGAATATTCCAGGCTCTCACAAAAAAATTCACTTATCTCTTTCTTTCTGTCTTGTAAGCCAGTTCAGCACAGTTCTAGCTCGCAACAAACAAGCAATTAACTTGACCAGAAGCATGTTATCTAATCTGTCACCCAAGGCACCTAGTAAGTTTCTCTCCCTAAAGCTGCCTGGCTTATTCTCATCAACTTTTTCTTTTTAAAAATACTTCATACTTCAAGGAGAGGAGGGAGATGGCTGTGATCAGGATGTAAAGTGAATAAAAATAAATTATTCAAACAATTTGACTGACTTGATCTTATGCAGGTCTTGTGGAGGTGACCACAGCTCTGTGGGTTAATGAATGTAGCAGCCAAGTTCTGTGCTGAAGACAGCATTCTACAGCATAGCTTCCTATCCTCTGGCTTTAACTTTGTTTCTGCTCCCTCATCTGTGATGTTGCCTTGTAGGGTAAGACGAGTTGATGTAGACACCCCACTTAGTGCTGGGCACTTTGTTTTTACTGAACTGATAGTCCATGAATGAAGACCTGATGATTGCAGGTTACTGTCTCATGGGACCCCTCATTAGCTATTGGCGGGGAAAACATGAATGCCTTTACAAATGGGTCATCACCATATAAACATCTTCATGGTAATACTTTTTTTCCCTCTACAAAAGTGAATAACCTTTGAACAAAACAGTGGAAGTCACTATTTGTCATCTCATGAGCAAGAGAGTAACTTTATAGTAATTTAAAAAATTCCTCAGTATCCATGTAGTAGGCTGAATTATTCATATGAACTACTAGGAAGTAGAGACTGTTCAAAAATAAGCATTTAGGGTCACCCAGGCATAAACAGACAAGCATGAGGTGTGTGGTAGGGCAGGGATTGGAATATCCTCTGTGGCTTGGAGAACATGCTATTGTAGGTGCTGTTGGAGATTGCAGAAAGTCATTCTATTAGTGGTCACAGAGGACAAAGACCCACAGCAGTGTGACAGAAAAACCGAGGCCAACCTAGGTGTCTGCCTTTTATATTACTATCCCTAGTTATCTACTTAGCCAGTCTTGCTCGAGTTTTGTTGCTTCAAGCCTGAAAGAATAATCGCCTGTATAAATTTTATGGAGAGAGAGGAAGTACACATTCCAACATTAACTTGGGCTAGAAACTTTAAGACCACCTGTTCTGAGGTGAGAATATAAAAATAAAGTCATAGCAAGAGACTCTGCCTATATGGACTTTACAGACACAGTCAGCCAATTGGTAGGAGCCAGTCTTGTGCAATCTCTGTATTTTCTATGTTCAAGGCCCAGTTCTATACAGATCATCTCTCAAAGTTATCCTGGCATCAGAAACAAAGTTCTCATGACACTAATTTTAAAACTTCTCTGTCTACAAAATCTAGCCTGGAAACTTTGGAATCTTCCCATGCCCACTTAATATGGCTTTGTGCAGATCAGTCTATGTCCCTTAGAGTCACCACCTACAAAGACACAGATGCAAACATCGTAGGACATTCTCTAGGCTCTATGTGTTTCCTGTAAAGAGCTTAGAGTGAATGCTGTGTACAACATGACTTTGTGGCTGCCTCTGTCTTATTTTACAGAGGGCAGTGGAATAGACCACTCCCTGGTCCAATCTCCCTGTCACCCAAATCAGTTTTCTCCTGTGACGGATGCTTCTCTAGTGTCAAATGTTCCCTTAGTGATAACACTCAAACCCAGAGGTCACTCATTTTGGCAAGTTATCTTGTTTGTTTTGTTTTTGTTGATAAGCTAAACTATAAGGTGCCTACTGAATTTGGGAGTTACACAGCAGGAATTTTACCAGAGGAAGTGGGCCTACTTCCTTCTGGATGGTAGTGCATCTTTCACTGGGCACTACAGATGTTGGTCTATCATCCCACACTCCCATTCCAGTTCACAAATCCTATCAATAAAAGAATCCACAAATTCCCCTTCAAAAATGATGAACAGTTAAATCATTTATTTATCTGGAATATTTTAGACTTTATTGGGAACAACGTGAAATTTTCCTCATCCTTTTACAGAAACTGTAATAGGTCAGAAATTATTATTATTTTTTGCTTTGGTTTACAAGTTGACTGATGCCTTGTGATTAAAGGCAAGAAATACTGGGCAAAGATTGCTAGAACTAGACAGAAGATTTGAGTTCTAGTTACCCTTAAACAACAGGCTACTTGTGGGATTCTCTGAAGAGCCAGCTTCTGGTGAAGGGGACCTGGGGTTAGATGATTGCCAAGCTTAATCTTTAAGTGTCACTCTCTAATGTAATGAATGTCCCTAGAAAAGCTATGAAAACACACATACTCCAGGAAAAGGAAGAAGTAAAAGCAACTTCCTATCTTACCCATCTGGACTCACTGCATGCAGCCCATGCCTACACAGACACCCCACCCCTTTCTTAGAGGGTATCCACATCAGTGTAGAAATTAGGCTGTGTGTTTGGAAAAAAAGAAAATAGCCTGCAGAAGGGCATGAAGAACAAAGATGATTGTGTTTATTATGCTCAGGTCTCCTATTTTTTGATATCACACCATTTAACTTTCCTTCCATTGTGTGATTTATGAAATGTGAAATGTAGGTTTAGATATATTATGTATTAAGTGGGCAAGGAGAGAAGTGGTATTAATAGCCTTCCCTGTCTAACTCTAGGGCTTGTGTGTGGCTTAGGGCTCTACTCTGACTCTGACATCACAAGTAGTTTTGCAAGTGTAAGGTGGAGAACTTTGGTTATTAGAATTTCAGGGAACATACTCATCAATACAGGTAAATAAAGGAGTTGGACATCAGTAATTCTCTGAAAGATTTAGTGCAACAGAAACTGCCAAATGTCTCTTGGGGAATATAATTTGCATCTATCAAAACTTTTAAAGTTGCCCAATGACACAGTATCCCCGCCTTAGTACCCAGAAGGAACTAACACAAAGGTGCTCTAAGAGCACATGTGACAACATACACAGACTCATAGCCACCCCAAATGGGGAAACAGTGGTCAAATCTATCTGCAGCAGGATGGATAAACACAACATGACACTCATACAGTGGGGCCGTCCACCACAAGAAACGAAAGCAACATGACCACACGGAACCATGAGGAAAGCATTTTCATATTATAAGAGAAAGAAACCAGAAGCAAAGGAGAATGGACTGGACATCCATCTTTATAAAATTCCAAAGCAGGAAAACAGACTTCCATGAGCACTAGATGTTAAGAAATCTAAAAGCATGCGGGGGTTGGAATGGTAGCCTCTTCTCTGAACCTAAGCACTGACTACAAAGAGCTGATTGGTTTGTAATAATCATCAAACTGCACAGCTGGCAGCTGATCTGTTGATTTCAGGGTCCAGCAGTGTATGTGTGTGGGAAGGCACTAAGAGACCAGATACAGTGTTTTGGCTACCAGTACTTTCCAGACACCCACTAAGAGATCTGCTGAAGGTGAGGTGCCCCCATCCCCCACCAGAGAGCTGACAGCAGTGACTTGAGAGCACCAGAATCACAGTGGCCTGTCACAGAGCAGACACAAACAAGGCAGAGAAGCCGGGATTCCAGAGCTGTGAGTTAGAGAACTCAGAAAACGTATGTCTTTTTGAAATGATGCTGCTTAGTTTTCTTTCCTAGGAGAATTCTGCTTCTTTTAATGTAATTGAATTCTGTTTCCAGGTCGCAAATAGATAAAGTTATAACAATAAGCATAAGCCACCCTTGCAAATTGAGTACCTGGGTAGTTGACACTTAGGAATAATTTTGTTTCCAGTTGCAGACAGAAAGTGTAGATGTTGGTGTGCATCTTTCGACACATGGTCTACAGCTACATAAACTGAAAAGTTCTAACAATCTATTATCTCCGGGGGATCATAAAGCATATAGACCCAGGTCTCCATTGTGGTTATGAGACCCAAGGGTGAACCAGTTGTACTATACAGCAGAAAGTCCTGGCGGGATGTTATATGAGTGGAATCAGAGGGACCATGGAAAATGGGGATGTCATGGGCAAATTCCACATAGGGAAGTCACTGGATCCTCAGAACAGCAACTTGAACGTATACAGAGGACCTGGGATGGAAACGTATTCCAGGCACTCCAACAGCCCCACTATCTTGAGAAGACTTCTGGGGAAACCTTGTGTTTTAGAGTATGAGTCACTTCTCTCTCCTGTGAACTGATTGCCAAATCTATATTTAAAATATAAAATAACTCAAATACTACCTATTGATAAACATAAATTCTTAAATGCAGTAAGGGGATAATAAATATTTGCTAAGCAGAAATCATAAAAATAGTAATCACTGACTGGATATTTACTTTGTGTGGCCAATGTGCTTGAATTTTAATCCTGACATGTAAAATTAAATGTACCCAGTCCATATTTATAAAACTAACAGCAATGTGCTGAAGCACACTGGGCCCATCAAGTATCTGAGATGCTTTTATTAGAACTTCATCCAAGCCCAGTATTTGGTGATGTTTAAGATATTATGTTAAATTAAATAAAATTTCATGTGAATATTACCATAATGCAAATAAATTGCTGCAGTGTTTTGATTGTAATTCCTTCTCTCAAATTCTTTTACAGGCTACATATGCTTAGAATTGTCTATATAATAAAGAATAAAACACAAACACATAGATTAACACTTTCTCCATTGGGCAGATTACTGCAGTAGATAAGAATGTATTTCCAATCAAAATTAATGGTTCCTTGTTATAAAACCATAGATTTTTAAGTTTTTAAAAAATTAGTAATTGTCATTAATAATGACTAATCACACATAAAAGATATCTAATTTTATATCTGTGTAAGAGCTTTACATTTTATACTTACATTTAACTTTATCAATTTATAATACTAATTAATTTATAATTATAATTATTTTTATTTTATAATTTTACTTATAATATTAACTAGTTGCAATAATTAATTTGAAATTAAAAGTATTAACTATGTAGCTTTATCAATAACTATATTACTTTATATAACTTTATTAACATATTTTATATTATTCAAGAATAACAGTTCCTCTCTTTGTAAGTTGAGAAGGATATGTTAAATGAGAACAGAAGCAGCAAGAAAACTGTTAGTATCTGTTTGGAAAGCATCTCATGACATGGCTACACATTAGAGTCACCTTGAGAACTTTTCAAACAGGATTCTGGGAAAAGAACTGTCATTATGTGCTTGATTTGTGCTCTCAGACCCTAGGGCTACAGTTACAGGGTGCTCAGTCAGCTCCCTAGAGGTCTGTGGTGTCTGGAAAGGACTTGAAGCTACAACAAAGATAAAACATTATTCAAATGCCAAAGCAGCCCAAACATTGCCCTGCTGCTTATTAAATCACCTTAGGGTCTTTGTCAAAGCTAAATATCCATGAATGTTTTTTATTTGAACCAAACTTCACTTACTGGCCAAGATATGAAACAAAGGTTAGATTGCTCAATGATGTTCTTGGGTCAAGTAGTATACCTAGCTAAATTTCTAATGGCCTTTTCCTTATTGCTGCCCTGTCAAGGAGGCACACTGAAAAGACACTGGCGAAGAGGAGACAATTTACTTGTCTAAAAAGCAACTGCATACAGTCCATCTACATCAGAGTGCAGTTTGAAAGAAAAAATGGGACTAAAATCATGCTGCAATCACCATAAGGGCTAGGGAGGAGTTCTGAGATGTTTCTCCTTGCAGAATCCTTTTGCTGTGTGATGGCTTGGAAATGGTCCCTGGGATTGTTACGGCCATGATACATGATCGGATTCTACTAAACCCTGGTCACTTTGCATTGTCTCTCTTAGTCACCACATCTGGCACAAGCATGGCAGTACTATTAGTACTGTGTCATTCATTATTAGTCAGATGTTTAGGGAACGGATCATTCTAATTCTTTGAACTTTCTGTTTAACTGAGGTCTAAATCACAAAGTCTCTTTCTAGTTTTACTTTCAAAATTCTTTCTACATAGCACAGGGTCACTGCTCGCTGTCACCATAGTCTTCTCAATGACAAATGTGCCAGGGTCTACATGCCACCTATTCTTCACTCTACAGAGTATACTACAGGGTCACTCTAGGTTTACCAGGGTTAATTTTATCTCCCTTGATGACTGTCTGAACCACCATGACAATATCTATTGATGATGATGATGATGATGATGATAATGATGATTATCATTAATTAGTCTTTGAGACAGCATCTCACAGTGTAGCTCTGGTTGTCCCAGAACTCACAGTGTAGACCAGGCTGGCCTCAAACTTGCAAAGACTCTTCTGCCTCTGCCCCTTAAATACTGGGATCAAAGGTATTGCCACTACACCTATCCTGATTCCTTCTTAGAAAGTATCTGAAGGTTGTGGTTATTTCAACCCCTAGTCTGCATACTGTATGAGAATGCATATAACAAATCCCAGCACCAATTCTATCATTAATGACTTAGATCCTTTAACAAATGCCTCAGGGGTTCACAGAGTACATTAAAACCTGTGTATTGACCACATCTCAGCTGCTTTTCATTCATATTACTTTTTGCTTCAGGAGATGGTAAGAAAAGCCATTTTCATCTGAGGGGAAAAAAATGAATCCCTCAGTCTCTGGCTTCTTGTTTGGATCAGCTACAGCCCCCCTTTCCAGAATTCCCTGGCTGCCTCAGAGGCAGACCCATGGCTGCATCTGGACAATGACACAACACCTTGTTGAAAATGACAATTTTCAGATGAACTGTGCTACACATTAGGATTGAAGACCTGCCTTCAACCATATATCACCATCCCACCACTCCACCCTACCTAACCCAGTCATCTGGTGGTTCAGCTCTCATCATGGCCAGGACTTCTGTGTCCTGCCTGATGCCTGTCTTTGATTACTCCTGCAGACCATCACAGATGCTGAACTTGGGAAGAGCTCCAAAAGGAAAAAAACCCACCTGGCTGGAGGTGGTCACAATTCACTGACTAAACCACCCTTAACCCAGTCTGACACCCAGGTGAATCACTGGGAATCCTAGAAGATTTCAGAGACTATCCATCAAGTACTCTACTGGCCTTTCATCTGGGAAATTGCTTGTAAGGGAAGCTTCCAGTCTCCAGCAGGAGAGCTGCTGCTTTCCTACTCCACAAAGATCTTGTACCCATCAGCAAGGACATCTCAGATGAGCCAATAGAGCCCAGGTGTCTTCATCCATTTCACCCTGAATTCCAGTTCTGTGTGGAGCTTTGTTTAGTATGAGCGAGAGAGCTCAGATCTGTCACTCAGCTTCTTCCAGATCTGCATAGCTACACCAGTTCCCGCCCTCAGGTGACTTTCGACTAAATGAGGTAATGTGAAAAAATGCTTTCACAGAGGAGCATGTCACACAGGAATTCAGCTCAGCTCCTTCCTGTTTCAAAAATGTCTCCCACACTTGGCATCACCCAAGACCTCCTAAATATGCTATTTACTTGTCCTTTATTTAGTGATTTGCCAACATAAAGTATGAATCCTTCTAAAAAAAATCTCTGAAACAATGTATCTAAGGTGCTTCTCAAGTTAATTCTTGCCTAAGTTTGATCCCATCTCATTTTAAGCCTCATAACTAAACTCATTCCTCCCAAGATAAAAAGCCGTTCACGTTTCCCACCTAGAAATCATTTCTATAGGATTATATCCAGTCTAGATGGTCACAACATATTGAAGTCATATTTTGAGTGATTAAAAACCTACTAACATATTCAGAGTTGCAAGTAGGCAAGGAGCCTGGTGGGTCCTTCTCCGGAAACTGGACTTCAAGGCTAATAAATGAAAGGTGTGAAGTTATCAAAAAGAAAACTGTCTAGGAAGCCAGATGAAACCTGCCTACTTGGGCAGCTGCTCCAAAACTGATTGCAGTGGATTGGAAATCATATCCTGGTTGATTGAGCCTCAAACCACAAAATGTCTAAAGAATGAAGCAAAACACTTTAGTTCTAGTGCTGTGAGATGTGACTGGATTGGAGTGAGGACTCAGCCCCAGCAGCCAAGAGAGAGCAGACACACTGGGTACCTCTCCCCAACCCAGCTGGCAAGATTTCTTGGGAAGAGTGCAGTCAGCTGCCTGCTAGCATTCAGCGACTCCAAATCCAATTTCTATGGTTTCTGAATCAGTTCCTGGGATATAAATGGAAGAGGGAAAAGGCAACAACGATGCTTCCAAGAATAAAAGCAGTTGCAGGTCTGGAAACCCCCCAAAACTCCACTCACTGGAGGAAGCTTTTCAGGAGACACTTGAATCCCCTTCATCTCTGCATAGCATCAATGGAAAATGAAATCACTCCCATCCTGGCTTCAGAATGCTTCTCCAGCTACTTCACACCTGGGCCCAAGATCTGCCAAGGGCCAGCTGGTCATGTGCAGCCTAGTGGATGACGGCCAATGAGAGGCAGAAGAAAGGGGAGCAGGCTGAAACCAGTTTGAAATAAAGCATACTAAGCAGTATTTGTAATTCTACTTCCAGATGGGATGAGGAAAGGGCAGGAAAACATAGAGGTTACAGAATGGAATGGCTGGTTTATTTTGGATTTCTCCTATCAGCAGCGGTCTTGAACAGTCTTGGTTTGGGATACATGCTAAGACAATGATAGATGAGTTAATATTTGTAAGACATTTAATACGTAAAACAAAGGTTTGCAAATCACTGAGGTTGATGCAAGTCAAAGTATTTAGGTTGTTTTCAGCCTTTGCCTGCTCCTTCTTCTATGCTCAAGCTACCCAACACTGAAGGGCATGGCCTCTGGAAGATTGTACAGCCTTGGACACAACAGTTCAAAAGACTACTTTTGTTTTGTTGTTTACTCTGATTCCTAGAAATAACTATGTCCACAGGATCCGCCCCCCCTCCCTGGCTCTATTCCTATTTATAGAAACATACAGACAAGAAGATATCATGGACATTATGCCTAGAATTTTAAACCATAAAATATATTATACTGTGGAGTATATTACATGCAACTTTAAAATAATGAGTTCCACAAATTAAATGAAAATAAAAACCTTAAAAGGTCTTTTTGGGAACCCTTTGAAATTCTCTTAAGAATTGTAAGATTCTTTCTTTCCTGCCCCACAGTAATACCTTACCATGTTTTATTTCTGCAATGAATCTCCTACATCCTGGTACTTTTTTCTTTTATCCCAAGCCTGAAAGCATTTTCAAATTTGATTAGCTGGGTAATCATGCTCAATGGAAAAGGTCTTTTGGCCCAGACACTGCATAGCTGGTGTGCCCCACCCACCAGGAAGGAGCCTGCTCCCCACTTCTTTACCAAGCAGTTCAGCCGAGAACTCTGTCAGTGGTCTTTGGAAAGGAGGATGTTTGTTTTTGTTTGCTACAGACTTCTACAGGGCAGACTTCCATTGCCAGAAAAGAAACACAATCTAAGAGCAGCAAATTGTCTTAAATTTGTCATGGGAAACAAAGGCTCACACCTAAGCACAGAGCGAGTATCGCTTTAAGGGCTGACATGATATCCAGTCTCCCTGCAAAGGTAACATTCTGACTAACAATGAGTCACATGGGAAAGCCACTGAATCACTGCCTTAGAACCTGCCCCGTCTTGCTTCAGTACAGTCCCTGACACAGGAGCTGCTTCAAGCCAGCAGCCAGCATTGCTGCTTCAGAAAAAGGTCCTTGATTTATTTATTTTTATTTTCACGCTCACGAGGCTCTACCTCAAGAGAAAAATTTGCTTAAAGCCAACTACCTGGAACCCATGCCAACACTGACAGACCTTTCATTCCCCTAGATATATATTTTTTTCTCCTGACGAGAAACTTTGCGTAGTCTTACAGAGAGACTAGACACTTGAGAAAATGCAAGGGCATGCAGGTAAGCTTTGTTTGGATTACATCACTCTGTTGGGTGGAAAGATACTTAAGCAGCTTTGCAGATCTCATAATTTAAGTCTTCTCTGCACATTAATATGTGCCCTGTCTAAGTTCCAAGGTGAGGGAATTTATGGCCAAATAAGGCAACCTATCCAACCTGTGGACCCAAGCTGTCTATCTTATTAAAAGCTATGTCTATTGCTTTCTTTCCAATGTTCATCATGTTATTTATTTTATTATTATTTATATATATCCTTCCATCTATATTACTGCTTTCATCATTAAAATGCAAGCTTCAGGGTCTTGTTGCTGTCTGTTTCTATTGGAAAGTGCAAAAGCTGAATGTATTTGAGATACTTGTTGCTCACGGTGGATGTCAAAGCCATTGGATTTTGAGTTGGATGCTGGACCATCATATTTCCACTGACTCACCATCTCTGATACCAGCCCAGATGAACACCGAGTGAAGGCTCTGCAGGAGTGTGAAGATGCAGCCACATTCTCTCCCCTCTGGTCATAGCTTACAGGCCTCAGTTCTTTCCAGTGTTATTCATAAATCTCAAGCACTTGATCTTCTTCCCTCTTAACTACATATTACCAGCTTCTACAAAGCACTTCATATGACTTAACAGTAGTCTTCACTGCCCACAGCTACCCACAGAAGCTGGCCTAACTACATAAACATGAATAACTGGGAGCGCTCATTCTGGCCTTTCAAAGGAATAAATCAAATATTTGACAATAGAAGACATGACAGGCATAGCAGGGGCCATACATACATACATACATACAAACATACAAATACAGGATATCTATCAGAAGAGTTAGCTAGGTCTCTGTTTCTGCAAGAAAATATGCACATACAGTAACAGGAAGTTAAAGCAAAAAAAAAATTAAGAAAACTGGAATTTAATTCTGAGGACCAGTTATCAGCTCTGGGTTATATTTCAAATGTGCGACTCTTATTTTGTTGACACTTTCCTTAGACAATTATTCTCATGCTATTTAGTAAGCAAAAATTTGGAGGTCCTGTACAAATTTTGAGTTGTGGGATGTAAAGTTATATAAATTTTAACACTGTGTCATATTCTTCCATAATTTTTGAGCTTCTAAGAAGTAAGCATTACTTTGATTGTCAAAAGTAAACAAAAGAGAAGTGGTCTCACTTGTGGAAAGAAGACAAGGACAACTCCCTGCTTTGTCCTGGGCTCTCATTGTCCTTCTATGGACACACAGACACTAGAGGAGTGTTCTGACCTGCAGTATGGATTTGCATTAGTTTGCCGGTCGTGACTAAGTATGGCCTTCCATGAAGCTTGCAGTCAACCACAGCTGCTAGCCTGCCTCCCTGTCCCCCGGTCTTCCAAGTCTGCACATAATAGAATTCCTATAGATGACAAAAATATTTTTAACACTAATGGCTCTTTGAGTGTCTTATGGAAAACTGAAGACAAGAGCATGTTTGAAGATTTTTGTCTTTAGAATGAGTCCCAGTGTAGCTAAGACTCAATTTTGGAAATTCCAACAACTCCAAAGGAATAGATTTTTTCCCCTCACTTCATACTTTGAGGATGAACACTCAAGAATACATATGTATACATGTTTCCTAGAAATCTAATGGGAAGCAGGGAAAATGTGATTTTTTTTTTTAGCATGCAGTGATCATTAGCAAGTATTTGATTATTGACACTTATTTTTGTAAAGTGCAGCATCAGTTCCATGGGATCCCGTGATTTTCCTTAGTTTACAAACTATCTATTTTACAAGCAGGCCTATCTTTTTACTAGTTTGTACCAAGTAACAGGGGAGAAAGAGGCAGATTGTGCTGAGTGCACAGACAATGGCTGTGAGATGCTTCTGCTAAAAGCTGCCTTGCAACTGATACTGATGCCTTGAACAAATACTGTTTAGCTGGCAAATCTGTGGTCTCGTGAATTTGGAAGTCAAATATTCTCTGGAGCAGAGGGAGTCACTCAAGAGTTCTGGATGGTGCTCTATGGTGGGGCAGCTACAGAGCCTGGGAATCACTCAAGGGCTCTATATGGCACTGTCTGGTGCACTATGGTAGGTCATCCTATGGTAGGAAATCAATGAAGGGCTTTGGGTGGCTTTGTCTAGTGCTCTACAGTGGGTCATCCACAGAACCGCTGGATGATCTACGTTCTACTTGTTTCTCAAACCCTGCTAACTTCACATCACATTCTAATGTTGCTTTACTGCCAACAGTGCACAGAAAATTCATTAATCATGGAACTGAAACAACAAGTTGCTCATTGGTTTTACTGCACAGGTGGTATAGAAAATGAAGCATAAATATAAATGTATGTCATCGGATAACTGAGTTTCATAGGAATTGTTCTACACTGAGGGAATGCTTGTTTTGTGATTAATTTGCTTATCATGTAGGTTGCAATGGAGATACATTATATATATATAAAACTAGTGTCAGAAAGAAAAGGTGGGGAGGAAGAAGAAGCCAAGGGCAGGGAAGAAAAGTAGTAACCCTCACACCATGGTCTATGTAAACCATGATGTTTGAGTTTCAGTAAGCATATGCTACCAGCTGTGCTTTATACCCAGGTTGTACTGTACGAGTGAATGCTTCTACAGATATAGCTACATTAAACGATGTTATGAAAACAAATTTAGGAACACATGAGTCAAGAGTTAAATACTATTTCATGATGAAAGGCTAATGTCTTCTTTGAGATTTTTAACAAGCTCAGTAAATACCAAATTTAAAACAACCTGAATTTAGAAATATCTAAACAAGTAAAATGCATTTTTCTAATATTTGGATATCATATGATAAGCTATCATGCTATGGTAAGATGTAATAGCATTCCAGATTTGGGTGGAGGGTGGGGGAATGGCTTTGAATCAAAGAGCATATTTCAGATTAGTACCTTCATCAGAGCCAATCTCTAGGAAGAAATAAATTTTTTGGTGCCAGGGAGATGGCTCATCAGGTAAAAACATTTGCCAAGCAGCCCAAGACCTGAGTTCCATCATCAGAACATTCTGGGAACCCAAATAGAAATCCAGATATTGTGGCATGCATCTGAAATCACAGCATCAAGGATGAAGCCCACAGGCCAGCGAGCTTGGAATGTGCTCCCAGTAGAAACAGGAGAGACTGTTTCAACAAGGTGAGACGCTCAAGACAATGCCTGATAGTTGTTCTCTGACCTGTACACACTTGCCACAGCAAGAGCATATGCATGCATGCACACGCACATATGCACAGGCATGCATGCACATGTATGTGCATGTACACAAACATCAAATAAGTTAGGAGAAGCAACATAGCTTTTTCCAATAGCTTTAGTTACTTTGAATCTTGACACAGAAGACTAAATTGTATTTAACTCCATGATGACAAAGCACACATGGTGCCTTTCCAGATGCATGGAGTAATATAAAGAAACAACAGAATCTGGATGAACAATCATTAGACATGTTGGTGCCCAAGGAAACTGGTCAATTTCACTCCAAGGAACAAAGCTCTTTATGAAGTGAGCCAAAGGGGAAGGATGGGTGTGGCTCACCAGAGGAAATCCCTGGAACTCCCAGAACACAGAACTGGTTGACAGTATTGGTAAATTCTGACCCATGTGATTTTGGCGTTTTTGGCTAGGGATGACACTGGGGTTGTTACAGGGTGCAGATATTCTTGGCAGGGGATTCCTTAGCCTTTATGTTTCTGTGTTATATTCTAGTAAATATAGCCTGGTAGCAAACAGTATTTCTGTCAAGGCTGGGATATATATATATATATATATATATATATATATATATATATATATCAGAAACTATACACAATTTTATGGCCTCGTGATGTTGCAGCTGTCAATTGTACAGTTTGTGATACTTGCACAATGACAAAATACAGTGTCCCTGGTTTTAAGTCACGGACAACTGTGTTAGGTTTGTAAACATCTTAGAGTTACTCGAGCATCAAGTGCTCAATTACTCATGCCTTTTGGAACAGCCATGGCCCTGGGTTTCCCAGTGGCATGCATTCATCTGCTGTCCAGCTGCTCTTCAGCCTTCCGAACTACATCTCTATCCTCTGTACCCTCAGCACACTAAGTCAAAGAGCACTTTACAAAACTCCTCAATTTTGTTGTTTCCCAGTAAAAATCTAAAAATACAAAGGTGTCAGTACTTTTCATTTTATGCTTTGAACTTTGAGCCCCTCTTCTTGGCATCCTACGTCCTTGTCTGTCTATTCAATAGATGATGTCTTTACCCAAATAGGCAAATATAGATGGGGCTCAATCTCAATACCAACCAATAGCAATGAAAACATTAAACACTGGGAACAATGTTTAAAATAAATCGTCATGAGAAAACTGGGATTCATTTTTTTCAATCTGTACTGGATGGCTTCAAACCCTGACTGGCATGTTGAATCTTTGGCCCTCAGAGTATTCGCAGCCACATGCAGCTGAAGACAGTAAAGAATGCAGTTGAATATAAAACTTCCTAAAAACCATTATGGGTTTGGAAGATTTTGAGATTTTCTTTTTTCATCTGTAGCTCAATTGAGAGGTTTTTAAGCAGGCACTTTGTGGGTGATGACATTCTTTTGCAGGGCTAACAGTTTGGCCATGCCTACTATGATACTAGTGAGATGGTCAAATATACACCAATGTGCCCAGGGATTCTCAGCTGTGCCCCTGATCTGCTGACAGGCGTCAATCCTGTTTGCATGAAGGAGGCATAGATTAGTAGTGTCCACTGTGAGCTCACAGAAACTTCTAGAGCCTGGTTCTCTTTGGTTATGAGTGACTGTTTAATCAGAAATTAGCAGAGAGAAGCTAGGAGCTAAACACCGTTTGAGAAACATAGACTGGTTGATAAAACTCCTTAAAACAAGTGAGAAAAATGTAATGACAAATGAACTATGCAGTTTTATCAATAATGCCTGAGACAATCAAGCCACGATCTCATTGTTTCTCTGTGCGTGTGCTTTCTCAGCTGTTTTTAGCCATGAGCCACACCAATTTATGGCATTTTTATGAGGGAGCCACATTATAATTGACCATTTGATATAGAGACATGAGACCTCAAAAATGAAATCATTGGTTATAATAATAATAATAATAGATACTAATAATACCAAGAACAATTTAAAATAATACTTTAAGATAAATCATACTTCAAGTCAAATTATATTAAAAATTCTAAACTCAGAATAAAACTTTCACTGTGTGATTTGTCTTAAACAAGGTGTCACTGTAGTGTAAATTGATCATATTTGCAAAAAAAGACAGGATATTGATTAATATTTTCATCACTGAAAAGTCACTAGTTTACTTTTTCATTTCATTTGAACAGCTTTATCAGTACATCTAATCATCATTGTATCAAATGAAACCAAGATGCCAACAATGAATAAGTATGAATCACTTTTTCTGACCCAGTGGTCTATGCTCAGTTTACTGGAATGCAACAAAAAAATAATTTCAATATTATTAGCATGGACATTTTTTTTTTGAGACAAGGTCTTCTTACACTGTAGTCCAGACTGTCCTAGAAGTCATTATACTCACAATATAGCTCAGGCTGGCTTCACATATACAATAATGCTATTGTCTTGGCCTCTTTATTGTGGGGATTAGATGGGTGAGTCACCACAGCTAGCTTACCATTCACTTTTAGGTAAAGAAAGTCAATGCTCCCCCAGAGTTGCTGGTGCCTTCTTTGACTAGTAGGCTCGAGCAAGTGGTTCCTCAGAGGTAAAGCACACGAGGGTATAACATTGACATTTCTTCATGAAGGATGTTCATTATCACTGACAAATTGTCGGCAGTGACAAAATACTATGTAGCAGGAGTCATGATGGTTCAGGTAACCCCCAAAGACAGGCCCTAAAGTTTTTCTATTCATTGATGAGAAAATGAGGCTCAAGGCAGTTTATTTGCCAAGGACTCAGCACCACCAAAACAAGGTGGGTATTGAATCAACCTGGCCTGTTTTGAAGGCTATGTGTGTAGGCAGTGGAGATGCATGGACTGGGGTTTTCATTCAGGTAGGCAACTTAGTTTCTATGTGGCCTTGGAAATTTTAAATGGCTTACTCTATGCCCCAGTTCCTTTGTGGTAAGTACCCTACATGCCTTTTTGTGAAGAGGGCTATTAATAAAAACTCAAAGCCCGTAGAAAAGTGCCTTCTGCAACATTTAATGAGGGCTTCCTATTGTTAGCCACAGGTGTCTGCACTACTCAATCTTACAGATGTATTTTTCAAAATGAGTACACACACTCTGCTAGTGTGTTTTGTAAACTGGATTTTTAATCAGGTCAATATTTTGTTCCTCTACTTTTTTAACACAAGCGTAGATACTCTACCCTTTGTATATAGAAAAATAAAAATTAAACAATGCAATACAAGTAATGTTTTTTTTTCGGTATAGAAAAATACTATGCTATTTAGCCAGATAAGTATTATATTGTTTAGTTAGACACTGCTTTGACTGGCTGAGCTCCCAGAAAAAGCAGAAAAAGCTCCAGCTGAATGTTCTTGTCCAGTTGAGCTTGGTGAGTGAATGCTACTTCAGAGTAGTATTTTGGCTTCTCTTTCTTCTGCTGTGCAGACCGAAGAGGGAGCTAAGGGGAAACAACCAGACACAAAGGCTGGAAATAAGCTGGCTCAGGGTTTCTGGGGTTAGCAAACCCACAGGAATGGCTTCCTGAAGTTCCTTTCCAGGTTTACTTTGGGTAGACAGTAGACAGTCACAAATGAGAGTTGGGTATGAGGTGAAAGAAAGCAGCATTCTGAATTCTGAGGAAAGAGCCAGAAAAGTGGCATGTTTGTACAGTTGACCTAGATAGGAATGACAGGGAAAAGTGGCTTTTCAGGGCCATAGAGAGGTTTTGATTAATAGACTACTACATCTATGACAGGCTTTAAGAGAATGTTTACCTGTGTAACATAGACACCACCAACCCCTAGGGTGTTTCCAAAGCCTTTAGCTGTATGGAAAGATGAACTAAGAGGAATCAAAGTTGCTGAAAAGCACTGTTCAGCCCCAGGCCATCCTACAACATGCATAATGCTGCAGAACTGCTGTCAGGCCAACTTGTCCCATCTTCAAATAGGATAAGAGTATGCAGATAAATATCTATTTGATGGAAAATAGAAAAAAAAGCCATTAAAACTTGATACCTATGCATTTACAGGTTAGTTACTAGTGTATTAAACAACTCCAACAAATGCAGATTGTATTATTGAATTAACTTGATTCATTTTGGGATGGCAATACAAAAATGGCAGGCCAGTGCACTAGCTGAAGCCAGCAGTATATATGGCTGCAATCTTCTAGCATGTCTTCCAATTCACCTGCACTTTAAAGGGAAAACTGGAGGCTGCAGATATTAGGCCAATGCTACAGCATTTCTCTAGCATGCATGAGGTCCTGGGTTCTAATTCCAGGACTGGGAGTGGAGATTGTAGTGCAGGGAAGGGGAAGGAGGAGAAATGGAGGCAGCTGAGAGGATTTCATGGCTTGACCATAAGTTAAACAAAGCATGGTAGTAAGAGGTCTAACTGGCACACAAGAGCTTGTGTGGTGTCACAGAACTCTGCTTTCTCTCTGTTTTGATCAAAGTTCTGTAGATAAAGCTACAGGCAATGTCAAGAAGTGTGTGGGGGCTGGATGATGAATGCCATCTGTGGTGACCTCGGAAGTTAGAATGAAGAAGTGTTGATAAAGTTTTATTGATTTAAGGTGGGGAGGTTGATGACAAGTGTTTACCTCGGTCACAAACTCCACTAACACAGGTGTGTGTGTGTGTGTGGGGGAATGAGTTGGATGGATGCAGGCAGTTCTTCTGGGTTGTAAGTAGCCACTAACCCTGCTCTGAAGGCCAAGCACATTTCCTAGCATCTGTGGGACAACATTTTTGAACAAAGAGTATTGATCCCATGGAGGTGGGAAGGATAATGTTCAGTTTTGGTAAGAGAACGATCAGTTGTCTTCAAATTAAGGAAGCAACCAAAGTAGGGGGAGGGGACAAAAACAAACAAACAACAAACAAAATGACAACAATAGCAGCAACAGCAACAACAACAACAACACAACTATATGCCAGAATAAAGGTGATAGAATGACATAAGTATCTTTAACAGAGATCTTTGGGAAATACCAGCTAGCATTGGGTCTGGTCATGGTTAAGTTGCCTATCATTAAGTGTTCAAAAGAACTTCAGGGTTCCCTGCCTTCTGGTTCCCCCTTTCTCCCCTCTGCAAGCAATAATGATACGGTTTAATTAAGGCTCAGCTGTTTTTGATGCTGTAATAGAGATGACTGGTGCGGTGCAAGTGCTCTGTGGTACAAGTGCGATGGCTTCCGGGTTGCGGGGTGTGCTGCATCCCGCCGGATGGAGTGTAGATGACACTGAGGCCTTGGATGAAGTCAGTGCTCACACATGGTTGCTCTAGAGAGAGCGGAAGTGGAGGTCCCCTTTCATAGCCATGCATAACCGCAGTTATGAACATGATTCCTCTGCAGTAAACAGCTGTGGTAACTCTAAAACAATTTAGACAACAGAAGGATTGGCGGGAGAGAATTTCCTGCCGGCTTCTCTCTCTTCTAGGCCCTGACGCCCACCTCAAAGACTGCACCCAATCCCAGCGGACCTGGCCCCAAAGATGTTTCCAAGATGTAACTAATGCAACTGTTTACACGGAACAGCTGTTGGGGAGAGGTGGCCGTTGTGTGTATAGTAGTAAAACTGTGACTGCCGCAACCTTATGACCATGAGCTCACGAAGTCCTCCAGGAAGCTACTGCCTGTGTGAAGTACTTGACATAATTAAAATTGGAAATCTGGGTCAGCCAGCCCCCAGGGCAGTTTAGGAGAGAGTGTTCATGAGCTCCTAGCCCTGTCCTGAGCATGATCAAACTGTCTAGAGAAGGATCGTGGTCGAAACTAGAGATCATCAACCGCCTCTGTTCACGAGATGGCTGTTCAGGGGAGGTCGTACAGAAGAAGCTCTCAGATGCTAGTCTCTCTCGGGTTGGAGTGGTTACAGAGCCAAACAGGGCTTGGTGCCTTCTAGGCCCAGAGTCTCAGAAAAATTATAACATAAAGGAAGATTATAAACTGGATACTGTGAATATGCCTGTCGTCCCAGCTCCTCCAAAGGCTAAGGCAGGAGCGTGATTTGATTCCAGGTGTTCAGGACCCTCATAGACAACAAAACAAAATCCTGTACTGGGGCTGGTAAGATGGCTGACGATAAATGTGTTTGCTATCAAGACTGAGGACTTGAATTTGACCTCTCCCAAGATCCATATGGTAGGTTAAGCAAACCACTTCTTGACAGTTCTCTGACCTCGTCATGGGCACCATGGTACACGTCACTCACTAGACATGCACAAACACACATGCTATATAGAAATAAATAGAATGTAATTTAAAAAGTTAAAAGGCTTTCTATCTCAAAAAAGAAAAAAAGGAGACAGCAAGAACAGGCAAATGTAAGATGTCAGATACCCTGTTACTAAGCATAGATGCACATAACATATCCATTCTATTTCTGAGACCTTAACTGAACACATTGGTTTGTCTGCATTTTCACTGATAGCATTAATGGGAATGGAGTTTTTGTTTGTTTCTTAATTCCACATATGGTCAGAGAAGTCTGTGAGAGACACAGAGAAACACTATGAAGTCCATACAGTACATTTGGTAGGAACCAGACCTCGAGAGAGGGCGCACAGGCCAGGGGATGCTGTCTTACTACCTTTTGAGGGCTTGTTGTGCAGCTTGCAGCCTGGTGAGAAGAGATCGAACTTAGAGGGAAGGCATTGAGGAATGGCACCACTGTTCATAGCTAGTACTTTGACAAGGGTGGAGGTGGCAGGAATCGATCTCCACTGTCTAGACTACAGATCTAAAACCAATGAAGCACCTAGAGCTCTTTCCACTCATCCTCAGAGTTCTTGCTGGCATCAGGGAACTGGGCAAAAGAACATCGCCCATGCTGCGGCTGGAAACAAAACAAGTCAGATGTGACTGCTTGTCCCAATACTGGCATCTGTTGCACAATCAGAAATCTCTGTGTAATCTAACGAGACAAGGGGAAAATGAAGCTTGGTGGTATTGTGGGAATGGGGTCACGATCTGCCTAACACCCAGGAACAAACTAGAAAACTGTGCAGAGAACACAGAGTCCCTGGGCTTGAGAGCAGGGGAGGGAGAGGACTTGCAAGTATGGCAGAAGTGTATTTTTCCTTTCTCTTTGAGCCATGTGAATGGAAAGTAGAGGAGATAGAAAGAACCAGCATTTATTCAGACCCACGAGCACAGGCTCTGCTCCCCTGCCACCTCCTGGATGCTCTTTTGGCCACAGTGAGGCTGCCTGAGACTTCTGTTTAATCTGTCACTGAGGGAATCTGAAGATTTGAGGGAGAGTTTAAACTGTTTAATAAACTAGTGCACAGATAACACTCACATGCCTTCATAATTCACCTACTCTCTCACTCCTTTCTGATCATTTTTAACAAGTAAAAACTCTGATTCTTGAAATCCCCACAGGCTGTTGCTTGTTGGGTGGGTTTGCCTGTACTTGCTTGCTTTTAGTGATTAGTGATAGTTTAATTATTTTATCTTTATGTTGTTGGTTGACATGTTCTTTGAAATAAAGTTAGGAAAGTAGATCTCATGGAGAGTGGGCTGGCTAGAGAAGGGAGTGGGAGAGGGAAATGGAGAAAGGAAGGAGACTAGGAGAGAAGAGTTGCACGTCTTCATCACAGCCTGTATTTATAATACAGTGTCTATTATAAAACAGCTACAAGGGAAGACTTTGTATGTTCCTGGTAAAAGAACTGGCATATGTTTGTAGTGCCGCATGTGATAATTACCCAGTGTGATCATTACACAATGTACACACATACACTGCAGTTTATAAATTTGTACAATTATTGTGTCAATTTAAAAAAGGGAGGTGGAGGGGGAAGGGAGGCAGATGGAAATGCAGAGGTGGGAAGGAAGAAAACAGGAAGTGAGGACAGAGCCCAGCTATGTGGGCTGTTGTAAGGCTCAATTTCCCTGGCTTGAGCATCCTCACAAGTGAAAGGAAGACAGTAAGACTGCAAATGGAGGCTTTCTGAGGAATGAAGGGAAAACAATTATAACATGTTTATTCCATTTCATTGGCAGGATTATACTGCTTTGGGACACGGTGTGTTGGTCACTATTCAGTGAAGACAAAACCTCCAGAACTTCTGGAAGGGGTTGTGAAGAAAACTCACCACCCTAGAGCTTTTCCCTGTCTCAGGCACCAAGGGTCCTCACAAGCAACCTAGAGACCAGAGACCACAGGAGACAGGCACGTTATTACTAGAGAAAGCAGCAGAGAGGTTTCTGGTTTTCGTGAGCCAATACACTTCCCCTTCTCAAGTGTGGTCCTTTTGTTTTCCCTAAGATGACAGTGTTTTACATCTTCCCTGAAGTTAAATGGCTGAGAATGGAACATTTAGGTTTTAAATAATATGCAGCTCAATACCTGTTGTCTATTGCTGCTTTTATGAAGTAGCAGAAGAAATGAACAGAGATTCCATAGGCAGACCATGTGATATTCCCACCATATGTGTTATGTTCCTATCCACTGTTGCTTCAGATTAGCCATGAACACACTGATACACTCTGACCTGCGTCACAGAAATCTCCGTCATTACTGGGTACCTCAGAAGTACCAAGACAGAAGTATTACTGTGAGAGTGAGAACAATTCATATAAGCTCACAATGAGAGGAACAGGGGTGGGACAGTGGGAGGATCTGGGACCCTGTGGTATTTACTGGGTCTCAAACTGAGCTTGCTTTTTCCCATCGTTGAAAAACAGGGAGAAATAAGGATTTGCTTTTCTCTAGTGCATGCTGTGTGTGTGTGTGTGTGTGTGTGTGTGTGTGTGTATGCATAGCTGTGTCTGTGTATGTGTTCCTGTGTGGTGTATATGTGATCCTTTGAGTCGGGGGGGGGGGAGTTAATTCTTTCATTGTACAAATTAGGAAATGGAGACTCTGGCCCCTACTTCCACAGCTGTCCTGAGCTAGAAGATAAGCATGTAACATAACTTTCTTGTTGGAGAATGAGATAGATTGCTTCAGTGGGATGAATCCTCTTCAGTGTGACCATGTGTAAGATAGAACCCTAATGGCTGCTAACATCCATGGACATTAGCTATGTAACCTCTTTCCTTCAGTCTTCAGAACAGTCCTAGCACTTACTCTGAGGTGTAAAGATGGTTTAGGGGAAAGATGGTTTGCACTTGAGAAAGGGCAAGTGACTGGAACTTGCAACTATAGCCACACAGGAGGAGAGGTAACATACCACAGTGAGGCACAGAGCCTGTCATATTTTGTGGGACCCGAAGCTTTTGCAACAGGAGGCAGACAGAGAGAAGTAATAGTAGATTGTAGGATCAAGACACATGGTATAAATGTATGAAACTTTCAATGAATTAATACAAATATTCCTCAAAATTCTTTATTTTAAGGTCAGGTTCAGGATCCTAGCCTTGGACACAGAAATGAAAGAACTCAGAGGCACAGGCTTCCTTAGCTGCTCAGTGTCCATGTCTGCCTTCAAAGACAAGCCTCGCCCACCCTCTCTCTCCTACCCCTTCTCTCTGTTTTTGTTCCCTCTATCCCTCCCTTCTTCCCTTCCCCTCTCTCATTAGAAGAACAACAGAGATAAAAGAACCCAGAGATAAACCCGCCACTTTATACTATCTATTGAGTCATAACTTTAACTCAGCACACATTTCAGTTCTGAGTCTTCTGCTTTCTTTGCAGAATCTAGTCAACTAAACCCCCGGAGCTTGTTTCTTCATCAGCTGTTAAGCATGATGGAAGCCACAGAGCCAGATGCCAAGGGGAGGAAAACCACCATGGCCATGACCATCATACCATCTTTCCAGCTGGAAGGTGACAGTTCTCAGTTATCAAGAGCATAAGACATTCCTGGCACGTCTACACACCCTAAAGCCCAGAGGTGCCTAGAGAGCTCATGCCATTCACTCAGGTGACTCAATTCATGCGTCAAAGACTGTCTTCCACCTGGGAGAAAGTTGCGAAAGGACATGAAGAACAAGCTGGTATTTTCATCCATCACAAGCTCATGGACACTAAAGCAGGGCTCACGGGCGCTCCCACAAAATTCCCAGAGTTACTTTGGGCAGTTCACTTCTGTCTTCCGAAGCTGAATTCCCATTGATATGAATCATGGTTTAACATGGCTGAAGATGCTTCTGCTAGATTCTTCTGTGCTTCTCTCATTTTTCCAAAAATAATTGCTCTACTTACCAATGAGTAGGCTCTGCCCAGAACTGTGACATGAACCTCAGTTTAAAAACTGTGATTCCACAGCAACGAAGATGGACAGAAACATACTGAAAGCACTTTGGATTTCTTTTCACCTTCATTTTCTTCAATCTGATCCAAGATGAGCACACAAATGCAAAGCCTGAAAGTCTGGATGTGGCCATTATATTAGAACAATAAAAGAAAACTAGCAGGGTGTTTTGAACAAGTCACTGTCCCTGTTTGCAGTACACACTCTGAGTAGAAAGCCAGGCCCTGCTTGTACTTAACTGCTTCCTATTCTGTGACCTCTGGTCTCCTGGGTAAGCATTCTCCCCCAAAGCAGTGTGCTCACTGTCTAGATAAGTGGTTTGTGTGAGCTTTCTGATGACTGCACATCCTCATGGGATGTGCTAGTCTCTCAAACGAGTCCTCCATATCTGTGGATACACCTACATAGACAGTTGCCTGCAACCCACTGCTCAGGAAGGGCTGACAAAGCAAGCCACAGGAGCTTGGCATCCGCACAAGGCAGCTGCCTCTTATGACTGACTGGGCTCTCTCCTGAGGATAAAGAGCTGGATGCTGGGTTAAGCCAATTCATTTTTCTCCCTGTAAGTCAGTGGAAACTTCTTTCCACGGATTCATTTCCAAATGAAGGAATGTTATCACCAGATGTCACCCCTTCAGGAAAAACATATTCTTCATAATAGGGAAAAGTGGACTTCATGGAGCCAATCTCAGCTCTGTAGAATAGGTTTTATTTTTTATATGTCTAACATGAGTTGCGCTGCGGGTTTTTGGTGGATGTGCTTCCTGTCTCACACATGGTTTTGCCATCATTTTTAATAGAACTGATATTTTATAAAGCCAGCTGCTTCATGTCCATTGGCACTTCTGCACCTCCAAGGCCTGGACAACTCCCAGACCTATCACAGCCTTTAAGACAAGATGGGGGAGAAAAAGGACCGATCTTCACTCCCATCCACATTCCTACCCCCAGGATGGCCAAGCACAGCACCACCTTAGGAAAGATGTACAGGTATTCACACTCATTTCTCCCACTCCCTAAACCAAGAAGAGAAGACAACACTAGCTTCCAGTAAAGGGTTTCTATTAAAGTTAAAACTGGGAGCCTGGAGAGATGGCTTAGTGTTTAAGAGCACTGACTGTTCTTCCAGACGTCCTGAGTTCATTTCCCAGCAACCACACGGTGGCTCACAACCATCTATAATGGGATCCGATGTCCTCTTCTGGTGTGTCTGAAGACAGCTACAGTGTACTCATATATATTAAATAAATAAATAAATAAATAAATCTAAAAAAATTAAAATTGGGAAAACAGCATTTAAAATTACCTTGCTTTATTATTATTATTATTATTATTGTCATTGTTATTGTTATTTATAGGCCACAGAAATACTTAGAAATAATTATTTTTTTTAATAAGAACTTTTAGATTATGAAAGTCCAGGAGAAGTTCAACAAATGTACAACATAAGAAGGTGAAAAATGTCCTCTTTGGTTCCCACAAACTAGGACTCAAAGCTGCAGAAGGGAAGCTGAACTAAGATTGGAACTTGCTAGGGTGGTCTTCTATGTGAATACTGGTATTTTGCTATCAAGCCAGGGTATTGCTAAGGCTAATTATTCTGTATGCAAGAGGAATTAAGAAGACCAATATAACTCCAGTAGAAACCAATCTCATTTTGAAAAGCAGACACAAAGATACAAAGATTTTAGAACTTCAAACATAAGAAAAAGAATCAAACAAAGGGCAGTGCAAAAAATCCAGGAATGCTCATCCTGAGAAAAGTATATTAAAATGCCTAAGGCCAGCTTGCAAGAGCTTGTTTATAGACATTGGTGGACCATTTAGCTCATCTCTGTTTTAGCTTTTGGTGGAGGAAACCAAGAGACAGACAAAATGACTAAATGAATGTTAGAATCTCCTTTTAGCTTAGACTCTCCTTTGTTTTAGGGTCTGCAGGTCAAACTCATAGTCTCAAGTATTTTACTATTAATATCTCAGCTCCAAGATAGCAGTCTTTTGTTTAAAATAGAAAGCTACAAGTGAGAACATTGAGTGGGTTAGAGCAGGAAGCACAGAACTAACCAATCAAGTGAACTGTATAGAGATGAACTCTGAGACATTGGAACTTAATACTTTTATCTGGTTATTCTTTTGAAAATGCAGACACTAGGAGTCCTCCCAAACCATAATCTCAAACCCTATCTCCAAACAAACTAGTTTTTAGCAATGCCATCAAAACCACTCTTATCATCTGCAAAGTGCTAGAGATATTTTGCTGGTGTCTCCTCTTGGCGTGGCTGACGCAACAGCAACACAGTTGTAATTAGACCAGCACAGGAATGACGTCTGTCACCACTGTGCTTGGCAACATTTGATATTACAGGATTGTTTTGAACCATCCAGAAAGGTATATAAACTGGGTTCCTTCCATGCTTGAGTTTTGTGTGATCACAAAAAGTCTTTCCTCCAAACTCACTTGAACAATAGTGGGGGTGCTGGTAGGGAATGTAAAACCCAGCATATGTGTGGGTGGGCACAATTTAAGAGCATTAGGATCTCAGTTTAGATTTGATTTGCTAGTACCCTACACCATAAACTAACAAGGAATTGGACCCTGAGTATGGCATCCTTCAACTGCAGGGCTCTGCATGAGACTGGGGTCACAGTGACACAAATCCCAGGGCCATGTCAAGTTTCACAGGGAGCCTCCTAATCTCACAGAGTGCTTTCCTGAGCACTGCAGAACTCAGCATTGATTGAACTGCCAGTCCAGGTGAAAATGAAGTTTTATCCCTCGTATTGCACAGGGTTACATGAGACACCCTGGTAATGTTCTCTGAAAATGTGTAAAGGCTGCCCACTAAGGAGACAGGACATCAGTTTAGTTGGTTGGAACAAGCTGTTTTTTTTTATGATTTCCTTTCATTTTATGTGCATTGGTGTTTTGCCTGTTTGTATGTCTGTATGAGGGTGTCATAATATCTCCTGGACCTGTAGTTACAGGCAGATGTGAGCTGCTATGTGGGAGCTGTGGATTGAAACCAGGTCTTCTGGGAGAGCAGCCATACTCTGAACCACTGAGTGATCTCTCCAGCTCGGAAATTCTCTAGAATTTTCTTCAGGAAATAGAGTGGAGTAAGGAATGGTAGATTGGATGAGGATTTCAAGGAACTAAGGACTTAATAAAGTATCTTCTCCAAAATCTAACAGGCACACATTCAGATGACATGAGCACACAGACACATGCACACACACACACAGACACAATATACACGCACATATGCACAAACACACACATACACATACACCATGTACATGCAAACACAGATACAAACACATCATGTACACATATACATACATACATGTACACATGCAAATACACACACCATGTCTACATACACACATGCATGTGCGCACACATGTATATACATATATACAGACAGACAGAGAAGTACACACACACACACACACGGGCAGTTTGGCAAAGCACTGCATATTTTAAAAACACTGCATACCCCCACTTTGTGAGCAGTTCTCAGAGGCTGAGGCTCTGGCCTACAATGTGCACACCCTGCAGAGCAGAGCAGGCACCTCCATAGCTCCTGCTTGCCACCACTCAGGGGCAGAATTAAGAACAAAGGAGGAGATTTTCGTTACCCAAATAATGCAATTTTCAGGCACTTCTCCTTGGCACTGTAGCAGGTGACGAGAAAGAGGTAAGTATTCCAAAGGAGGCTGGAGGGGACACAGATTACCATCTGCCTCCTCTAGCTATTCCTTTACCTCACCTGTGGCTGCTACCAGTTCCTCAGCCCACACATCTCTCTGCAGCAGGAACTACTATCATCAGGACCTTTCAAGATAGTCATTGTTATTTTTCTCATTCCCCAGATCTTAATAGCCTGTTATAGTAGAAGTATTTGCTTGTCTGGCTCTTCTTCTTGATTTTGCTGATGCTTTTAAAGAAGCTTTGCTTTGAGAGACCAAAGGCCTCATCCATAATGTGCTGTTGTAGAAAGAGAAATGGTATTTAAATTAAAGATCAGAGCTAAAGTATGACCAACTTGTGATATGAGTCTACAGACCATTTTAGGAACAGAATTTAGCTGTTGCTGAAGTCAGATGAAGTCATTCAAATAGTAAACAGTGTCTCACACGGGGGAAGAAGCATATATACTTTAAATACTCACATTTAAACAAAGCTTTTAAGCCCAAGTATGTTCTGTGTTTTATAAACTTCCCAACCAGAGTATTTGAAAATTGAAATGCATTTTTAAGTTTTTCAAAGTTAAAAACAATAAAAAAAAAGACCCAAGGAAACAAAAAACCTTTCTCCTGCATGTGTGAGTATTTCAAAATTCACTGCTCTCAGTCTGCAAGCCAGGATGCTTGTCTTCTACAAAATAATAAACAAATAAAAATAAAAAGATGGTTTTTAATTTTTTAAAAGCATACTTAGGGTCTGGCTCAACAATTAAGAGTATGCCTGGCTCTTGCAGAGGGCCCAAGTTCCAGTTCATGTCCAATGGCTCACAATCGGTAAATCCAGCTCGGGAGGATGCAGTGCCCTCTTCGGGCCTCTGTATCAACACATATACTGGGGACTCACAGACAGACACGTACAGAAAACTAAAAATAAAATAAGTCTTTTATAAAGCTGTATTTTAAAAGTTTTGAGCTTGCAAAAGACTCTTTCACTGTGTAAGGCTTGCCACAGCTTGTATCTTGGGTTCCTGGGTCAAGTTCTGGCCTTCAGCTCAGGTTTATTGTGGAGGGTTTTAAGAAACTAGATGATCTTTCAAGTTCCAGAGTTAATAGTTAATAGTCAATGAAACTGTGTGCTTTCTGTGATCTTAAGTACTTTTGTGTTATTTTACCTTTTATTTAGCTCTTATATCTGAATCTTAAGTAAAACAGAAAATTTTTTAAATACCAAAGAAAATCTGGCTCTGTGGGCTGAAGAGACAGGTGCCTAGGAAGGGTTTCTTGATTTTGTGACGTGAGTTGGTGACAAACTCCTGAGTTGGCCAACACCTCACTATGCTGACAGTTTTGTGTCTTACAAGTATCTAAAATTTCTTTTAACAACAGAATAAAGGCATGAGCATCAGATCTGAAAATGTCTGAAAAGGCCCTGAAATAATAGAACAGTCAGCATCTGTGGAGATGCAGCTGGGCTCACAGAGCAAGTCTAATGAAGGCAAAGCTCTGAGTAGCTGTGAGTGGTAGGAAACAGGAAGTCTGGAAGCCCAGAGACATCAGAAAGCACCACGAAGCCACCTTGCTGCTAAGGAACACTGGATCCAATAGATTGGAGAAAGGTGAGGTGTGTGCTTATCTATAAAGGTCTTAACTTTTATAGATCATGGTTTAAACACAGTACATAAAAGGATGCTTGTGAGACAGTAGCGTCTGTGTGAACCAGACTAGTTGAAGATGACACAGGAGAAGTGTGGTAATTTTTAAAGTGTGATAATGGTATTGTGATTACAGAAGAAAAGAATAGTGTTGAGAGATGCATGCCATGAAGCAGGAAGGATAAAATGGCATGATTTCTTCCACCTGGTGAGTTCCCAAGTACTTCAGAAATGCAAGGACACATTGCAGAAAGAAAAAAAAATGGCCATTTCAAGTCTAGATGAATATGACAGCATCTGTGAATAATTGAAAATTATAGCAAAATTTATTTAAATTTAAAAAAAAAATCAGTTCCTTCCCTTTTAAGTGTGACCTGCACATACTATTTAACTGTGCACTAGAGGTTTGGACAAACAGGACCACTTAAAGGGCTCAATGCTCTAGCTAAAACCTCCAGAACAATCTAAGTCCCTGTTACTGACAGCTGTGTGGAAGCTGGGACAGCCACTATATAAAGGAAGCTGATTTATATGTAATGAAATTGGGAAATGCAAAAGCTGAGGTGAAACTGTTTGAAAAATAAGTGTCTAACAGTGTGTGCCATAGGAACTCAAATCTGTAAAGAATATATTTTAAACTGATTCTATTTTCAATGTATTTCTAAATAACTTCCACAGAACAAAAATCTAGAAGGGTATCTTCCCAGCCCTGACAGTAAGTGCAGGAACGAGGGGGTCTGAGAAAGTGTCCCTGGATTTTTACAGAATCTTTTGGGAGGGCAATTGTTGCATTTTAACAAAGAGAGGATATTTTTGTATCCTGTAATTAAAATCCAAATAAAATAAATAAATAAATAAATAAATAAATAAATAAATAAATAAATACAGAATTGCTGGTAGAGTGGGAGAACAGAGGAACTGGGAAGGCAAGTTGGTCAATTTCCAGAGAGGGATGGCTTTGGAGACAAAGGATGAAAGAGAGAGAGAGAGAGAGAGAGAGAGAGAGAGAGAGAGAAACATTTTAGTTTCATTATAAAGGTCTTTCATTTAAAAAAAAAAGAAGCCATTGTCAGCAATGGGGTTGATAACATGAGCAAACTCCATTAGCAGAACGGAGGAGGCTGCCCTCAGTAATCACAGGCAAAGTCAAGATGACTGCAAAGGTCGTATGGCCACTGGAACACCCCTGTAATTTGTATTATAAAGAACTATTACCTCAGCGCAATCATGTACCAGGCATTTAATTTACAAGTGCAGATGCCTGGCAGTTGACTTTAAAATTACATTGAAATTACCCGCATGTAATCTGAACAACTACAAGTGTGGCCAGGGCGTCATTAGAAGGGAGCTGGCATGCAGATGCGGGGACTGCGCACTGGTGGATTTCTATTGGGAGTGCTGTGTGCACCTGTGTTCTGAAGCTTCTAGTAGTATCCTCCTAAAACCTGCCACCCATTTTTACCTAACTGGATTGCAGACTCTTCCATGAGTCTTCTGGACAAAGGGGCCCTCCCCAAGTCTACCCTACCTTCAGTTAGTCGTTAAACTGCAGTAGAACACGGACTGGAAAATAAAATGATTTCTTTTTCTTCCGTTTTCCAGGGAGCTAGTCTACCATCTGTTTCCACTAAAGAAAGAAGTGTGTGGGGGGGACACGACACTACTTTCTGGGTTGAGGATGCTTCCCTTCACTGTGACTCAGGTCTGCCCAGGGCGGGAATGTGCCAGGGAGGCTGGCTTTAACTGGGTGCGTGCTTGTTCATCCGGATAAACCAAGTTGGGAGGTTTCCGACCTGTCACATCACCACAAATGGCATGTTAGAAAGCACGGGCTCTCTTTTCCATCAAAGTTGGAGCTTATTTTTGCTTCTAGGAATCACAAATCCTTGGTGCCAATAAAACATATTACCACACATTTTAAATGTTTTGCATGCGAGCCAAGCTTTGGTGAGAGAAAGACCCTGCTTTTGCTTCTACACAGTATCTATGGCCAGAACGTGCATTTCTGAGAACTATCCTCTAACAGTGTAACCTGGTAGGTACGCGTATGACCAGGGGTGTGCTGGTGTTAAACGAGCACCTTTGCTGTTGTTGGCCAAGTCAATGAGAAATGACGAGTTAAGAGGATGAGAGTACGTGTTCGGATGGCAAGATTGAAAATAAAAACTGAAGACCTCTTGAAACACTGACTATGACTTCTGAGCCTGGCTTATGGGTCTAGGCGCAAGGCACCCGCTGCAGAAGGTGGGGGCGGAGGAGGGGGGGAATAGTTCCCATCTGCGCATGCACAGTGACGACAGGTTGAGGGTGGGGTGAGGATAGGTTATATTCCCAGGTCTCAGTTGCGCAGTGAAATAGTAAAAAGACTAAGTAAACTCTGGCCATCAGATAATGGGCCATTATAACTCTGGATGACTTCTTGAATAGTCTAAAACATGGCTTTCTCATTTCCTGCCTGCAAGACAAAGCCATATTCTGACAGCACCGTGTGCAAAGGGACACTGGGTGGCTGGACCTGGTCCTGGTCTGGTAGAGCAAGATGGTGGCGACCAGTTCCCAGCTTGCCTAGTCAGCAGCCAGCTGGACCTACCTGCTGCACAGCAGCCCAGGGACAGACAGCAGGGCAAGGAAATCCAGGCACAGAGGTGCGAGGGAGAAGAGGGAAGGGCAAGCCACTATGCGGCCGCTCCCATTAAAACAGAAAACTTTGCTATGCTTGGTTTTAGTCCAAGCTCCTGCCAGGAAGGAGCTGGCTCACAGAAAAGCCACGGCTTCATTTTTTCCCATACTCAAGTGGTATGTCTTTCAAGGTCTCTTTTCCTCTAAGCCAGAAAAATCATCCCCCACCCCACCCCTCACCATGCCCCGCCTTCTTCCTCCCTTTCCTCCATCTCAGTATCTCCATCCTTCCCTTTCTCTCCCCAACCCCCTCGTTTAGGTTACCACAGAATTAAGAGTGTGTAGCCATAACCTTGTTAAGTCTCCACATTTCTGCCTCCCACTGTGAGAATGCTCCGGTTTGGAGGTTCCCAACCACTAGGTCTGTGAAATGACTTTGAGCTAACTTTCCTCAGCAATAAAATGATCAGTGTGGGAACCAGGAGGCAATGAAAAAAAGAGATAATTCGTTTTAAAAAGTCTATATTTTGGGGCCTAGTACACCTTAAGCACTTGACACATAGCTACTGTGATGCTAGTATTAGCTTTTTAGACTATTTCTGAGACATCAGGGAGAAAATTATTATCTCCTAGGGGAGGGGATGCTCCCATTTACAGAGTACAGCAAAGTGGAACAACTGTACAGGAGTCATGGGGCCTTTTGAAGACCAGCATTTGAGGCAGGCCAGTGCCTATGTAGGTCTGAAGCCCAGACTTTCCTTGATGCATGCTGAATCTCTGGGAAGATGACAGATGCAAGGAAAGACATGCAGAAGACTGGAACTGCACTGAAAAATCAAAGGAACTTCCATGAATGCAGCGCATTTGGCCATCTAGAAAAGCAAATGGCTGACTGTAGCCTCTGAGACAGTGAGTCCCATACTGCACATGATTAAGCCGTTAGCTACAATCCGATGTACATCTTTCACATTTTTACACAGGAAACATTTGTGGAGCTGCTTACACTTCAGCAGGATGATGGTTGTTGGAGGAACTCTCCATTTCTGAAGGTTCTGATGCTGTCTTCTGCCCACTGACTATCTGAGGCAGAGGGCATGCAGAAGGGGACGTGAGACTCCTCTTGGATTTGTCTATCTTTCAGGGGATCATCTTCTTGGTTAAATTTTTGTTTATTTAGTCATCACTTTGTACCTGACTGCTGAAGACATGTGGCTAGGCTACTGTGGCATTTAGAAAAATGACTCATTAGGAGAACCTGGATGGAAGGCAATAGGTAGACATCAGAAGCCCGGATGGGTACCTGAAGCTAGCACACCATTGCTTTCCTCGGAAGGACAAAATCCAATCATCAAATTCCCACCTCAGAGCAGCCTTTCAGACATCTGACAGCTCTTACAACATCCTCAATGGTTAAGAAATTAAATGTCTGTCAAGGCCCCTGTGCTAAGTTCTTTCTGCTGTATCTTGTTGTGTTATTCTGAAGTAGGGTCTTGTGGAGGGAAGCTCATTGGTGGTGACCCCCATTTCTGTTCTCTCTTTTGCTTTATGGCCACCATGTACATGACTTCTGCTATTTGTATTTCTTCACCACAGGCCCAAAAGCAACAGAGTGACAAAGTTGGATAAAAAATGAAATTATGAAGGAGGACTGCCTTTGCTTCCTAATGCTGGTTTTCATAGGTGCGATTCCTCAGTGGCAGAAGGCTGACAGGTGAGCGTCCTTAACTTTCTCACAGGTAAATATTCCAGTTCATCGTGACACTGTGACTTTTTCCAAGTGACTTGGGCATCTTCTGACCATTCCAACTTCAGACATCCCTACCTAGCACAACCTCAGAGCTTAACACTACTAAGAAACAGAATCCTGTCCAGTTCCAATTTCTGGCTTATCTCAATGTCACTTGACACAAATTTGTAGATAATGCTCCCAGGATGAGTCAGTATAGAGAAGTTAAAGTTTTGAAATTGTAACTAAGGTCCTCCATGGGTTAGTTTTGAATTAATGGTAAGTTTAAACTGGTTGGGGTTGACTTGATCAGGTGGGAAGTAAAAACTGACCAAGGCTTCCTAGAATGAGATACTGCCCATCAGAATGAAGCCTTTAAAAGTAAGATCTCATCCCTATGACCTCAATAAACCAGATTCTGCCAAGAGCCAGAATGACCTATGAGAAGAATCAAAAATTCCAGATGGGAACATACTTTGACTACAGCCTTGTAAGACCCCCAAGGACACTGAGAACAGAGGCACCTCTTTGATTACACTTCAGACAAATGTTGTTTCCTTTATAACAATGACCCTTTGTGTACTTTTCTCACTACATGTTTATCAATAAACTGTATCTCAGATGGTTCCAGATTGCTGACAGGGCATCTGCAGCAGTCCCTCTGGACTGTGGGAGGCCATGGTGGAGTGAGTCAGAAAGACTCTCCAGAGGAAACCCTTCTTGGAGGTCAAAGTTTTCTTGTTAAGGAAGATAGCCCAGTGTTTTTTTATGCCTTTTCGAAATCAGCTCAGACTGTCTTAACAACGTTGGTGATATCTTCAGGGCTAATACCATCAAAATCAGCCTTTAAGGAGTGTGTAAACTTTTATGTGTTGTGACGTGAATTATTTTAATAATATGTGCACAAGTCTTAACTCTGGCACATGTTATTTGGAAAGAGGGTCTTTGAAGATACAGTCAAGTCTAAGTGAGGCCACACTCAATAAGGGTAGACCCAATTGCTGGTGTTCTTACATGACAAGAGGAATTCGTACAGGGATACTCAGAGAGGAGAACACCATGTGAGGACACAGAAACAGACACATAAGAAAATGCCCTGTACGACAGAGGAATGCAGAGGCTGGGTTCACTTCCATGACAAGGAAAGCAAGTGTTTTGGCAGCACTAAATGCTGGGGAAAGCATGAACCTCCCTTTTAGTCATAGCTCCGATGGCACATTCATTTTAGATTTCTGGAATCTAAAACCTTGAGTGAATACATTTCTATTGTTTGAGAACAGCAAATCTGTGGTACTTGGTTGCAGCACCTGCAAGGAATGGCATACTATAATTTCCCAGAATTCTGCAAGCATGCAAGGCATTTAAACAGTGTCTCAGGTAGGAACTGATGTGAGTTCCCGAGCACAGGGGTGTGTGGCCTACTGCATATGCAGACCAAAAGACTGGCAAGCAGGAGAGTGATCATTCAAAGATACAGGAGAAAGCAAGTCTTTGTCCGAGTTGTTAGGTAATACATTAAGACATTGCACTGTTTTGCTTTGTGGGTGGCTCTGCAGCTAACCAATTTCTTAGATGCCACCAGCTGAGTTTAGCTTGGAAACAAACTGTTCCTGGCAAACAGTAGATAAGAGAGAAGGGAAACAAAAAGAAAACAAAGATGCTTATAAAGAAATGTGAGGTAGTATAAAGTATAAACAGAAACAAGGAAAATGGGGGAATTCTGACCATTTTCTACAGAAGTTCAAAGTTCACTACCATACTGCTCACTGAGGCATTAAGAAAGATCTTAGTTCTCCACACACATCATGTTGTAAATTTTCTATGATTGGCTTTTTCTTTTTGTAACTTTGCATAGTCTGGATTTAACCTTGAATTCATCAGTAGCTCAGTTTCACATGCTCAATGTAGAAAGGACCACGGCAAAATGGGATTTCAAACTGAGTCTCAATCCAGCATTGTATTGTGACATTGTTACTGTGAATTGTGAAGAAACAGAAATAAATAGAATAAGAGATGGAAAATAGAAAAAATCAGAGTAATTCTGTGAAGATAACATTATGTACTGAAACTATGTAGAGCCATGAGTATATGCCAAAATAGTAAACAACCATTTCTCAGAAAGTTCTATGCAAGCTGCCCAGGGAGAAAAGCTTTCAGTAGTCACACCCGGCTGTACAGACTGAGAACCACCTAAGGATCAGACTGGTGGAATACTCTCAGTAGTGTGATAATGACTCTTTTATTTTAGGAGTAATCAACACTTGTCCAACTGGACCTAAAGTACACTGAGTTTTCGGGAATTCATGCCTAGTATTGTAAATCTAAACTGTAATCTGTGGGTATGGTGATAGCAAGCCCTAGAGGAGAAACAATTACTATCATGTGACTAAAGTAATATAGTCTCCAATTGCCTTTCAAATACTCATCCTTATGTCCATAGGTAGATGTAGTTCTCAGTCATCATCACAGAAGCTTCTTAAGGCAGACAGAGGCTATTAGAATGATCTACAACTGGTCAAAATAAAGAATAAAAAGCATAATAAGGTTCAGGGAAGCTTCAGGTGGTGGAGACAAAAAGATTTTAAGAGCTTCAGTACCTATTTTCCTTAGGCAGTACAGGAATGCTTCACCCATGAATGTTCAACAATATGCTTGCCTTGTGCCACAAGACCACAGAAGTCAGCATGCCAACATGGAAGAGGAAATGTCACAATATTCCTCTCTTAGATTAAGAGCAAAAGACTTCCTAGGGAGGGGAAATCAGTTTGTTCTTTTAGGAACCAGAGCATTCCTAAGTGATTAGCCTTAAACACATGCAAATATAAGCAACATTAACTGAGCTCAGTAGATGTGTGTGTGTGTATTTAATTATAAAAGAAGAGGTAATGAATTTGAAAGAGGAAAGCAGGGGGACATGGGAAGATGGAGGTGGAGGGAAGACTGAGAAAGATAGAAATGCAGAAAACTCATGCATGAAATTCTCAAAAGATTTTTGTAATAAAATATTTCTTAACTTGGTTGGGTTGAAATTTTTTTGTAAACCTTTAATCTAATGTTATAGAACGATTTTCATGTCAACTCTTTCTGAACTGTTGACTGGCTCAGAATACTTTATAGAATGAACTAGAACACTTAAGTGTCGGGGAAGGCTTAGAAATTAAAAAAAAAATCATCACTGTTTTTAAAATAGCCTCATACCCTGCCTTCTTTCCATCAGGGTTGAGAACTATGTGGAAGTAACCATTTCTAGCCCAAGGTAAGTGGGTGTGTCCGAGATTATCTTTTTGCCAGGGGAAGTGGATGTGAGTCTTGCTTTCCCTGTGGCAAAAGAGAGCACTTCAGAAGACACTCCCACCTCTATATAATTAAAGGTAGCTGGGGATAGGTCATCTCCTAGGGCTTGAGCTCTTGTTCTCCCGCATTGCACTTTGGACCTGGCCTGTCCTAGAAGTGGGCAAAGTCCTCTGAGAAAAAGAAAACTAGATCCAGTCTAGACAAGATTCCTTCATGCCAAAGGCATGAATGGACCAGCCACAGATGCTTCTGCTCAGTAGACCTTTCTCCTCCCACCACGGTGGTGAATGAAGAAATAAATCTGTCATCTAAGGGGTGGGTCTTGTGTGCAGATGACATCAATGGATAACTTCTCTTGCTGCAACAGTCCATAATCAATAACACTCTGTTAATCATTTCTATTCCCTGTGCACACACAGTTCTGCCAAGAACACATTTCAAATGCTTTCTGTTCAAAGCAAACTTGTTGTTCTGTGTGAAGAAACCTTTTGTGTTTTTTTTGTGGAAGTGTGTCAGTCGGGTGTACATCTTTAACATCTAGGATCCACAAATGTGTGTTTGTTTTCATATTTTGCTGAATGCCTATGAGAGTGCAGTGCCTATAGGAAGTGCCTCTTTGTGTAAGGGTGGGGCACTCAACCTTCCTGACAAATGATTGATGTCATTGGGTTGTGTCCTGGTTCAACAGAGGAGATTTTTTCATATTTTTCCTTATTATATCTGCGCTATGGTAGATGATATTCATTTTATCTAATATTTTTTCAGTTGACAAATGAAATTGTTAGATTTATGGTATACAGATTAACAGTTTGATATTTGCATACATTTTGGAATGGCTAGCTAAAGATAATTAACGTATGTGTTGCTTCACATACTTTCTCTTTTATTTTGGAGTAGTAGATATTTATTCACTCCATTAGCAATTCTAGAGTCTGCTACACATTGTTATTAGCTGTAGTCACTATGATTTGCCGTAGACCTCCTGAAGGCACGTCCTCCAGCAAACTGAAATCTGGTTGCCTTTCTGGACCAACTCTTCAGCCCTTGGGAACTGTGTTCCTACCATCTGCCTCTATGGGTTTTATCCGTTCAGATTCTACATGTCAGTGAGGTCACACAGCATGGCTATTCTGCATCCAGCTTACTGCATGTGACATAATGCCTCTAGCTCTGCTTGTGTTGTGATTTGACAGGTAGCATTCTATCTTGTACATGCTAAACAATAAGCAGAGATGGGTACTCATTACACAGTACAACCTTACAGTGTCTTACATTAAAACATGGACCTTTTCAGAGCAACTGGACATCACAGCAAAAGCATGCACCATGATGTAACCACGTAAAAGTTTAAAAAACGAAAGAACTTCAGACTTAAATCTAAAACACAAAACAATAAAACTTCTAGAAGATACTATGAGAAGAGATGTGGGACCTGTTCTAGTGGAATTCTCAAACATGAGAGCAAAAAGTATAATTCATGAAAGGCAAACACTTTCATGATAAAATTCTCTTATCTTGCAAACGACTTTGCCAAGAGGTTGAAAGAGAGCTATACATTACTTGTAGAGGAGTCACACACAGACTATATAAAGAACCCTGAATGCATAAATGTCTGCCCTCGCAGTGTGTCTATTTATTTCAGCTTTGCCAGAGTTCTTAGAAGGACACAGCATTTCTTTCTCACAAGCTTCTGGCTTCACTTCCTTTGCCTACTCAGGTTTTGAGGTTCTATGAAAATAGTATCCAGTAAAAAGCAATCAAGACAAGCATATTTCTTCCACACAAACCCAGAAGGCCACCAGAATTCTTCACAATCAGCAACTGAGCGCACACAGTGTGGTCCATCAACATTTAATCACAACATTTAATCCCCAGTTGGAAGCATTAAGTGGTAACACCAGGGAGGATGTTAAAGAGCTGACTGAGTCACAAAGACCTGCCTTCAGGAGTGAATTAATCTGTTAGCAAAATAATGGGCTATTGGATTACCTTAAGAGTAGTTCTGTTATAAAAGCTGGCTTGCCTATGCCTTGTATACATCTCTTTCCATGTGATTCCATGTGACCATCTGCACTGCCTTGAGGCTTTGGAGAGTCCTAACTATCACAAAGCTGCTCTCCAGATACAGCTTCCTGACCTTCACTCTTCCAAAGGTCCTAACCCTGAGCTGAACAAAATTCTATATTTTATAAATCACCCAGTCTGTGGTATTCATTTATAGCAATGAAAACAGCTTGTGACAATACAATATTTTTAATCAAAAGTAATGTGAGAAAATCGGCAGTAAACAGAATAGTAGAAAGTAAATGGAAACAAGATTCAATTCGTGTGTGTCTCAACCTTCCCTGGAATCCGGACCCTGGAAAAGAATTCACTCACACAAAGAGCCCAGCTTTGAGAGGGAATGAAATAATGTGCAAGCCCAGCCTCTTTCTCAACTTCCCCACACCCAGATTCAGGACTCACGATTCTTTTCCAGCTCTCCTCACTACAGCATCCACACTCTGGCCATCTGTCATCTCTGTAGAGTCCACATGGGCACATCTGTACCAAGCCACATCTGCTCACCTACTGTCTCTAATGCAGGGCTGGGACTCAGCGTGACCTCTGTAGCCTCTCAGACTGCTGACCTGCTCCCATAGACTCTGCCTCTTCCTTCCCTCTCTGGATGCTCCATCCAAAATCCTCATGCGGGCTTCTGCTCTTGACCTAGCTCTTACTCAACCCAGGACTCCTTGGTCCTTTAGTTTGAACTGAGTTTGTGTCTGTTTCAACCCACACAGCTTTCCAGAAAGCTGAGTTTTAATTCTTTGTATCCTTCTAAAACCACGAAATACCCTACATTATCCAGAAGAACAAAAAGTGCTGGTGAATAGTTTGGAGTCCAGTGCTCTGTTCTAACCCACTCTAGTACAGAAAGAAGCCCTGGCTATATGAACAGGCCAATAAAGAAACATAGGTCAGGGGGTTCTTTGTTCATGCTGCCCATCCACTGCTCTAGAGAAGGGTCAAGTGGTGGCACAGAGACCTTGTACTGCCTATACAGTTCCATCTCAATGACACCCCCTAACCCTCTTAGGACAGCCCAAATCTACAGCTCTGTTGTAGTACCCAAGCTCTTCTGAAGACTGATCCATCCACTCACACTAGGCTGGCATGAGCATCACTTAATTCATTCATTAGCTGTAGGGAGCATGTGGTCGCTAAACTAAGTGAAACTTTTTATAGGCACGTAAAGACACATCACAGTTTATAAAACCCATTTCTTCAGGCTGTCCAGAGCAGAAGGAGGAAGAGAGAAGTGTATAAACTTTTATGTGCTAAGGTATTTTAGGTGACTTGGTATAACTGATATATATTTCTTATTATTCAGGAAATAAAGTAGAAAAGGTTTCCTCCCTCTGGAGACAGTGTCAAGTCTAAGACTATAAATATAAAAGGAACTTTCTGGTGCTGGTAAGTGGTTTGGGGAAGGTATTACTGGAAGCCTGATGGGCAAAACTCTGTCACCTAACACTGGAGGAGGAGCGTCCGTCTTCGCTGTCACTACCTAGTTCTTCCTTCCTTCCTGTATACCCATATGCAAATGCAAACATATAAGATCCTATCAAAAATGGGAGCAAGATAACTGAGTGCCTCATGGTTGCTAGAGAGCCAGGAGGAAAGCCTGCTTCTGACTCACACCCGTTAGTCTCAACCATTCTTGACTACCATGTACTTTTGCCCCAAGAGCCCTGGCTGCCTCCACCCTCTTCTACACCCACAGTGTCACTGGGTCACTTCAGATAGTGCTTAGCTGGAGAAACATTACAGTTGTGCCAAGCTTTACTAGCTAAACAAAACTGAGCCTGGTGACGTCAGAGCCTGCTCTCCAATCCCAGCTCAGGACACAGACTCCAGCTCTTTGCAGCTGCCTTAGGGTGAAAGATAAAGCACCCCTGCCACTCACCAGCCAGCTCTCCAGAGCATCTCTTCTAGAAGCTACCTCTAGAGGAAGACTTGATGCAGCCTGGCTCAACTCCTGTGCTTCCTGAGAACGTTGTTTTTCGGGTTCTCTAGAAGGCTCAGATCTGTTCACAGAAACAGCTGCCCTCCTGCGAGTTCTTCTGAGTTGTTCCACTTGAAAGCAGACACTAGTGCTATTTAATCACATCATAGTTTTGTAGGAAGAATTAGCTGGGAATGTGGGAATCAGGGTGTGCAGCGCAGGCACATAGCACATGTACATCCCTGTAGGGACACAACATTGGCAGCAGTGATTACATACAGGCTTCCCTGTGAGACACCAAGGAGAGGGTAGATTTTCACTTTCAGTGTAAATGGAATGACCAAGGTAAGACCAGTCAATAAAGAAAGCATCATAATTTCTGCTGTAGTTTCTCTAGGTATCTCCAAGAAAACAATCCCACAGCCATAAATAATTTTTCCCTCAGAAATCTTACTTAGTGACTACCAGGTAATTCTGTGTTCCAGAGGCCAGATTCTTGGCCCATTCACATCACCATGTAAGTAGACTACAGCTGGCAAAGAACACTAGTCAATCAAACGGTCATGTTTACCAAGACTTCGGAGATGAAAGGCTAAGCTGAACAAGCACTGTAGAACCTTAATCGTCTCACCAAAGCATCAAATGATTCTTCAAGTCATACATTACTGTGTGTGTCCTCAGAAAGGGCACACACATACTGGCATTAATGGGCAGTCTTATGTAACTTAGCTGTTATTGGTTCTCTCTCTGCCGTGACCTCATTTTCTAATTTCATAGCAGACAATGATTTGTGTTCTCAGCTGTTTGCCATTTCGCTCTTCCTTTCATTGACTATTCTTCATGTTTATTGACATCCTACAACAGAATGGCCAGTGAGAGGGACCAGGCATACCTAGGAAGGTGTGAACCTTGTATGAAGTTCCTCAGGGCTCTGACATAACATACTCAAGTGGGTCAGTACAATATGTGTAAAAAGAATTCTTTGAGAATGAAGTGTCGTATGATCCACTAATGGCATCCAAACAGGCAGAAGTCTTTTGTTTCCATGAGAAGCAAGGATCATGCATTAATCAGGGTTTATTGTGAGGAGCATTGGAAGATTCACACAGAGCTCTAATATTAATGAATTAAGCCACATCTACACCGTAGACCAGACATAGCTACATCCTTCCTGAAGCTTAGGAATATATCCTTCTGAACTTGACTGTACTGGGCCACTTGAAGTCCAAGCTGCTGTCATGAGGATTCTTAGGATGCAGAACTCAGTTGAGATAGTGTGAGCTGGCCAGCTCACTCATCTCTAACAGATGAAGGATGTGTGTGTGTGTGTGTGTGCGTGCATGCGTGCGTGCGTGCACACGCATGGGCACACATGCGAGTGCACATATGAAAATAGGCATGCCCAGCAACAAAAATCAAAAAGGAAACTCTTTCTCTCAACATTAGTAGTGTCCTAAAATTTGGGTCACACATTGTCCTAAAAACTTTTTTTTTATTTTACTATTATTTAATCCTTTATTACAGTTCAGTCTTCATCCCCCCTTCCTGGTCCAGTCCCCAACCCGCTTGCTCCCCATCCTACACTCCCCCCTATTGGCCTAATAACTTAAATTATCAAGGTACATAACATAATGCTTATTAGGATTTTGTTTGCCAAGGAAATTAGCCTTTTCTAATAGCATGGAGTCTACATATTAAAATCTTTGTGTGTTGTGACTCATTAAAGGAAGCTACAAGGCTCTCTTAGGTTTTCAGTATATTTGCTTGACATTTGTTACCATTTCTATCAATCTGTCTAGTTATGGTAAGGATTTTATTTCAGTTCAAATTTTTATCAAGGTAAGCTGTTCAGACTGCTCGGCAAGTTCTGGATAGGATGGATTGCAATGCTTTTAAAGCTGAGAGAACAAAGCTAACCGAATGTTCAAAATAAACCATAGTAGCACCTCCAATGAGATGTTTCCATACCAAATGTGCCATTCATAACTAATTGCTAATGGACAATGGCTGAGCTGTAAGAAAAAAAAAATGGACAAGAACAATGAATTGAGTTAAATAAGCTTGGATATTTCCAGTTGAATGGAAATGCCCAGTGAGTCTGCTTGCTTATTTTGTAAAGAACTGTTATGTAGTTATAGATTGCATTCCCACCAACTGAAAGCCAGCCCATCTCATTTAGTGCTCTTTTTAGCTCAGAAAATTCTGATTTGGAGACTTGATGTGCATGGGTGTTTGTAGAATCCTATTTGCAGAGCAACTGAAAGAAAAAAAAAAGAGTTCCGATCCCAGAGAACATGGTGTAGCTGAGAGCTTGCCAGAGACAGCAGCTGTGATTGCCTGTGAGGTTGCCTGGGCTCTTTTCTCACCACTGTGGGGAGAGATCTGCCTCCTAAGCAAACTTGTGACCAGGATACAGACTTCAGGTAGCCCAATGTCATAAAGTCCAAAAGATGCATTCTTAAGATTCAGGAAGGACACAGACATGTATAACTTATGACATAAATATGATTTAATCTGGGGGAAGGAATAAGATTAGTAAATTCATCCGAAATATATTGCTTGCTGTTGTTTCTAAGTATATTCCACAGTGGCTATATTCTGAAATTAAATATAAACTGTTTGTGCTACAGAAGAACTTGTGTCTCATTGGTGACATTTGCAAGACAGTTGATAAAAGGGAAACTTCCATAAAGGGAAGGTCCAGGGCAAAGGGTCATGGTTACAGGTGCTAAGAGGCGGGGTCCTTTGCCTAATGTAAAAACAGGACAAGTAGTTCACCTACTACTGTCTGGGTTAGCAGAGACAGTGTCCTGACCTGATACTAAGGTTTAAACATTTGCTTGTTTATTTATTGTTTGTACTTGTGTGTTGGGGAGAGGCAGTTATATGTGGAGGTCAGAGGACAACTTGTGGGAGGCCACTCCTTCTACCATGTGTGTCCTGAAGTTTGAACTTGGCTCAGAAGAAAAAGGTGCTTGCCACCTACTCTGGTGAGCTATCTCTCCAGGCCCCTGTGGAATTTCTAAAGAGTATGTTTCTTTTAGCTCTTGCTTCTGCACTGGTTAGTCTTTAGTGGAAGAGAGCAGAGTGGTTCATGCTGTATATCCCCCCAAAGGCAGCCCTTTCGTGCTGCCTACACACCTGTGCCTTCTGTTCAGCTACCTATACCTGTTCTTTAAAATCTTGAAGCACTTGACAAAGTGCGTTTAGTGACACTGGCAGAAAGTCTCTTGAAATTTCCTTCTTGATGTTCCACTAATCTGATGGTTGTAGCCAATGGTTTCCAGAACAGACCTCTGAAATAACATGGCTTTAATTTGGGGGTGAAATTTCTGGATGAAAATGCATTTTGAAAAATGAACTTCCCAGAAGAACTTTTTAGTTGTTTGACTGATAGATTATACACCATTGTTAATTTAACAACATAATCTTGACATTGCCAGTTAATCTAGCTGATTAGAAATGTCCTTTGATGGTAAAATATGAATTAGAAACATTACACATTCCTTAATAATATTATACATAGAAATTAAAAGTAGAAGGTTTGTGGAGAAAAGAGAAGATGTTTTTTTAAAAACTTAGGTGATTTTTAAAAATCTGTATTACCCACAAAAATATTTCTGGAAAAACTTCCGATGCCTTTCATCTGGAGAGAAAGTGTGACATCACCACTTACACATTTTGTTTCTGACATGAACTAATTATGGAAGCCCATAGTGAACCAGTGTTTGTTTTAAACTTTGTCACAACTTTCTGTTCTTATTCAAGATGTCTAGAATGGAGCAGGGATATTAATGCCCCAGGGTAAATGATGAACCAGGTGGGGAATTAAAATCAAGTTGCAGACTGAAACGGATCCTCCAGAAGTTCTTACTGGATCCAGAATGGAACTTCCTGTCAAAACAGATGATTTGAAACATGACTCAGAGTCTGAGAAGGTGTGTGGATTTGGGGAAGTCTTTCTTTTCTCACAGGGAAGATAGTATGCACCTCAGAAGGAGCCCACATGTGACAGGAATGACAGAAAGCAGACTCACACTCCGGAAGAATTAAAAACCATAAATAAACCAGCACTTAACGACTTCTACACCCATGCCTGAGGGCTGTTGGAGCAGCCGTGAAGCATGCAGGTTTTGCACAGTGCCCGTGAGGGAAGGGCAAACTTAGCTCAGAAAGAAGCATACCAAACAAGGTGCATTCACATTCCTGCTGGCAGATTTTGGAAGTTATACAAACCAGGAGCACCTTTGACTTACTCACTGCAGAAGCATCTCCCATACAAGCATGCCGGCAGCACACACTCTGAGGGATAGTCGATTTTATTCTCCCCCAAAATGTCTTCTCATCCACCATGTTGCACCACCTTCTGTATCAAATCTCCCCCTGCCTCATCCTGGATTGGTTGCACTGAAGGCATTCCTTCAATGTTCAGAAAAAAAAATCAAAGGTGACTAAATGGTTAAACAGTAGGGGGAAAAAGCCCATGATACCAGATATTTGTCATTCTTCAGGAGGGGAAATGGTGGGTGACTGGTCAGGTAGCCAGAGGATTGGCTTCCAGGGGAGATAAGACACAGCCAAGCCTGGGGACTCTTAGTCTAAGTGTAGTGACACATTCGGGCCTGACCATCAGAGAGATCTTACAGACCACTAGCTGAGCCGAGCTGAGCTGAGCTGCCCTTAAACTGAAAAAAAAGGGAGGGGGGAATTTAGAAAGAAATAGTAAAAGCCCTTTGTACACAGTATTTTCAATACTGGAAAATACACAAGAAAAATAGAACAAACAAAAACCAACCAACCAAACAAACAGGTTCACTTGGAGATGTCAGAAGTCCTAGCATCGTGTGAGCCACACTGTCATCCACTAGAGGTTACTTTAAGATCTTGAAGAGAGATAAGATAGTAAGCTATTCCAGGCATTCGATGATAGTTATCTAGATACAATTTAGTAACTGGCTGATCGTAAATCCAGTCATAAAATGACTGAATAAGCCACTCTTGTTTCTACTGGCACAAACAGGTATCACGTGAGGTAACAGACAGCATCATGGCTTTGCAGGAAACAAATACACCAAAGAAGAGAAAGCCATTACCATTCATCATGCAGAACAGCCACCCATACACATGTGCCCAGGACTTCAGAGACACTAACAAACTTCACAGAGTCAACGTCCCCTAAAGCAGTGGTTCTCAACCTGTAGGCAATGACCCATTTGGGGTCGAACGGCCCTTCGACAGGGGTCCTCTATGACCATTGGAAAACACAGAAATTTATATTATGATTTATAACAGTAGTACAATTACAGTTATGACCTAGCAATGAAAATGATTTTAGAGTTGAGAGTCACAACATGGGAGAGTGGGTTAAATGGTCACAGCATTGGAAAGGTTGAGAACCACTGCCTTAAAGTGAGAAACATGATTAGGTCTGTGGTGTCAACAAGAAGGCAGAGGTGCAGGTGGCTCAAGGCCCTTACTGTCCACTTCCTCAGCTACTAACTGGGCGGGCTGGGATGTGTACCTCATTGTATAATACAGCATGTGTTCTTTTATCTGTGTTAATGCCTGGAAACTCTAGAGATTCCCCTTGGATAGTTTAAGTAAGGACCAAGCCCGTTCAAAGTTTCTTGAACAAAAAGGTCCAAATTACTTTGCTAATAGCTTCTGACCATCGACAGATGTAACATAAATTGGAAAGCCAGTTTGAACTTTAACTTTATATGTAACATTTCATTTACATCCTTTTGGGTCACATACAAAATGAGAGCTCTATTTAGGGCCATGGCCGTGGGGCAGGGGGTGTGAGTCACTGGTAGACAGTGTGTGAAAGTTAGTGTTTCATCTCCAGCACCAAGGGAAGAACATTTTCTGGATGGGAACTTGGGACGATGTGCATCTGACACTGCAGCATGTGCACAGGACACTACACTGGACACAGTGACCTCAGCAGGACTAGACCAGGGCTGTCTGCTTTTTTTCTTGCCAGTACTTTGTGACCCAACCCAAGACAAAAATCTGTAGCAACGCTGGCTCTTTTCTGTTTATGTTGCTAGGTTACTGAATATTTTGTCTTGCCTCATCCAGAAAACTGTGGTAATTGTCTTTAAACAGATAAGCAACACACTGGAACATAGTTAATGTGGCCTAAATATGCTGAGATTATTTTTTGTATGTCTTCTTTCCTCTTTCAAATAGAGTCTACAAAGAATAGTGATTCTCCACCAATTTGAAACAGATTTCAAACCTCTTTGTATTTAGGCAGAAACATGTCTATCCGGAGTGTCTGTGAACTACAAGTGCTCATACTTATACCCATGTGCTGCTCTGGACTGTTCTGGACATGTGCTTAACATGACTGTTAAGAAAGGAAGAACATTTGAAGTCGGAAAGGAGTGATAGGCAGGTCATGTTGGCTGTGCCATCAGTACAGGGTGGGCTTCAAGGCAGAGGTCAAACAGATTTCTGTATTTTAGGCTATCTCTCCAACTCCTTTTTAAAAGCAAAATATGGGCAACCCCTAGGTTGGGGAACCCTATCACTAGGACCTGTGGGGCTCAATGGCAGAAGTTAGCAAGGAAAACGGGTCTTTCAAGATAGTTGTAGTACCACAGGACCCAGCCCTTTGGCTATCATTGAGAAATGGTTGGGTAAAATAGAGTTAAGGTAACATAAAATGTATCATACATTCAAAACAATTGCTTCTTTTCTCTTGGGAGGAAAGGCTTAACAAAAATGTATACAGTTTAGGAAACAAGTGTATCCAGTCATGTCTTTAATGAGTTTCCACTCCAGCATACACCAATAGAACAGGAACATGGGTCCTTGCCCCATCTCCTGCTTTTGCGCAGTGATGTCAATGCCCTGAATTCCTTTCTACTACTTCCTAAGAAATTGAGACCTGCCTACACATCATTTGCTCAGTGTGAGTGGGTAGCAAGAGGGAGATCCCAGGCACAAGGAAAGGGCTGACATGCAGTCCAGGCTTGAGTCCACATCTCCTGCTGCTAGCAGCTTTGGCAGAGACCTTACCAGCTCTAAGCTCCTGAATCCTATGTGGTGTGTGTAGCCATGTTGCCATTGAATAAATGAAACTTTATTAATCCAGACTCACTGCTTGTTCTTTGTCTTTTCCTCTCCGTAGCTCTGATGTGAGAGATAAATACAGCAGCACCTCCATAGGGTGAGCTGCCACAGAATGGCAGGAAATCCAATCCTTCTTGCACGACATTTCTTCTTTCATATGTTTGCCCATCTGCTTCTGAGATCAGCATGGGCTGCGACTGCTGCCGCTAACAACAGTACTAGAAAACATTCGCAAAACCCTCTGAGAGTTTCTGAGCATTTTATTCCACAAAAGGAACTGAGGGAACTGAAGCATAAGTCCCCTTCCATCCTATGGTCTTATGCCTTTAAAAACCTGCTCTTTTATATGTGTCTTCTCTCTGTCTGTCTTCACATTCCAAACCTCTGAGGGAAATTGGATCAGTACTCACTTTGGACCTCTTTCTACTCTAAACAGGTCAACTTTTAAAAATGAATAACTTTGCTTTATTCTAAGCACTGGGGGTCCTGTGAAGCAGCAGAATAGCTATGCATAGTCAAAAAGGAATAAGTAAGTTGATATCAGGGGGACTCAAAAGAGTGCAGTGCTATTTATCAAAACCAATGTTCTGTCTAAGCAGAAATAAAGAATAGTATTGTCCGCTGTGAAGGAGGGGAAACTGGAGATTTCAGGACTCCAGAGAGCATGCACAGAGAAACTTCACAAAGTGCAGAGAGAAAGGTGGGATAAGGCAAGTGGCAGTGTTCTTCTTTTAAAACAAAAGAAACCTGTTTTTCTAGATGTATTGGTGTTTATGAGCTTCTCAAGTACGATGCTTTAAAAGCAACAGGAACCAAGCTGCTCCCTGCCACAGCTAAGGGCACCAACCACATTGCTCTCTGGACTTCTTGTCTCATAAATACATGGCATATTTGTGAGAACATCCCTGGAAGTAGGTTCCCTGAAAATTAGGCAGTATGTTTGGAAGAGGGAAAAACACGAGCAATGTCTTTCAGACTTTCTGACCTCAGAGGTGACAGACAGATAACTGCTGGTGTGTCTCCAAAGAACACTAGTTCTGAAAACTTCAGGTAATCTCCTGGTCAGTGCAGCTTCCTGCTCTGAAAACAACCCATTTAAATTCCTGAAGACAATAATGGTCCAGGGGATATAATAAGAGTGTCTTTCACACAAAACAACGAAACTTAAAAAGAAAGAAACCACCATACCGTACCTTCACTTAAATGATTTGCATACTCTGAAATAAGCATCTCATTTAAAACAACACAATAAAAATAAAATTTTATCACCCCTCTCCAAAACAAATCAGGAACTCAAGGTCTCAAAAATGCTTCCTAAGGCTTGAGTCTCTTGATATTGCTGGAGAAATAGTAGCAAAAAGAAGATGTGACTATCCAAGGGGACAATTTCACACAAGATCATTCTATGCCAAACAGAATGTCTATCCTCTCCTTGTCCCTCCCTTCTCCTGTTAGCACTGTTGTACAGAGTTAGAGTGGCTAAAGTCTTCCCATGTGAACTGCGTCTCTGTGAAGCTTTATACTAGTTCGTTCTTTGATGCTAACACGCAACTAAGCCTGCAGCTGGCTGACTATCTCAGTTCCTTGGACATAAGCAGCCTCCCTCTGCTTTGACCTAATTCTGGGTCTCACTGTGTTGTACCCACACAGGAATGTGTGGTGGTGACTAGAACTCCAGCCTCAGGCCTGACCCCTGAAACGATGACCTCAACACAGAGCTCTGGGGTTTCACCACTGTGTGGTTTGGGAACACCCGTAAGCATTCGAGCACGCTTGTTTTCTCACACTGTTTACAACGGCCAGGGTTGTACATGTCACTACTTCTTGTTACTGTTAAATACAAAGAATATACTGTACAACCGACTTCAGGAGCAGCCAGGAAAGATCTGCAGTTGCACAGCTAAAGGTTGGTGCTAGAGTAACTTGCTTATGTGTGACTCTGCCATATCTCCTATGGCAAAGAGAAGCAGGATGTGTCTAGTTGCAAGCAAGGGTAGAAAGAATGTAGTGTTCTAGTATCAGTGTAAGACCACGGGTTTAAATTGTCCCCCTTTAGCCCAGCAAACCAAACTGATGGTAAAATGAAATGACTTTATGACATTGGACACATGGAAGGTAATCTATGGATGGATGCTTTAAACTAGTTAGTTCATGCTAGTCCCGATTTTAGATTTCATTGACTTGGAAACACAATTTGTGTGGTGCAGGTTGATGGACTTCCTTGTTGAAGAAGGATTCCATATCTCAAGCTAGGTATCGTTGTCCATAACAACGATATGGCCAAAACACATTTCACAAAATCAATTTGTTTTCATTTAGTAAGTTTCAAAATAACAGAAGACACAGAGAGGGACCAATTCAATATCCAGTGCTACAATATTGTGGACACAGTAGTAATTCTTCAGTGTCAGGTCTATGGTAACCTTAAACACAGAATTCAGACTGGGCTATGGTTATTTGCAAGTGTTTCCTCATTGATGAGGACCAGACTACTGGCTGGTGGAGTCTTGAGCGAAAGAGAGGAAAGCAGGATGACGGACGTGCAGGAGACTGCAGCTCTCACTATGTCCATGGAGATACTTCTATCAGCTTGCACAGATGTCCCTCTGCATTGGACTTTAGCCATGAAGTCACTGGTAGGGGGAAAAACATTTACACCCAAAAAAATCTACAGCCTTTTGGAGACTGTCTTTTTCATGACACATGAGGCAGGTGTCACACACAGAGACACACCCCGTACCCCGAAGCTGTAACAAGAAGAGTAAAAGGAATGTGTAGCAGAAAGTATTACTACCTTGACAAACGCTGTGTGACTCAGCTTCATTTGGTTAGAAGCTGTAATTTACTGTGCTGTCCCAGTGTTTTCCTCACTGTGAGCTATGCTGGTGAAGAAATGCATGCTGGTCCTCAGGAGAAGCAGCAGCAAACACCCACAGTTCCCTAAGGGATAATCCATCTCCGGCATTTTCCTAGCACACTCTGACTTACTTGATGCCTCCAGAGGTGTGTTCTCAACCAGAGATTAGCTGGTCACCATGCTAACTTACTTAATTCTGACAAACTCACGCTACTGTCTCGTTCCTTTTGGAACCAGACAGCTTCAAAATCAATGCTTTAATCAATGCTTCAATTCATTCTTTGTATTCTTTTTTTTTTTAAAGATTAACCAAAGGCTTTATAAGTTTGGTAATGCTCAAATTAACAAGATGCCCACACAACTGGAAGTGTTAACCAATTAACTAACCTAGATATAAGTTGTTACCCAGGACTGCTCTCGATGCAAGCGTGGTTCTCCATGGCTCCTACATCTCTCCATTCTTTGTATTCTTAATATAAAACATAAGCCATCTTTTTAAAGACACAAATGTGTTAGTATTCACTCAGATACGGAGTGAGCAAATGTTTCTTTGCGATTGCTAAATTAGATGCCTTGGAAGCTCATTAACTCTTTATTATCACCCAATGCAATTCACTGACCCAGGGAATTTCCACAGGGCTCATGAGTCACTAGCTAACACTCTTTGGCTACTCCTTTCTTCCCTGGAAGTAATTCACTTAGAACACCTGAGTTTTTATACATTGAAACCCAGAATACAGCAAGATTCTCCAGGAAAACTAAGAAACTCCAGTTACATTTCCCAGAAAGTACTGGGAACTCCCTCGAGGGACCCTTCCACTTGTCAGGAATGTGCAATCAGGAAAAAAAATCACTTTCCCACTGACTCAGGTGGACACCTGGAAGCCTGGAGGAATGCTCACTGAGATGAATCTATTCACTCCGTGCCTCAGGCTTCATTAGATGTGGCTCCAGTGTGGCTCACCAGGTGGACCTTTCCCAGGAGGCTGCAGGAGGCTCCCTTGCTGAGCAATGGTGGAACATGCTCCTCTCCTGGGCTTTGGTATGTGAATTGCCTGCCGTTACATGGACGATAAAAAAAAAACCATTAAATTTCCATCTACTTTTTATCTCCATATTTTATACCCTGTTGTTAGACTTTCCATAAGTCTGAGACCACTGGGTGAAAAGACAAACTTAAGCCCTTAAGTAGTCTTTGTCTTGCTGTATGATTGCCTCACAGTCTCTTCATGCAACTCCCAGGCATTTTTCAACTACTGTGGAAAATAAGAGTGGCTGGTAACTAATTACCTACACAAAAACGGAGCGCTGATTTGGAGTTAAGAGAACACAGTAAGAAAACAAGTGTGTACATGCTGCAGAGTCCCCTTTAAACCCAAGTTTATCCATAGTCCATGGGTGTAGCTTCATGTACTTCATGAGTAGGAGAAACGGATTCTGAAAAGACCCAGTGCGCTCTCTGCCTGTGTGTCCAATATAATAAAGCCACACAGGATGCCCTGTGAAACCATCCAGGTCTAGATCAGTGAAGTTGAAATGATTGCTCTGTTAATTATTTTCCATGGATGGACAAGACAGCAAAGGTTGCATAATTGGAACATGACATAAGTATTATGAATTAAAACTCTGTTTGGCTAACAGAATCCAAGAATCATATTAGGAATTCACCCATGGACGATACATTATTCTTTCTGGATATAATAAAAAGGCATCTGTTCTGTTAAAAAAATATGACAAAACTTGATACAGTTTTTTCCTATTAGAAGTTTACTACCCAAGAGCTGCATGACGAGGTGAAAGGTCAAGACAAATGTATTGCTATGAAGAGTTAGTGTGATGTTAGCTTCTTTTCGGTTTAGGGAACAGGTATGTGAAATTTAGAACCCAGGGTTCTCCTCCCAAATTGAGGTAGAGGCTCTTCTACCTTCTTGTGTGCCCAGGAGTAACTCCCCTTTGTAAGTCACTGTCGCTATCACCTCCTCTCACTGAACAAGTCCAGCACTGAGATAAGCATTTTCTCTTGGGCTCCTGAAGTCCCTTCCATCAGCCTTGCAGCCTGGCAGATTATATGGTGGCTGGATCTAGGTGAGCTGTGACTTTTGTGTGTTTATGGTAAAACACTTCAGAGGATCTCTTAGGAACAAGGCTGTTTTCTTAAGTGTAGATTTAGCATTCACTTAAAGATCTCATTTTGGCTCATTAGATTTCTGCTCCCACACCTGGCCTTTTCATTTCTTTCCCCTAGAATTCTACCTCTGTCCAAAACATTCTCTATCATTTCAATCACATCAGCACATGTGGTTCTACCTAAATGATGGGCCAGAGCAAAATAAAAGACTAGAACCAAATGGCTTTCCCAGGGAAGAGGATTCAAACAGGAAACTCGGGGGTTGGGGGATGGGGAGGTGGGGGAAGGAGAAAATGGACCAAAAGGCAGAAAAATATGGAAATTACAGGAGGCAAAAGTGGAGCCAGGGTAATGAGGGTTAGACGTTCTTGCTTCCGGGCATAGATTTCTTCATTTCTCTTATTTTTTTGTAACTTGACCCCCATCTGTTACTTTGATTTTATCTTAAGTTGAGAAAATGGAAACCCCATGTGGTGTTGTGGAGCAAACAGGCTTCAGAAACTTCCAACCCTGGGCTTGAACTGGCAGTTTTTAAATTTGTTGAGATACTATGTCACATTTATGGTCCTCCCAGGCTTTCTCCCTGTTTAAAGGGGCTGCGGTGCTGCTCTCCAAGCTAATTGCAAGCACCAAAATGGCGCACTATCACCTGAAGTGTGATGCATGGCATGAGACAAGCATGGAGAATGAGGTCAAGTTCATCTGGCATGTGTAGCAGGGTATGGCAAGCCCTGCTGAAAGCATGATTCTGAGCTGAAAGCACAGCTTCCTACTTGAAGCAGCCTTTCAAAAATTCCACCAGTTAGTTTCCGATCTTTCAAAGAATTGCAGCAAGAAAGGAGGCAGCTGGGACTCCAGATCAAGCCCCTTCCGTGTAAAATAGTAATGGAAAAGTACAGTAATGTGCGGGTCTCTGCCTGCTTATCAAATATGATACAGATACAATGGAAGCCAACGCACAAAATTAAATTTGAAAAGGCAGGGCATACTTTTCCATGCAAATGATAGATGATGAAAGGAAAAAAAAAAGTCATGCAATTGAATGAGCAGCAGTTAATTATTCTTCAAAGTATTCCAAAGGCTCTGATCTTAATTAAAGGGTTAAAAGATGAGAGTACAGAGGTGGGTCCCCTTGCTGCTCTAGTGTTTAACCCTTTTATGCCTGAATGTTGTCCTAATTTTGGTTTATGCAAATACAAACATGGCATTCCCAAAGCCCTGGTGTGCCTTGAGGTCTTTTCATGCTTAAAAATCTTACTCCAAACTCTTCCCTTTCTCTTGTCTTTGCAGGATCCAAGTTCTGGAGAAGTTTTCACTCTTCCTCCAGGGTCACAAATCACTGGAGAGCTAACACCAGCATTCTATGGTCTTGGCCAAATAGAAATGTCTCTTTAGCTGTAGTTTAGCACAGTACATAAGGAGGTACTTGGTACTTGGTACTTTAACCCTCAGCCTAAGTTCTACCTATGGACACTTAGGATTCTTAAGCAGATTGATTTCTTGGATGCTGTAAAAATTATGTTACTTGAGTTGCTCTCTGCTTTGTAGGTTAAGAAAAATAGGTGATGGCTGATTTGACTTCTTTCATCCTTTGGCTAAATTTCTTTTATCTTAATTGAAAAATTTTATATAGAGAAAATGAAATCCCAGGGGTATGTTTATCTCTATTTTATTACTTACATTTCTGGTTTTTTTGGTTAATCTGTCTTAGGAGGGGTGTGTGGGCCATGTCATACATGGGGAGGGTAGAGGACATCTTGAAGGAGTCAGTTGTCTCCATCCACTATGCACCAGTTTCAGGGATCAAACTTGGCTTGTTACCCTTGGTGACAAATGCCTTTACCTACTGTCTCATCCTGCCAACTCTACATGGTCAATTTGACATAAAATATCCTCTGAGACCCTCATTCTTAGGAGAGAAAAGCTTGCTGTACACATAGAAAATCCCATGAAATATGTTCATTTAATCAAAGTAAAAATACACAGGCTACGCAGGAAGTGAATAAAGGAGAGGGCTACCTTAAACCAGTGTTGACTTCTGTAGTTTAAAATTTATAATGACATAGGAAAAATTGTACTGATAAAGACACAACTGGGCTATGTATACAGACACTAATTGGAAGCAGCTGAAAACGGTAAGAGGAAAAATGATCTACTTGGACAGTTTCCTTTATTGTGGGTGGGCTAGTTTGTCAAGTCCCTGAAGCCTCCCCAGAGCTGTGTCCCAAAGGCTGAATTGCAACATATACCAAACATAAAAAGCAGAGTCCACATCTACAAAAGATGTGTGTGCTTCCACAACTTAGGTGGGTATTAAATAAAAGAGTGAGATCCTGAGTAATCCATTCAATGGCTCATCTTGCTTTTTCATATAATTTTGTGTGCATGGAGATGAGGTCATCAAGAGCCACCTGCATTTACCTTCTTTAGGATAACTAACATTGATTTGTGACAGAAGATAAAGTATAGTAAGCAAGTCATGTGTGAGTAACATAACACTGAGTTCGTGGGCTACCTTTACTATCAAAGTACATTCAAGATGGAACCCCTGGGACCCACAGCATCCAGTGTTCTGAATGTCCATTCCTTCACTTTCACAAAGAATTGCCATCATTTCACTGGTGACAAGCTCACATGGTCATGTGAGGTCTATTATCTGATGGAGACCTATCCTTCTCATAACCATCTGTGGATCCCAGAGTACAAGGTGAGAGATTATCAAAATAATTTCCTGAAATTAAGGCAAAATAATGAGAAATAGATTGAAGTCAAACTTATGGAGAGATATTTACTAGATCATGACTCCTTGAACTAGTTGAGATTCACAAAGATGGAAGGAAGAGATGCTAAGGAAAGGCTGATTCAATCTTTTCTTGCCTCGTTCAAACTCTAGGAAAAATATAGGCCCTTGAAAATAACATCATTAAACAAGGTGTGGTGGGAGACAAAGAGAGACAGATCTCTGAGTTCAGACTCTAGCCTGGTCTATGGAGAGCATTCTAGGATAGCCAGAGCTGCACAGAGAAACCCTGTCCTGTTGCTAAAAACTAAATAAATAAACAAAATAAAAGGGCAAAGGGAAGAAAGAAAACATCATTATTCTGTGAGATTAAAAAAATAATAGTAATTTCACTTTGAATTATTCCCCAAGAAAGCAACCCAAAGGAGAAATATAATTTCCTGCAAAACTAAAGTGCCATGGAAGGCCGAAATACCAGGAAACCACACAAACTGGTCCAAGAATAGTTGAACAAAGCAGAACACATTAATGAAATTTACCACATGACTTTCATGGGCAATTTAGTGGCTAAAGTATATAAAGCAGTACAGTTATGAAAGGTAAGAGACGTGGGATAGAATGACCTTAACAAGTATTAAATTGTTCTCTTGGTGACAGAGGGCATCTCAGCATTTGTTCGAATCACCGAAACCTTTCTTCATTTAACATGGGTTGGGTCAGCATCCAACAAGTCCTTAGCACCTAAAGGTAAGACCACTGGGCATTTGCTCCCTGACCGACCATGCAGGGAGAAAGCCATGGGTTACTGTCTGTTTCTAGACAAACCTCTACCCAGACTTTACCTGGTTTGCATACATCTAATGTTCATCTGATACATCTCTGGGAAAACGAAGGCAAGCCATAAGGTGAGATACAAGAATTCCCTTTCCCCACGGTGTGACATTTCCACCCCAGCAGGTCTCTCACAGACCTCCAGGAGTCTTTTATACTTAAAGCACTATGTAGTCAAGTATATAACATGACTTATGGGACTGAGGACAGGCACACTGACAAATCTCCATCTATCTTACTTTATATCAGAAAGTCAAGTGCCTGAAATGTTAAACAAAATAACTTGGAAACCTTAAGAAAATGGTGTTTGAGGAGATAGACATGTGTACCTTGATTTGAATATTATGCACAGTCTAGAGCAATGGTTCTCAGCTTCCCTAATGCTGTGACCCTTTAATAACAGTTTCTCATGTTGTGATGATCTCCAACCGTAAAATTATTTTTGTTGCTACATCAAAACTGTAATTTTTTACAGGTATGAATAGTAATGTAAGTGTCTGTGTTTTCTGATGGTCTTTGGTGACCCTGATGAAAGAGTCCTTTGACCCCCAAAGGGGTTGCCATCCACAAGTTAAGAACCACTAGTCTAAATGTATTCAAAACATCTCCTTGTCCTCCATAACTGTGTATAATTTTTGTGTACCATTAAAAATGTAAATAAATGGCTCACTCAAAACATGGGAGGTGGCTGGTGAAACTGCACATTTTTTGAAGTGTCAGTTGATTGTGAAGTCAAACAGGGCATTATAAGGTACCTGACAAACTCACTCCAATCTTATTTGAACCAAAACTCTCGACATTTCAGTATTACTCTGAAATAGTCGGTGGAGTTTTTATTTAACCAGATTGCCAAGAAAGCAAAGCTGTAGACCAGGAGATGTTAAGAAAGTGTCTGATTCAAAACTCTGAACCTTGTGGTAGACCTAGTGCTAGTATTTAGCTCAAATTCCTAAGAACACATTCTCCTCTATGGAAAGGGGTTACTAAGGGCACATCTCGACTTTGCCCAAACACTTCCAGCCTGACGCAGTCACAACACTGAACAGTGCATTCCATGTTGGGTCTTTTCAGATGTTTGTAACATTCTATCTTAAGTTGATCCAAAATTTGCCTCCTTCTGAACTTCAGACCATTCATCTTAGCTCTTTACTCTGGAGCCAGAGCACAGATCCACTTCCTTCTCTGTATCATAGAATCTGTGCTATGTGAGGGCAGCTGCTCTATCACCTCACATCTGTCCTTTGTGCCTTTGGCTGCTCTGCACAGAGTTTTTCTTCACCTCTAGGGAGACATTCCATTTCACAAACTTCAGCTCACAATGGTTCCTTTAACACGTTTAAAATTATAGTACCTGGAGTTACACTGTACTTCCACATACATTCTGAACAGCACAGGACTTGGACATGTGATTAATTTCTGAATGTGAGACACTGTGCTTTTATTAATAGAGTCCAACATCAGCACCCCTCTGTTGTTGGCTCATATTGACCTGCATCCAATCCAAATACCTGGATCTTTTCACACTTATGTAATTGGTGTTTTTCATTCCACCAGTCACTCAACAAATATTGCCTCCAAGAAAATTATTTCCACACTAAAATCTGACAAGTTTTCCATAAGATGATTGAGAGACAAATAGACCTAGTAAACACAAGTAAATTTGACCCACAGTTGAACCCGAGTTTTACTTCTCCATGAATTTAAAAGCTATGAGTTGTTAAGGGCAACTAGATCCAATCGTAAGTGAACCTGGAACACATTTGACAAATGAGGCTAAATTGAGTCTCATTTTAGTTGTGTGTGCAAATGAGTTTGTTCAGAGGGGCCATGTAGAGACTCATAAATACTTGATCCTATCAACAGCTTGATAATCAGCAGAAATAAAATTTTTAGCTGTGAGTCAGAATATGTCATATTTAGAAATCATGTAGTGTTCCCAGTTGCTTTCTGATTAAGCCAAATATGCCCATTAGTGTTAAAACAACTAGACACAACTTAGCATCACCTGGGAAGAGAGTTTCACTGAGGATTTCCAGTATTAGGTCGGCTTGTGAGCGTGTCTGTAGGGGATTGTGTTAATTGATCTGGGAAGACTCAGATCACTATAAACAGCACCATTCCTAGGTAAGAGGTCCTGAGCTCTGTAAAAGTGGAGGACCAGAGCTGAGCCCACGCAGATGAGCAACATACCTGCCTTCATTTCTCTCTGTCCTTGATGTGGATGTGGTGTGACAAGTTGGGCAAGTCCCCGTTGCTTTGACTTCCTCAAATGATGAACTATAGATGTGGAATTATGAATCAAATATCTCTCCTCTTCTCTAAGCTGCTTTTTATTATTTTTAATAACACCAACAAAAATGAAACTAAACCCAAAAGTAGAATTCTTCGATTTTTGATGCACCACATATTCATATACATAGATATACTACCATTGAGTATAAATACCCCAAATACTCACACAATTCCCAGAAAGGTGCTAAGCTACCAAAATCGCCATATGCAGCCTTTACAATGTAAACATCTTTATGTTTCAACAAGAGCCTTTTGTTTTATTCCTTATTACTTAAATTTGTCCTTTCAAAATTTCATAAATATGTACAACAGATTCTCGGATCTCTCATCCATTCCTGTCAGCTTTCCCAGACCTCTCTATAAATCCCATATAAACATCGTTGTTTGTGACCCACTGAGTTTAATCTGGGTCATATATGTTCACCACAGGAGCTGGGTGAGCTTATCAGTGACTGAAGACTGAGGACAATGACTTCTCTTCTAGAATTGTTCAAAAGCCTGTAGTTCAGCAGGGAGGGGTAGGGCCGGGTGAGTCCCTCTCTCTTCTCTGACTGACTGTTATGGGACCCCTGCACATAACCACAACTGCTATGAGTTTACCGTCACAATGCCCAGATGTCTGTTTGCAACCCATCTCTCTATTCTCTGATGAGGCTTTATTCATTTGGGGGCATCATTTGTTAAAACTCAAAGCTCTAATTCATCTTTTGTTTTAATTGTTAGCCAATCTGTCAATTATAGAATCAATGCAAGCTCTCGGCTAGATGGAATTAGGGGAATCTGCCAAGCCTAGGCTTTTGTATACATTGAGAACAGAGGTCTGGGGAATCAGCCTTCACCCAGCAGCACATGTGTGCTCACTCTGGGTACCCTGGTAAGCAGAGAAAGTGGACGAAGCACCAGAAACTGGCCTGAAACAGGGGAGAACATATCAAGAAGAGAAAGTACAGATGAGCAAAGATAACTGACCCGGAATGAAGCTGTCCAAAGTGAAGTTCTATGATGTTCCGTTAGTTTTGTTGTCTGAGGTAGGGGACTGATGGAACAATAGGAAGAAAGGTGAGAAGGGATGTATGAAGACAGACATGAGTTTGAGGAAGGGCCCATATGTCATGTACTTATGAATAAAAGAGTCCAAGAAACCTTTTTGCATATTGTGTGTTGCATACAGTGACAGAAAGCACTTCACAGTGAGTTATCACTGCAGTTGGCAAAGTATAGACTGGTTCCAGGTATATTCAGTTTTTAATCTAATAAAAGTACTTAACCTGAAGATTTTATGTTGCTAATATCATGCTAGGAATTGCATCAAGGCTACATTTTATAGCATGGGGAGCTTTGCAAAGGTGTCTATAAGGTACCTTCCCAAAGCACTTCTCACAGATTCGCAACTTTGGGGATCACCTTGGGAATATTTTAAGGATCACAGTATAATTCCAAAGAATAGTTAGGATGAAGAAGCACTGCTTTGCCGACTGCCCTGACTGCCCTGGTGAGAAGCTCTAAGTGGGAGCAAGAGAAGCAGAAGAGAGGCACACTCCTTTTCCTTGAGCTGCGGTAGGGGCCTGAGATGGTTGGGAAAGCATGCACTTGGAGAAAGGCCATGGTGGGTGTGACTCTGGTGTACCCTGAACAAGAGGGCCATCCTCAGAACACTGCCAGACTGCTACATATGCACAAGTGCAGCTTGAAAATGTGAAAACAGGTTCAGCAGGCTCTACAACGGGCATAGGAGAGGCCTGAACAAGTGCTCCACCTTCTCCTTAGATCCCAGGTAGCCTTTAACTGTGAATGTGGGGCCCTCTGCTTCCAGGGCAGAGTCTTCAGTTTCCCAAGAAAGTCTCACAGTCACACGTGCTGCAGAGCTGTAGGTCAGAAGGACTGTGTCACTCTTAGGAACCAGATACAGGGTTGCCATGTACCTGCTTGGAGCCAGATGCTCCCTGACCTGATAGCAGCAATGGAAGAACTTCTCTATTTCTAAAACTCTGACCCTGTAGATGAGTCGGGAGAAAATGGGTGCTTTGGAACTGCTGGCCTGATAGAATTGAAGCCACACTACCTACACTGACAGCACTCTTGTCTAAACACACACCAACGTTCTTGCTGTCCTAGAAGAGCTTTCCAATCTTCAAGTGATACATTCTAGGCAAACCTAGCTCCACATTGCACATTCTAACAAGAGTGCAGGGGGTCTGAGATTCTGGAAAACTTGCCTAAAGATACCAGTGCCTGGAACTCCTACTAGCTGCTGCTGCCAGCCAGGAGTTGCAGACTGGTGGAAGGTACAGCTTTATCGAAGTCCAAGCTTGAGAAAATAGTATGCAAACTACATGCCTGACAGATGCTAAGCATCCCTCAGTTTTAAAAGAGTAAGCAGTCTCTGGGTCTATGGCAGACGACTCCAGCACTTGACCATTTTTTGTTCTCCAGCAATAATTCCTTAAAAGATGAAGACTTGATCTATGTCTTCTTCAAAGGTGTTATTCTTCTTCCTTGATCCCATGTGTTCCTATAAGCACACCAACTTTGCAAATGAAAGCCAGTGGTAGGCAAAGGGACAGTGTGTGCACCGTATGAGTGGGGTTAGTTTTTGAAGTGGACACAGATGCCTAGCATAAGCAAGAACCCTGTAGGCTTTGTTTATTTTTGCATATCAATGCTCAGCTGAGGGAAAGCCATTTCTTCAATATAAATTATTGTTTAGCTTCTCTCTAATTTTCAGTCTGTTCTGTCATGGTCATCCAAGGTTGACAATCAAAGGCTGAAGTATTAGTTCCTTTACAAAGAGAACCCGAGAGAGACCCTGGTTAGGGGATTTGGGCAGTGAGGCCTCAGATTAGGTGTAACGGGAAATCTTTAGTTAATTCCACTTTCTAGAAAGGAAGTGGGGGGGGGCGTAGCGCTCAACAAACAAGAACAGGCAAGTGAGGGCAGGCAGACATTGGCTGGCAACTCCCATGCTTCACAACTGTTAATATATGTGGGACAAGATCCTGTGGGCAGAGAGAGAGGAAGACAAGGAAGCTCTCTCTTGCAAGCTGGAGAAAATAAAAACTGCTAGGGACTGAGGGAATGAATTTTCAGGATACCCTGCTCTACCAGAACCAGGTTAGACACCTTCAGCCAGAATCGGTTCATTTTGACTGGGCTTACATGTTTTGGGGAGAGAGGGAAAGGGGCTCACATCTTTAACCCTAGCACTTAGGAAGCAGAAACAGGTGGATATCTAAGTTCCAGACTAGTCAGGGCTACTTGGTGAGATCTTGTCTCAAAAACAAAAACAAACACAAAACGTCACAACAAAAAAACAACACAAACACCCAAAACCAAAAAAAAAAAAAAAAATACCCAAAACAATACCCACCCCTGCAAAAACAAAACAAAAGAAACAAAAAAACAAACTCTAATAATGCATGGTAAAGTGAATCAAAGGAGAAAAAGCTAAAGAGAGGAGAGGAGCAAGGAGGAAGTTGTATAGGAAAGAAAGCATTTTAGTTCATCAGAACTAGTTCAGTGTGTCCAAAGGGAGGCTGAGAGTCAAATTTCCTCCAGGAAAGCCTTACCAGAAAGACTAAGAACAGGAACTGGCCTGGCTACCAAGAAGACTCGGCTTTCTAACCTTCACATTTTAATTGCAACTTTTTGTTTTTTGGCCCTGGCCAAGGCTCTTATCTCTCAGGTCTATCAGGAAAGGGCAAGTTCTGGGTAGGTTCCTGGGGTTCCCACTATGTAGGGCCATTGGGTTGGGTTGTATGCTCTCTTCTTCCACCCTGCCCTATGCTCTCCTCCCTACCTATGACAACAGTTTTGTTTCTGAGGAGAAGTCAGTGTAAGTTTAGAGGGCCTATGACATGGGTATTGGTTTATAATCCATTTGAGAAAATCCTGAGAACAGAAATCATGACAGTCAAAGGTGAGAAACATGGAGGCCAAAGACGCCCAAGGTACAGAATGATTGTAATTTGCCCCAGGAGGCTCCAAAGTGTAAAATGGCAATAAGCCAGTCATTGTCCTTTGTGTGCCCACAATTCTTTTGGCAAACAGTTATTTCAGATGTATACTTCATTTTTGTTCTCAAGATATATTGTTCCTTTCCAATGGTTAAGGATGTTTCCCAGTCTCTTGCTCAGAAATCATACTGTGAGGTCTTAATTATCCAAATATGAAACTGTGACACTGAAGCATATCAAGGAGCCACAAGGATTTTCCTGAAATCAGCAGAACACGCATGAAACTGGTAATAATTAAAATAGTCTGCCCTGAAGAATGTGCAGCGGGTTGCACTTTCTTCCCAACCGAGGAAAGCAAATATTCCTCTAAGAATCAGCAAGCTACAATAACAATATTTTCTCCAATATTTTTGAAGGGAGTTCCTTCTAGGCACTTAGGTACAGAGGAGAGTTCTGGTGCTCCAAATCAAATCATTTTTCTGCTTTCTTCTGCCATTTGCAACTGTGTCTGTAGTCACGGAGAACTGTGCTGCTTAGGTGAAGGAGGAACAGTAACAAGAGGAAGGAGTCAGGAACTGTGCAAGCTCTAGCCTTCTGCTTCTGCAGAGCAGCTCCTCCACCCCCTTGTCCCCATGCTAGTGGCTTGAACATCCTGTGACACCACACAAGGCTGATGAAGACCTTAAAGTCTTGGGAAGACTTTAAGCCTTGATTCTGTTTGCTTGTTCTTTGTGGGTTTGTTTTGCTTTGTAAGAAGAGATCTCACCTGTGAATGAAGGACTGCATACAGTTTTCCAGACAGGGTGACTGAATCCTCATGCTGATCAATAGCAGCAAAGGAGCTATGGAAATGCCAGGATGGCTGTGGACAGGGAGCAAGAAGAATGGCATCTGAGGGGCAGGTAGGAGGCCTGGCAGGGGTGAAGGAGAGCAGAGACACGTTCTAACCCACAGGTATGGGGAAGCTGTTCAGGGTTGAAGGTAAGATTGCTTAGATTTGTGGTTTAAAAGAGATAGCATATGCCCACATGCTATGGCAATAGGGCAGAAGTCAATACTAAAGAAAATTGAGGATGGAGAGAAGAGAGAACAAATGTAAAAAAAAAAAAACCCACATGCTGAAATTCTGTTCTACATTAAGAAGAAAGGAAATTCTGACAAAGACTACAACCTGGATAAAACTTGAGAATGTTATGCTAAGTGAAACAGTCACCAAAAACCTAAACAGAACAAATGACTGTATAGTACTATGTATATGAGGTCTAGGGAGGTCGCAGTTTTGGAGATAGACAATACAGTGATTGCTACTGATGAAGCACAGTGGGACAGAGTGAGATGGGCTGCAGAAGCCAGTGGTGGTGATGGCCGCACCGCAATGTGAATAGACTTCACACCACAGAATGTCATGTTCTCTGTGTTTTACATAATAAAACATAAATTTAAAAGGAGAGAATGGCCAAGAAGAGGGGTTTGCCAGTGAGACCCCAATCTGAAGGAAGGATGGGGACAGGTTCTTGAAGAGTTTGAAAGTCAATGTATGGATGTGAAGTCTCAGTAAAATTGATGACCAGATTCTATATCTGGAGCTATTCTTTTTTTTTTCATTAATTAATCACTTTACATCCCTATCGTAGACCCCCTCCCTCCTCTACTCCCAGTCCCACCCTTCTATCCCGTCTTTCCCCTTTCCTTATTCCCCTTTCCCTTCTCCTCCAAAAGGAGACACCTGTGCCTGTATCAACCTGCCCTTGCATATCAACTTGGATCAGGACTAAGGGCATCTTCCTACTGAGGCCATGAATGCAGGCCAAGTAGGGGAAAGAGATTCAAATCCAAGCAACAGAGTCAGACACAGGCAGGGAAAATGAAAGTGGGGGTCCCTGAACAGGAAACACCCAATCTCCAGTTGTTGGGGCTCCCACATAAAGACCATGCTGTACATTTGCAACATATGTATAGGAGGCCCAGGTCCAGCCCATGAATGCTCTTTGGTTGGTAGTTCAGGCTCTGTGAGCCTCCATAGTTCAGGTAGTTGGCTTTGTAGGTCTTCTTGTGGCATCCTTGACCCCTCTGAGAGGGAGGGGCTATTCTTAAGGAATGTACTATATAAGCAATGTCTAAGGAAGGGACATCTGCTTCTCTGACCTAGCAGATACACAGTTCAGATTTTTACTGAGTTTACCACTCCATAAATAATGTACCAGTCCTCTGCTGGCCTATTGCTTAGTTGGGCTGGGTCAGAAGCCTCCACAGTATTAATGTTCACAGAAGGATCCTGGATGAGAGCTAAGGCAGGGAAAGGGAGGCCCCTGAATAGGGAACACCTAATCTCCACCTGTCAAAATGAATTACTGAAGTCTCATATTTCATGTTCTGTAGATGCTTAATGGATGATATAAGCAAGTATTCTGCATAAAAAAGCCACCTAACCTGAGGCACAGTGGGAAGAAAAGGACAGTTAAGTCTCCTATACTTGTGTTTCTGCTTAAGTAATGATGAATGAGTGGTTTGGTAAGGAGATATACTAGAAAAAGAGAATTCTATCTTTCAGGTTACTCTCAAATTCTATTTTTGTCCTTCCTTTGGGAGGTTTTTATAGAGTGAGCCTTTCATGGAGAAACCCATGATCATTGTTTTCTTCAGTTAGCATACAGACAGGATATAGTCATTGATATTGTAGATGGGGTTCATTCTTGCACTAACGTATACAAGAGTCTCTGTAACTTTCCATTACCTTGGCAATGTGGAGGACTTCCTGTTGTCAAGGGCACACAGTGAAGATATGGAGGGAGCACTTCTACTGATTTTTAAGGAGTGGAAATATTATTTAAGAACAGGCTTAGGGACTTCAAAGCATTTGTGTTTCCATTTGCTAAAGTGCAGCTTCTCCGAGAGGCTATTCTTAGTGAGAGTTAAGCTAGATGAGATCTGTCAGGCTTTTACAATCACCAACATTGGAAGCTGTTTAAATTCTTAGTCATTCAAAGGAAGAACGTGTCTTAGGAGTTTTTCCATTTCTTTTAATCCGTGTTTAAACTTTGAATGCATTATCCACTCATGCCGTGGATGCTGACATAATGGTGGTAGTGTCTGTAATGAGATGTATGCTCAACCCATCCCATGATCCCAACAGCCAAATAGCATGCTGTACCCTCATTTTAAGGTTAGCACTTACCAAGGTCACACAGCCAGTAAGCTACAGCCTCAGTGGGAACCTGGTACAGCACAGAGCTGCCTCTGAACACTCCACCCACTGGCTTACCTGAGCATGTTAATTAAAAAGAAACAGACAAAACCCCCTTTTACTCTATCATGGAATTCCTGCCATACTAAACTGGATGTGCACGTGCATCCCCAGGGGAAAGTGGCAATATACAAGGTCACCCAGAGGCCACAGGACAGTCCCAGCTCTGTTTACCTAAACTTCACAAATATCTCTGGTGCTTGTAACTCTGTACGGCCCTCATCCCATATAGGACCATGGCTGTGGCTGAGGCATTTGCCTTTCCACAGAACACAATCTATAGCTGTCACCAACAAGCATACCTTGTCCCAGAACAAGGCATGAGGTAAAATAAACAAAAAGACAAGTTAGTTTCAACTTCAACATTATTGACTGAAAAGCCAGGGGCTGGACTGGAGCATGGGCTATATCTTTGATTATCATCTCTGTTACCAAACAAAACAAAACAGCCAAAGACAATAGCCTTTTAAAGCAGTTATTTGACCGCACTAAACACAATAAGCGTATACCAGTGTATGAGCACACAGTGCAGTTGCACAATGGCCATCAGAGAAGGTGGAAACCGTGAGATAAAGCTCAGAAGTTAGGAGTTTCTGATCTTCACGGAAACACTTCCTTAGTTCATTATTCATCTGTTGGGAATTTTTATTTGAGTATTTTCTAACCATGACTGAAATGGGAGAGGACATAGATTCATTTGGTTTTAATCTTAATATTTTAAAAAGAAAACCATGTAAAATAAGTAGACACAATGTATTTTTCCACTTAAAATTGTTTAAAATTTTATTTTTTGTGTGTTATGCATACGTGTATACATGTGTGCGTATGCATGTGTGTATGCATGTGTGTAAGCATGTGTATATGTGCATGTATGAATATGTGTGTACGTGAGTGTATGCATGTTTGTAAATGCATGTGTGTATATGTATGCATATATGTATGCTTGTGTGATTCAGGGTGGTGTATCTGTATGTGTATGTATGTGTTAGCATGCATATGCATGTGTAGGTATGCATGTGTGTATGCATGCATGCAAGCATGTGTGTGTGTGTGCTTGTGTGTGCACACATGTGCATGTTTATATGTGTATATGTATGTGTGTGTGCACGTTTGTATGCATGTGTGTGTGTGCATGTGTGTTTATGCATGTTATTCACATGTTTGGTATATGCTCAGGAAGGTCCAGCTGTATCAAAGTATGGAGGGAAATGTAGAAACCACAGCAAAGTTTTGGGTGTTTTTCTTGCTCACTTTCCACCTTATGGCCATGACACAGGGTCTCACACTGAACTGGAAGCTCTCCATTTCGGCTATACTGGCAGGCATGGGAAGTCTCTGTATTGTAACCTCAGGCTTTTCCACCCAGGCCACAGTTCCTGAAATAATGACTCTGAGACTTAATTATTTCTGAGTAAATGCCTAGGCCATAAATTTGAGATTGTTCCCCAACTAGCTTGTAACTTAATTGACCCCTTTATTCTTTTCTATGAGTGCCATGGCTGGTTACCTCTTCTCAGTTTCAGGCATTGGTCTCCTCAGAGTTTGGAGTGAATCTGTTCTCTCACCTGACTCTATCCTAGAGTTCCTCCCTTCCTACCAGAATCCTCACCTCCTATTTCTTGCTTCAGCTAATAAGCCCTCAGATTTTTATTGAAAAGTGATATTCCATACAGCACATAAGAGATTGTCTCTACACTGCATGTCAGCTCGCCCTTCCCCCAGTGCAACTACATGCATGTGCAACCTTGGTTGAATACTTTGTGTGAACATTGGGGATTTGAACCCCAGTCCCTGCACTGGCACAGTAAGCACTCCTACCCACTGAGCCATTTTTTCCAGTCTCCTCTTCTTTGTTGCATTGCTTGCATTTGTTAGTATCGCCTCAGGACTTGGTTAAAATGAACTTACCCTATGTGCAAACACTCTCAGTAGTGTTATTTGCAAGAGGACTGGTCACAAATAAATATAAAGTCAGATATTCTAGAATTCATGTTAAATACCTAAATGTGGCATTTCAGTTTTCTAATATCACTGAATACACTAAGAGTAAGTGCACTTTTATTAAAAACATAGCAACTATATTCGTTTGCCCTTATATTTTTATGGATGACTACGCTATGCTGATGATCAAATACAGGATCCAATGCATGCTAGGAAAATTCTCCAAATGATAAGCCATATACTCAGCTTTTGATATTTTTAAAATTATTTCTTTCAATTTTTAAGATTATAATATAATCACATCACTTTTTCTTCTCTTTCCTTCCTCCAAGTCTTTCCATATCTTCCCTTAATCATTCATATATATATATATATGTATGCATACACATGCATATATGTATTTTGATTGAAAAGGTTGTATTTATGTATTTAAAAATATATACATATATATGTACATTTATCTATACATGTACATATATATATATTTAGGGATATAAACTGTATTTATATTGCATTTATATATTTATACAATTTATTAATACTATAAATACACATATTATATACTTATGTATTATGTGTTTAGGAATTGTCAACATTATATATATATAGATATATATACAATATAATACATACATATATTATATATATTTCTAAATACATAAGTACAACATTCTCAATCTGTATGTTACTTGAATGTACATGTTTTCAGGGCTGACACTTTGGTATTGGATAACAAACTTAGTGTGCTCTTCCCTGGGGAAGACTATTTCTCCTGCACTCAGCATTTTTTAGTTGCCTGTAGTTCTTAGGTTGAACAAGTACAATACCAATAGCCATGTTAACACGGAAAGGGAAAGCTCACAATGTCTCAACCTGATCGGTTCAGTCTGGCTTCACATTCATGCTCCCCTTTCTGTCCTTGAAACCATGCAAGCTTTTTAAAAAAGCATACTTATGAATAATCTCTTTCAACAACAGCAATCAACAAAGTTATCATACAAGCATTTCAAAAGGAATGTTTTAACTGCCTTGCTCCTATAAGACACTTGTCAGGTGAATGAACCCATTTTGAGAGATTATGAAATGATGTTACATAGCCTCGTAAAGACACTTGTAACTCTGGGAAGAAAGTGCAATAGATAGGCTGCTTTATTGCATGATGTGGAATCTTTTTATCCCCTAGTGCCAGAAATGGAATCCAGGGCTTGGCTTACAGTAGGTGAGTGCCTTTCCCTGAGCCCTTTTCAGACTCTGTAATCAGAAATGAGCAATGTGCTAATCACATCAGTGCTTTTCAGGCACCAGACTGCCAGCTGCTTCCTTTTCAAGAACATCTGTCAACAGCATCGTGTGCATAAGAAGCTGAGATGGGAAATCATGGGTTTAAGATGCACCAAGCCAAATGCTGTCCTGTAGAACGGATCCCAGTGTCAAAAGGCATAGCGCGTAGACACATTCAATGGCCCCTTCCTCAGTGGGATTTCAGAAGAATAGGTCAATAGATCTCAGTTCATTTTGATCAGTTAATTATGATTAATTATTGCATTCCCTGGCTAAGAGCAGGATGTCAGAAAGCAAAGGAAAGTTGTATTGACCTAGACACTTATTCCTTTCCCTCCATTAATGACATTCTGTCTTGGAAATAAAGCTCAACGTGTAAGAAATTCAGGTCTAAAGGCCAAGAGCTTGAAGCAGAGGAGACACACATCTAACACAACCTATTTCTGGGACACTCAAGACAAATATTCCTGTAGAATAGATGGCATTTTACTCTTCAACAGAAATGTAAGGTAAATCAGGCATATAGCTTGAAACTTCCTAGTAGCCACAACAGTAAACATATTAAAAAGAAGCAGACAGTGCTAAATTTTAATTTTGTGTTATTAACTCAAATAGTCACCACAATTATCATCGAAAATATTTAAGAAATTCAGAAATTGTTCACCAGGCACAAAGCCACTCACTTTAAATCCTAGCATTCAGGAAACAGAATGGAGTTTCTCTGTGAGTTTAAAACTAGCCTGATCTATTTAGTGAGTTCCAGGCCAGCCAAGGCTACATATGGAAACATTGTTTCAAAAAATACCTTTGTGTTTCAGGTGGGAGAACTCAGAAGCATTTCACAAACGCTAGCCAGGAGATCTAGTAAAGTACAGGCAAGTCCCTAGCTTATGGCACAAATTAATTTGAACTAACTACATTTAAATGTCCAAAAGCCAGCACATGTGGCTCGTAGCCTTTGCCATCTTAGGCTTCAATGACTAAGAAACCACATAGCAGCAACAGTAAACAGCTAATGTTTACAAGCATTTCCTGTGTAACTAGCCCTCTCTGTAGAACCTCTAAGAATCCCCTAGGCCTCAACTACAGTTATACTGGAATTTGACAGGTGAAATTGTGGCACAAGAAAGTCTAGGTGTCCCTGCCAGAAGACACAGCCATTAAGCTGTGCTGCACACACTGGAGTTCCTGTCAACACAATCTAATAACCTCCTTTCAGTCCATTATCGCTATCATTGGAGGTGGGAGGCACACAGCTATCACAGGTGGACACAATTCTTTTTATAGGTAATAAAACCAAGGTTTTACATTGGGAAAAGCATATACATGCTCAAGAGAAGTCTAGTCAGATATTTAGTGAGAGACAGTCATATTGAAATTGATAAAAATGTACCTAATTAAGGATATTCTTAGTTTGGTGGCTATTAATACATATGGAGGAAGAGTCACATTAAATATATATTGTTAGGGCAATAACTAATAATACATGGCAAGCAGATAAGTTAAGTCTTTGTGATGTCAAACATTCTAAAATACGTATTTTGTTGTATTACGATCTATGTGCAGGTATAAGCATGTATGTGTTAGTATGCATGCACATATGTGCATGTGGAGATCAGAGGTCAGTTTGTTGTGTTATTCTGCAAGAAAAGTCCAGCTTGTTTCTTTGAGGCAGAGTTTCTCTCTGAGTCATAGAAACTACCATGTAGACAAGGTGTGCTGACCAGTGAGCCCCAGGGATCTGTCCAGTTTTACCTCCCCAGCACTGGGATTCCAGCAGGAACTACTTCTTTGGCTTTTAACGTGAAGGTTCAGGAGTGAACTGCGGTCCTCATGCTTGCGTAGCAAGCCCTTTCCTGGCTGAGCTATTTCTCAATCCCCTTACTTTCAAACTAGCATTTCTCTTGGGAACTCAGAAATGCCATGACTTACTGATGGTTGCCGTTTTCCAGCCTGGGAGTGAGGTAGGTTTTGTGGTACTTGAAACTTAAGCAATCCTGGAAGGGCTCAAAGGCAACTGGCCACAGCTGATTGTGTTAGTGAGAGCTGATAGGAAAAGCTGAAGAGGCAGACGCAGAAAGATTGTGAGTTTGAGGGCAGCCTAGGCTACACATTTTAGGGGCTATCACTCCTGCTGCAGACAAGAAAGCAGGCAAAAGTAAAATCCCTGGAGCTCACATCAGTTGATGAGTTATGGGTTCAGTGAGACCTTGACCTTACAGGAGCACTCAAGTATGTACACACACACACACACACACACACACACACACACACACACACATGCTCATAGGAATGCACACAGACATATAATACACATGATGTATTTTTAAAGCTGGCCACAGAGCCTCACAGAATGCTATGCCAGCTGTGCAGCTCATCTGCTTGCTCCTTCTAGATGATCTGAATGTCTGTATGCTCCTTCTAGACGGTCAGACTGTCTGCTTGCTCCTTCTAGATGGTCAGACTGTCTGCTTGTTCTTTCTAGATGGTCAGAATGTTCGCTTGCTCTTTCTAGATGGTCAGACTGTCTGCATGCATGAGGAGCCCAGCTTATGATGCCAAGTCAATCAGTGTCCAACCTTTTCTCTTCAGCAGTTCCAAACTCTCCCTCCTTGGACCACTATTAAATGAGAAAGCTGGATAAGAATCTCACCTTATTCTGAATTTACTCACTCATCCCACAAATATTTCCTGTGCACCTACTGCTCACTGGCCACTGTTATCAGCATACAGAGCCCGGCGTTGAGAAATGACGGCGCCTCATGGTGCATGGGAGCAGGGGAGTACAGGAGCAAGTGTTGCTGAAGGCATGCTCGGAGTCAGATTTGTTTTTTCAAGGTGGCCTCTGATTCAACCAGGACCTTTGGTCACCTGTTCTGCTCAAACACTAAGAGAACACCCAACAGGTATGCGGCTGTGTTCCAGGACTCTGGTAACCCCTCTGCACACTACCAAAGGCAGGGTGACTACCCAGAAAGCCGCTGGGTCAGCCTGCCCCCACCCGTGTCTGCAGTGACTTTTGCCTGGCTGAGAACTTTCCTTTCTTTTTGTAGGCCAAGCACACAAACAGCATTGTTTTAAAGTGCTGTGAAGTAGAGAGAGGCAAGGCCCTGCTCACTTGTGTAACAGCAAATCTACTTTCACTCTTGGGTAGGCTGCTACCGATTTCAGAACGGAGCAGCTGCCTTCTCTGTATGTGGAAAAGCTGGCCTCAAACCAGCTGGGTTTTTTTTTTCCCTCTGGCTCTGAGAGATTGGTACTCTGGAAGATTTTGTTACCCAGTAGTGTCCTTGAATTGCCAGGAAGGCGGGCAGGAGTTGGGGAGAGGGGGAATAAAAAACAAAAGAAAAGCACATGTTTTATGCTTAATTTTTTATTTTTATTTTTTTGCAGTGCAAGAGCTGATCTCTAAGGTTGGAGCCCTACTGACTCTCTGTAAGCAAGTTTCTGGGTGGGTATAATTAAGGTGTCCTCACATGGCTCCTGCTTTCACTTGGTAAGCTTTCAGGTGGAACAAGCCGGTGCAGGTGAGGTGGAATGTTGGCCAGAGTGCAGCTGAACAGGAATGCCGAGCTATGGGCTGACTGGGGACCTCTGGGCCGTGCAGAGCCCAGCAAGGCAATGATGAGCTGCAGAGCAGCAGGAGTGAAGCAGAGAGCCCTACTCGGTCATTATGTTGAAGAAGATGGGTAAGCATGAGCTGCTGGGTATGGCTGGCTTAGCAACGAGAAGGCAAACATCTATAAGACTGACATTTCAAGCTAGAACCATTTCTGGCAGGGATGGTTCTCCTACCCATTACAGAATGTTCATCAGCATCCTTGGCCTCTATCTTATAGATGCTAGTAAGAGGACTCAGTACGACTTCAGATACTTTCTTCAGATATTATTAAATATTTTCTAGGGTGGGGATGGGATAAAGGGATATACTTAGCTGATAAGTACTGAGCCAGGCCTCCATATTCCTAAACTGTGTTACCCTGATTCACAAATCAAGTCCTTCATTACATTTTCAGTCCTGATGTAAGACCTTGGATGTCGATAACCAGTAAGTGTGAAAGAAAAGGGATCATTTCAGTTAAAAGAGTTATTGAAGATATGCCAATCAGATGGAAAGAAAAGAGCATCTGCCATGGTCATTGCTGAGTGACCACCACATTTCTGACTCTTACAGTTCTTGATAGAGTGAATTCATTCTTCACGGCGTTTCTTGAGATAGCAATTTATATTTCGTTCCAAAGCAAATCAAAAAACAAACATGTACTTTAATGGAATATTTGAGGTTTGACTTGATTATAATCTTTTATCATATACCCATAATCACATTATCATATTTTATGCAAAAATGATTTTCTTTTTGGTATTAAGAAGACTGGAAAGTTCATATATTTCTCTGCACTCATATGAGTTAATATGAACTAAAATATACAACATAAAACAAAATTATGTCTCTGAATGATGCTAAATGTTCCAGAACACACTTTTTTTTTTATCTGAAGAGGTCTACCCTCACTGTTTGAAGTTATACTATGCATCTCCTGAGTAGTCAGTCATTCAGTTATAATTCAACCATTATTTTATTAAAACTACTTTTAAATGGATAGACTTCAAAGATGATTTCTCTAAAAAGTATTACCTGTACAGACCCTTGCCATGCTCCCACGTGTTAAGAAAAAGCCTTGTGTGGGGTTGTTTTCTAGATAGTATGAGATCCCTGTACTGGAGGCCAATGAGAATGTATTTGAGATGCAGTTATTGCAGTTTAGGTCTGTGCTGCTCTCGATACATCAGAGTTTGTCAGTAAATAAAGGTGAGTTAGGATTTCAGAAGATTGTTTGGGACACATACATAAGTATGTTAAATGTATACATTAAGTATACTGATGTGGTGTGTACTCTGTACGACACCGTATAGGGAGTTTCGGGCTGAACTCCTTAGTCTCAGACTCATCCCAGGATTTTATATGTTATTTCTGTTTCTTGTCATGGTTCACACCATGCATTATTGTTAATATTAATCAATAATGAAGATACAAACTCATTTGCCTAAGTTCCCTACTGCTTAGTCTTTTCAACCTGTAGAATGACTACCAAGTTTACTATCTTTGTCAATGGAGACTTCCAAATAGGAATCTCCATATTACTCTGCATATGGCATAATGCAACTGACTTTATTCCCAGATGAATCACCAATATTTCTTATGACAACACGAGAAACATCACCTGGTCATTTTTGAAGTTTGTAGTAGAATTCTAGATGTTCCAATAATCTCACACTTACTTAACAGTATAAAGTATACACAAAGGTTAAAATTTCCTTGAGCCCCATAAACAAGATCATATAAACATCTACTCCTATTTAATGATAACCTGAGATTTTTTCTGTGAAAATCCATGTTGCTACAAAACCAGAGTACTTCCAAAAATTAAGCTGATGCTAAAAAACAAACACAAAGATGGTCTCTTTGCTGTTATTCAGTAAGCCGCTGATCCAAAGCAAGAAAAGGGGCTGAAAAGTACATTGTAATGTTTGAGACCAGATCTAAAATGGTAGATATGAAAGAAGCACAGTGCAAAGACCTGTTTTACCTGCTTCATATTTACAGAAATTTGTTTTTCATGGGGGAAAATAAACTTCAGAGGAATTACACAGTTGCGTGTCTCCCAAGTCCACCCTTTTTTTTATTATCTCTGAGCTGTCGTTGTGGGTGGAAGGGCTAGTACTGCTTTGAAGGAATCCAGCACATGTGTACCCTCATTCTTTGAGAGTTTGTAAGCAGTTTAGCATCCAGAGGATAACCCACATTTTACACTTCCTGGAAGTGGGAGGAAGAAATTCTCTGACCTCTAGGCTCCTTGGAGTAAACCCAGAGAACCCTACCCAGAACATGCCGATGTGCAGTGCCCTTTCCTTGAAGGGGGTACAATGTACAAAGTACTGAGCATGCAGGGAACTGAATTTATACTTCACCATCATGTAGGAGTGAAGACAATGGTTGGGGAGGGGCAAGGGGTAGAGCTTAATCAGTTGTTTCAACAAAGGGAAGGAAGAGGGCCAGAGAGTTCTCCAAGAAGACTCCATTCTCTCCCAGGTGCTACTTCTTTTCCAATAGCTGAGAACCAATTCTGTGTTTGCTTGCCTGTTCAGGATCATCGTGTATGGATGCTTCTGTCAGTGTTTAGTACTATAACAAATATCTGAGATGATCATCTTACTAAGACAAAAGGCTTATTTTGGCTCAGGGTTTTACACATTCCAAACCAAGATCTCAGACAGATAGACAGACAACAAGGGTGGAGAATATGTCTTTAAAAAAAAAGTCTCTCACTTTATGTCCTGGGGTACAAACAAAGAGACAAGGAGGGTTTTCTTTCCTCCCAAATCAGCCAATGACTTAAAGATTTCCTATGGGTACCCATCTGATAATGGGCTTGGTTCCAGATTGTCCTTCCCACCTTTTCCTCCACAATCTCCCGATTTCAAATCAAAGTATACCCTTCCTAGTCTCCAATACTTTTCCAGACTTGAAGAATCAGACCTTTTAAGAGTTACACAGAGGAACAGCTGGCAGTGCTGAACAACGGACTGTATATGGGAAGTACTGAGGGTTCAGAGAGCTGGGGAAATGCAAGGTGCCATACTGCCTCTTTGTTGCCTCTGTGTCTCATCTGCCCATCACTATGTACAAATATCCCACCTTAAAATTAGCATTCGCAACGGACACAGCCTCCCAGGAAAGACCACACAGGTTTTCTCTCTTTTCCCCTGGTGTGAATAAAATCTGAGAAGATGAGCTGATTTGACAATAAAGACCAGCTTTACGGTAAATGTAAATTGCAGTAACAATAAGACGAAGTTGAAAACGATCCAGAAAGTTTTGAGTTCCAACATGCTGCTCATAAGGTTTTAGATTTCAAAGTATTTTTTAGAATTGGGATTTTTTTTTTTTATTCAACTTGTTCAACTGGTGAAGTCTCAGAAAAACAAAAATCTCACCTCTGAAAAGCTCCAAAATCAAAATGTTCTGCTTCCAAGCAATTCAAATAAGGGACACTCAACTGTAATTGAAATCATACACCTTGCAACTACTAAGCTTACAGTAAACAATGTTGATGTCAACAGAGAATTGTCAAGAGCTCACAGATTTTTTGCACTGATTTGGAGCTTGCCTACTGTGTTGCCTTTATCAAACAATCACAGAGGGAAGTAAGGCTGTGCTCTCATGACTATTCAAATAAGACAAAGTGTGGCACAGGCCGTGCCCTGTGAGAACTATGAGGTGCTCTGTAGAGCAGAGGTATGGGCAACATTTGTTCACACATTAAGCAAATGCATCCAAGCTTTCTACAGCTATCCCTGTCCTCAGTGCTGAGACATTCTCAAAGCTCACTAGACTTAAGTTTCACTTTCAGTAATGGAATGTAATGAATGAAGTCTGAATTTTAGGGTCTTTAGGGATAGAGATTATACTTCCTATGCAATCCATAGTTAAAAGTGTAGCTGCATGCAGGGAGAATTTAATGTATGCTAGTTCAGTCAACGATCTTAAAAATGAAATGTATATTAAAGGTTCTTTCCAAAATGTATTAAAGTAAACTATCCCTGCTAGTAAAGCAATGCAGTGCATGGTTTCACGCTGTAATGGGTGTAGGAATCAGGGCTTAGAAGGCTGGGCAGGCACAGAGGCTCAGGAAGCTGCCCCAGGATTGACAGTGTTCTGTGGCTTTACTCTGTGAGTTGTGTGCTTTCTTGCCTCACAGTGCTAATGTTCAAGCTCCTTCCACATGTCTACCTGAATACTGTTCCTCTGTATACGGAGGTTGAGGCTGGTTGGGAGCAGACAAGGAGTGGAGCAGTGGGTCCCTGCAAGAGGATACTTTCTCTGCAGAGTTTCTGTAGCTGCTGAGTGCCTGTTGCTTCCAGTGGTGGAATTTACACACAGGGTGTTATTTTGTTGCTACCTTATTTCACTTTCTGTGTGTAATTTGAAATGAACCAAGTGTAAGTTGCATTAACAATACAAGGAGGGTCATTCTGGATTAAAGAGAACTTGTAAGTCTTTATCCTTAAAGAAAGAGCAGGTGCATTGCTTGGTCTCTGAAGTCCAATACTTTATAAGATTATGGACTTTCTGACAACATGTGACTTGCCCAATAACGTTTCCTTCTTTTTTATGTATGGGGGAGAGTACGTCTGTATGTGGAGGTCTAAGGACAACTTTTTATAGCTGGTTTTCTTATACCTTTACACTGCTCCTTTGAACTCAGGTTTCTAGGCTTGCAAGGTAAATAGCTTTCCATGTTGAATCACCACACTGGCTGCCCTGTATCTGTCTTGCGCATCAGGTGGCTTTGAGTATAGGGGCACCATAGACAGTCTTAAAATTTTTTACAGTGTAATGTCCATGTAAAAAAGAACACACATTAAAGTGTGTTTTATAAATGTTTTTAGAAGTGTTTCAGCAAATTCATATATCTGCGTATATAGCACCTACATCAAGACACACGACACCACCAGCTTTCCAGTGAACCTCACGTAGCACACAAATACCTGAAGAAAGGACACAAACCAATCAAGGAGAGCAGGAGGAGTAGACTGGCACACGGTCCCCATGGGACTTGTGCAGGAGGAGTAAATGGGCCTCTTGTGACTTGAATAGAACATAAACTTAGCACAAGTAAGTCAACACAAAGACTACAGGGTTTGTTCAGTTCACCAGTCCCCCTCCCCATCTCTCTGTCTACCTACCCGAAGTCCTCCCCACAACTCTCATTATGACTCCATGGCTTTCAAATATTGCAGATCAGAAACTTTTCCTTACAGAGTTTCCATATAGTATTGTGAAAGACATGGTCTCCGTGCCATTATATCTCTAGCCAATTAAAACAGCAAACTTCTGGCCTGGGTTAGCAACAGGTAGAGACATGGATACAAAGATACATAAATTTTCTGCCAAGATGGTGCCACAGGGGCCAGGGCAGGAGGACAGATGACAGTACCGAATTTTATGGAAGAACTTTTACAAGCTCCTAGAAACCTGTCATTTTTTAAAAACAAAATGTCTAGAATTTCAACACTCAGGAGGCTGAGGCAGGAACCTCACAAGTTCAAGGCCAGTTGGGCACTATAATGGTACCCTATCTCAAACAGGACACATAAATCAGCCAGCAGAGGTACTGTTACCCCAATAAACTATGATTCATAGTCATATAAATTCATCTTTATTGTTTTCAGAACAATTTCTAAAACCAACAACAGCCAAAGTCTTAACTTCTCCATTAAAATAAAAAATTCAAGGGGGCTATTGGGATGGTTCCAAGCTTAAGTGTAGTAATGGCTTTTCCAGAGGACATAGGTTTGATTCCCACTATCCACATGGAGATTCACAACTCTATTCACTCTAGTCCTAGGGGATCCATCACCCCCGCCTGGCCTCTCCTGACACTGCACACATGTGGTGCAAATACATATGTTCAGGCGAAACACTGATACAGATAAAAGAAAAACAAATAAACCTCAAAACAAAAATACTAATCTAAAAAATAAGATCAAAATATTAAATTCAAACAAAATGTGGCTTGGAAGTGAACAACTAAAAGCTTACCAAGATGACAAAGAGTGGGTGTGCTATCACTATGTTTCCCTCTTCCTAATCAGACCTTTCCTTTCCCTTTCTAAAACTTCAAAAGTAAAATGTTTACCACAAATTTAACACTGGAAAAAGAGGTTTTGCCACCCCCAAACCAACATGTAAACCTTAATTGCCCTTCCCTTTGTAGCATAGAAATTTCCAAATCAAACAAAGCCTTCAAAGTGTTTCACTCCCCTCCCCCTACTTTCTTCCCACACTCAGCTGGGCTGTTACCACTTTAAAAATCTCATAGACAGTGGAGACCAACCAGTACAAAGGTTAGACTACCCATCCTTGTATCTGTAAACCACATAGCTAATAAATCGTTCTACAATGTAAAGCAGCCATGCCACACTGTGTATGAGATTTGAGTGTCAGCTTGGAACTGTCAGCTTTTCCATTTTTGGTGTTTCTTGCTGCAAAGCAATTTATTTTTATTTACAGTCTTAAAACACCTTTAAAAGTAACATGGTGCTGGTAGAAAAGAAGCCTCTGTCATACCTTAATCCATCACCAGTCTGCATACTACATGTGTGTCTGGTATCCACCGAGGCCAGAAGCGGGCATCAGATTCCCTGGTTCTGGAGTTACATAGGTTGTGAGTGTTCACACCTCCTTGTGAGTGCTGGGAATTGAACCCTAGTCCTCTTACAAAAGCAACCAGTGCTCTTAACCTCTGACTCATCTCTATCACCCCAAATCTATACATTTTGTGGGTGTATGTAACACTTGCAACCCTTTTTGCTATGAATGAGTTAAAGAGACTGGAAACCTAGTTAAGTTTGTGAATACCCCAGATTAAAGTAGCTCTCCTGGGGGGGATGAGTAGGGAACGACTCCAAACTCTCCAGGGTGAGTGCTGAGTAGCTTCAAAGGTGTGTATGTTCATGGTTACAGTCTTCAGAACTGCAAACTGTTGAGAGATAGAGGATCTTTTAAGAGGTGGAGCCTAGCAAATGGGTTTTTAAGGTAACTGGAAATGCAATTTCAAAGAGACTGTCTGTGTCTTCCTTTTCTTTCTGGTTCTTTGTCTCTTTGCTCTGTCGTGTGCTCCACACCATGATGTGCTGTCTCACCAGGAGATCAAAGCAACAGAGATAACTGATTATATGCTGGAACCTCCACACATTTTGTCTAAACAAATCTTTTCTCTTTATAAGCTAATTACCTCGGCTATCAGCTATACTGATAGAAAACAGACCAAAGTTGCCATAAATGCACAAGCACAGCCTGAGCCACCAGTTGAGTCTTGATCAAATAGTGCTGGAGAGAGGACTAGAAATCTATTCTTGTCTCTCTTGAGGAAAGTGGACTGGCTGCTGTATATGCCTAGGACTCAGGCAACACCTGTTGACTTCCCTCTGGGATGGGTAAGGGACCCATGAAGAATCAAAGGCTGCACACCTGGAAAAGAGTGAGGCCATCGCAGCCATGTCTGCATTAATTATGCCAGAGAAGGGCAGAATCATTGAAGGGAAATGGTACTTCTCTTCATCTGTGGTAAAGTCTCCCCTGGAGAACAGCACAGGATAGGTCATCAGAACTATACAGGAAAATAAAGGGTCGTTTAAAAACTAGTCCAGACTATATGGGAAACTAGCAAACAAAACTTTCTTGTCAGAAAGACCAAGACCACAGAAGGGAAGGCAGGATGTGGCTTGGATAATCTGAGAGTCTTATAATGGAGCCAAGGGCCAGTAACCAAAGGGCTGAGGGAGTCAACCAGTCTCCTGTTCAGATCTCACTAACCGTCTGTGTATCTAACCATAGGGCAGCCATCTGAGGCAGAACACAGAGTTGCTGAGCAATCTAGGACTACCTATCCCAGTCAGCTGGCTTTGGGTCAGGACAGTAACACTGTGCAGTGTCAAAAAGTAGCCACAATGAAGGCTGAGGGCCCTAGAGTTAGTCTAGGACTTCCTATGGTAAGAGTAAAGAGCACATGAAAAGTGCTTTTTCCAAGAACAAAACATTCATCCATTCTCTGGTGAATACTCTGTTGTACAAAGTGGTTATGTGGAGACCCGTGCAGGCTTACCACCCGGGCCAACATCTCCCTGCACACGTAGACTCTGTAGTGTGGCACCTGAGTTACTCCCACTGTTACTCTATGACACTTCCCTGCCCATCTGGAAAGTGAAGATTAACAAATGATTTTTATTATGAGGTATCTGTGCCCCAAAAGCCAAATCACAGACAGTATATTTTGGTACAAGCATTGTGTGGGGGGTATTCATAGTTAACCTCCATGTATGCATTTCACTATTCATGGTTACAAAGATTTGTCATTCCATAGGTGCTTGAGGTAGTAAGGTATCATTGCCTTTTCTAAAATAAAAAGAAGATACCCAACAGGGCTAGTGAGGACCACTATTAGAATGGCTTGTCTACTGTATTCCCAAGGGTATTGCAATGGTTTTCATATTGAAAAAAATTATTTACAGACATGGTCATTTGGAGACAAATTTAGAGTTAATGGAAGTTTTCAAACATCTGTCTAGGAAGTCTGAACAAGTGGTTTCTTTTGACCTCTGACATGGTGAGTCTCTTTATCCCACAAATATAGTACATTTCTGCTGAATAATTGTCTCCAGTACCCCCTTCCTACACAGAAACACCTGACTGTTTTTCCCCTTATCAGAAAATGACAAAAACCATTCGATTTCGCAATCAGAACATGCAGAAACAGACACAGGTTCTGTGAGAAAAACAGTTCTGGGCACACCAGCAGGCATCTGTAACCAGCAGATGACCAGACACCTTTGCTGTAAAATAATAATAGTAATTATAGTAAGAGAGCATTAGATAGCCAGAGTCCACACAAAAGTGCAAAGCCAGCTTTGTCTGTCATAAGCACAAATGGCCACTTAGCCTGGATTGGAGTGTATGTTGTATATTTGTGTTATGATTCCTGTTAGCTTCACTTGTTAGACACCATCAGGAGCAGGTCAAGATTCTGCTTATTATACAAGACAGCCCAGCAGTCGGTGCAGATGAAACTCAGTGCAAGAAACCCTTTCTTCCATACAGACACCCTTGTTTCCTTAGAGACCCATTGCACCTGTACACAGCTATGCCAAGCTGTTTCCTCAGGCAGACACTGACTTAATGATTTAATTGTTCTCTCTGTCTGTTAAGAATGACGCCACTAAGGTGGCATGCCTGACGTCTTTTTTCCAAATGTCTGGGTATTAATTAACTATTATCTGTTCTGTTTGAGGGTACTCTTAACTGATCTGGGGGCCTTTTCTGGCTCAGCAGAACTTCCTGTGAGTGTGACGTGTGAGTACCACAAGATCAGCACTCTTGCCAAGGAGGTATGTCTACTCAGAGGTTCTCTCTGAATAGAAATGAGCATGTAAATCCTGGTCAGAAGTCACTGACTGTGAAAGATCTGCTAGGCTACAAAGTGCATCCCACACGGTGTTGCTCCCCAGTGCCACAGCAATACCATGACTGGCTGCATTCAGACTCTTGGCTAATCTTTCCAATGAGAGACTGTAAGCTTCAGGAGAAACAAGTGTGCAGAATCTTCTTAAAATAAGGTTCAAAGAATTCTGAACTTCCTCCGTTTTCAAGAGGATTAATATATGTATGTGTATGTACACACACACACACACACACACACACACACACACACACACACACACACAAACCTCCAAAATTTGCAAAAGAAAGAATATGTAATTAGCAGGTCACCTTCCCTGAGAGCAGCCACTCTTACTGGTTGCTTTAGCATGCACCAGGTCTTGAGTTTGTGTGTTTCAACAGTATTGCCCTCCTTACATTGTAAATAAATCTTATATTTCTGCAACTGAGCAACCTTATTAATATTTAGAAGCTTTTGCCACACCTATTACCCAACAAAACTAAAATTCTCTTTTTCAAAAGACAAGGACAATATTATGCCTTGAGGAAAGGCTGGGGTCAGATAATCAACCACCTGGGACATTTGTCACTCAACTGTCTCTCCCCCAAGCCAGGCATCTTACTAGGTTTGTGTTCAAAAGGGTAACCTTGAGGCAAAAAACCTACATAACTCTAACTGACCACTGATTCCACTCTTCTTCAAATTGCTGAGCCTTCTGTTCTGCCTTTGCTCTGCAAACTTTTGTTGACTCAGGAAAACCCAGCATACATTTGGGCAGGTAACCTGCAACACAGTCAAGGTCTAATTACTAAAGCTGCCTTGCAGCCAACAATCTAACAGTGTGGTCATTGAAAGCCTTTGTGTATTGAAATGTTCATCATCTCTAGGTTGAAAAATCAATCATCTATCTTTTCAGTGACATCATTGAAACTGTCAGTATAGGACAATAAGATCCATTGCTCCACTGACACCCGGGACTCTCCTCTATTTCATGTGACAGTCGTGAAACATGAACGTGTTTTGCAGGAATTTCTGCCTGAGCCCTGAAAAGTTTCCTCTGTGAGGAATCAGCGGTGACAAAATGTTTCTTCCTTCTTGGTGAAGGAAAATAACACTGTGCTTAGACATTTCTAAGGGTAAAGGTACCTCACCATCCAAGAGAGAGCTACTCACGTCACAGTCCACATTCCATTCATTCAACCAAGAAAGTTCCTCCGAGTGAATAATTTGTTGTATATAACAATTTCTCCTTAAAAGTCCATGCTCATGCCTAGCCTTGCAGAGACTTGAAGTGTCACAAGGGTGGGCAGATGGAGGGGAGGGGGTCTCAACCTCTCAGAGGAGAAAGGGAGGAGAATGGGGCAAGGACTGTGGGAAGGGGTGACCAGAAGGGGACAATAAGAAGGGTGAAAAGTGAATAAGGAAAAAAAATTAAATTAAATTAAATTAAAAAAAAGGCAATGGTCACAGGTCTCACCCTAGACAGAACAGTTTTAAAATAGGATATTATGTAAAGAACAACCCTGGTTTGTGTGTGTGTGTGTGTGTGTATGTATGTGTGTGTGTGTGTGTGTAATTTGTTGTCCTTTTTCAGAATAGCTGCTTCAATTTCTACTGAGTTTAACTGTATGCTTTCCCTTAAAGTTTAGAAGTGACCTAATGACTGCCCATACACCCAGCTGCTGAATGGCCACATGTTGCCACAGGCATTGATGACTGTCTCAACAGCTGAACCAGGCTGCTTTGGCTCCCATTTTTCTAGCAAGTATTTTTAAACCTGTCAAGCTGACAGAAGCTATGACCTAACATGTTTTAAAAATTAATCAAGCTTCTAATTTCTAAAGTAAAATTTGGGCCAGCAAGAAGGCTCAGAGGATAGCAGTGATTGCTGCTAAGTCTTAAATCCTGAATATGATCCACAGGATACACATGGTGGAAGGAGAAAACTGATTCCCACAAGCTGTCTTCTGAGCTCCACACTAAGGCAGGGGCAGACACACACTCATGCACTCACACACATATGCGCTACAGGAAAGTATATAAGACAATCGTTGCTTGTCTTTCTAACTCTATACTAAAATAAACTTTTAAAAAACATACAGCTGAGTCATTAAACTTTACAAGTTAGTACTAGACCACACTTAAAGTGGTTTGTCTAAATGACTGTGCTCAGTCCAATTTTAAGCACATACAATGGGTAATAGGGTATGGGACTAAATCAAGCAACAAGTATGTAAGTAGGAAAAGTTAAGTGTGATTAAGTTAAATTCCCCCACAGTTTTTAAGCATTTACTATTTTCCTTTAAATAAACAGAACCAGGTTTTGACATCTGTAACATTTAAGAAAAAAAGTTGAAATCTTTCAATGACGTGAAATATTCAGGGACACCTGTCCTTAAGGATTTATATATATTCAATAAGTTATTTTATTTCAGTTTCTTTATTGTTGAGATTATAATATAATCACAACATTGCTCCCTTCTCTTCTTTTCTCCAAAGGTGCCCACTTACCTTTCCCTTTTTTTTTTCAGAGTCAGGGCTTCTGTTTGTTTTTTTTAATTGATTGTTATTGCATGCATATGTGTATATACATAGAGTCCTAATAGTCATGACACTAAAATAATGAAAAATTATGACGATAGGGAAAGACACCATATCATTCAGTTTGTCATTAGAAATCTCATTTTATCATTCATAGTGATCATTGTGATGCATAAATTTTATCCCAAAGTGGAGTACAGGGAAGGAAAGCTTGCAGTAGCCTTACCAACAATACACAAGGAAGCACAGCTGCGAAAGCAGTCATGACGTCATTCACTCAATGCACGCACACTCATTTTAGTGGTAAAATTGTCTAGCATTGTATTTCTACTTCCAAAAGAAAATCCTTTACAAACTCCTTTGAGTCACCTACAGAGGTTTCTTAGCCACACACAGGTATAGGTGCTCAAGTAGCCAGCAGCCTTGCTTTCCCTTATTCTTTATGAATCTACCTGTTTGTACCACGATCTGTTCAAATAAACAGGTGAATGTGTACACCAAATACGTCTTCCAATTCACAAGTGGCAGTAGCTCAATTTGGGAGACATTTGGGGGGGGTGCTTGTTGTGATTCAATATGTATTTATTGTGCCTATGATTAAGAAGACATTTAGTGCTTTGATTTCTGTATTGAGAGATTCATAAAGAATGTGAAATCATCATTTTATTCACCCATAGCAAGGTTTAGGGGGAGCATGCTATTATATCAATCACTTTAAACCCCCCTAACTACAGTCTAGGGATTCTAGTTAATTCTTCATATTTTCTCATTACTTTTTAAATAATAACACTTATATTTAAATTGTGTCACTTCTTAGTCAATGCACTTTATTTTTGAAATAATAGCTTTCTTTAAAGTGCTTTAAGTAAACAATGCAAAAAAAGAAGAAGAATAAATCATTGGCATTCACTATAAAGGACGTCAGGGTTACAGAAGGCCAGGAAAGGAACGTTGCTGGGAAGTGCTGTAGCTGCCCAGAGTCTCCACATTCTTTTCATTTTGTTTGAGACCAACAAAAAAATTGTGGAGACTCAGTGCAACTATCTTTTTGAGAAACTGCTCCTATCATGTGGGGAGAACTAGGTCTTCTCTCTTATGTGCTCTAATAGAAATCTGAAATCACATCTGTTGTTAAACATGGCCTTGCAGGGCGTTGTATACACATGCCTCCTCCAGCTCAGCAGAGATGTTAGGTCCTCTGAAAGCAAGCACTACCCTCTCATTCCTCTGGTGTATCCAGAACACAAGATGTGCTTGTTGAGATGGCTGTTCTCATACTGTGCCATGCTTGAGAACCTCTTAGAAGGGTTTTCATTTGATTTTTACTGTACAGAGCAGTGATTTGATGATGATTTAAGAAGTGAGGATCTGCACTGAAGGGTGTGCAGCAATTTATAAACATTGTGGCTTCCAGTATGCCTAACCATTACACATGAGTTATTGAACTGCAACTAAAAAGATTGATAACCAAAATTAGCCTGTGTTAATGTGGGAAGAAGGAGAACATCCACAGCCCTAGGAGGTTTAACATTGGTGTAACAGTGAATATCTAGCAGAGGGTTGTGATGAGGCTAGTAGTTCTATGGCCAGTGACACGAACAGAAACAGAAATATCGAAGAAAGTGATGGTAGTTCTGTTGCTTTAAAGTCTGCTGTCTCATAGATGTCCCTATCTCAATGCTTCATACTCAATACCTCTAAACATTGAATTAATACTCTGCTCCTGTTCTCTGTGATTTCCCAACTTTCCAGGCCCATGCACAGATTCTGTGTCTACCAAGACTTCCAGGTTGGAAGATTGTGTCTTGAGCTGATGTTCTCAGCTTTCCCTACTTGTTCCCTACCATCCTCTGTCAGATCTGCCTCCAGATCAGTCTTCCAGTCACGTGTCCTGCATCCTCCTTCCTCTCACTTTATGTCGCATGTAACAGTCATCCAGCTCCCTATTTACACTGATACCCAACAATCCAGGCTTCGCATTCCCTGGAGACACTACCACCAACCACTTCCTGGTGGTTCTTTAAGTTCTCCAGTAAGTCCTTTCATGTAGAAGATCCATCGCTGTGCTGACATTAATGGAGCTCATCTGGAACCGCATAGAACATTCTCTCTCTTCCAGTTCACTTGACCTGAGAGGTTCACTAGTGTGCTTTCCAGAACTTGACTCTCAATGCCACTTCTGTAACTTGTAGTCTATTTACTCCATGTGATCTTTTCCATTTGAGGATTTTCTTGGTCTCCTCCTCAGGTAGAATGAAAAGCCAAACTCAGTCTAGAAAAGCATCCTTTAGCCCCTGCAGATCTGCCATTTCTTCTATGATTCTGTTGAACATTTACTTATGATCTTTCACTCTGTCTTCTACTAGATGACTTCTAGACACTTCAAGGGACATATCAAGACCAGTTCATTCTCATACCTCAAAGTATAGATAGCACAGCACAAATTATGCATCATGGCTCAAATACAAAGAGAAGTGTAGAAAAAAATAGTTCTAGGTGCCAATGCCTGTCCTTATATTCAAAAGGCAAACAATAGTGATTAACTTACATAATTGTATAAAGCAGCTCATGTGTGAGGACTCTCCAGTAACAATGAAATTGCAGGGATATTTAGGGGTATAAAAAGGGCATTATCATGTTCCCAAACTGTAAGTATAACCTCTTGTTGATGAAAAGTTGAACAGTTAGAAAGGGTACTTGGAATCTAGGTCTGTCCTGGAAGAACTCCTGCAGAAGTGTAAACTTGAAAGCAGGGCATCCCACCCTGGGATAGTGCACATAGAGCTTCTAAAGCAAGCTGCTGGAACTGGAAGGAATGAAGTCATTCTTAGCATATGCGTCTCACAGATAGCCAGTCATTTGATAGTGATAGAGCCTTCAGAGATTAAGATATCAAATCTAGCACTTTTTTTTGTTTTAGAAAAGTTATGAATTATGAGGTTAAGTACACAAAGCTAACTGAAGCTGTTGAGTCTATTGGTGCTACCACCTGATTTCAGATAACGTCATGTTCTACCACTGTGAATGTGCACCATAACAAAGTCAGTCTGAGTACAAGTCTCCTCTACATATTTGAAAAGCAGATTGCCAATGTTTAACTAGTGATTTCAAGAACTACATACATTTAGGGGCAATAATATAACCATTAGGATCCTCCTTTAAACTCATAGTGTCTGGCACAATTTAGGCAAGCAATAAACATTTACTGGTTCTAGAAAGGAGATCTCAGAAGCCTGGAGCTCCAGTGGGACTTTCCACATAACCCAAAACTGGAATGAAAACATAAGCTTCTTGGATATGAAGCCAGGCTTGGGCTTCCCAAGACCCAGACCTCTGAGAGAAAGACAGACAGACAGACAGACAGACAGACAGACAGTATTGAGAAGCCTTTGGAAGCCCCTTCAAGTTCCTTCCACCTCTAAACTCCACCACCTTATTCAGGCTTAGAGTCCCTGTTCTTCTCATTCGGTCTGCACACAGGATCTTTTTCAAAGTAGCGAGTAGTGCCTTCTCCTGCCACCGTGGTACAGGTGAAACTTGCTCAGAAAGGCCAAGTCAATACCCTGCCCATATTTTGTTTTGGTGACTACACTGCCCCCATCAAAGGCAACCCAGGAGACCCCAGCATCCATGAACAGGAAAGTAGGCCACTAAACAAGCAAATTTCAGACAGGGACTGATCCTCAAATGCCTGTTTTCTGGTCCTTAGTCTTCTAGCATTACAACTGAGTCATTTACACACCTAACCTAGCCTGGCCCTCCTACAGTAAGGTATTGGAGTTTGGAGGTGGAAGAAACTTGAATCAATCTTGGCATCACTTCTTACTAGCTATGGGGGAAAATTGCTACACTTCTGTATGCATAGGTTCTCTCACACAGATGATGAAAGCCACCTCTCACTACATGCAACATGAGGCTTGACAATGCACTTAAAGCAGTGTCTGATAGTTTTCTGCTCGGATGACAAGTACAGATGGTACCATAGATTGGAAGGAAGGATAAACCATACCTCACTTAAGGGAGCCAGACTGGAACAAAACTGACCAATTAAACAAACAAATCCTTTATCAGCATGTTGCAGAAAGGGTGTCTCCAGGTTTCAATAATCTGTCCTTTAGAACTTAGCCTTTTTGTATTACTTTAACAGAAAATCTGTTTGCTGCTTTTACTGCTATCCCCAGAAGCCTTTGGTTTTAAGTGAATACCATACAAGCAGACAAATGAAATGCCATTTTTATTTAACCTGAAACAAATCTCCAACCACTAGCAGTGTTCAAAACAGTGACACCTAACACCGAAGCACAGTGTTCTACAGGGGCTCTAATGGGAAACTGAAAACTAGGTGAGGGAGGCCCATAGGCAGGCATAGATTCCTCACAACTGACTGATGGGGACTGGAGCCCTTCAGCTAAGGAAGGTAGGAGAAAAACCTCACACTGTATCCCATCTGTGAAAAAAGCCCTCATTTACTGACTTTACCCCTGCTTTTCCCTGTACTGCAAGATTTCCCAGACCCCTGCTTGTCGGAATCGTTGTGGTAATCTCCCTGTAGATGTTATCAATTTTTCATTTATGCCACTGAGTCTCAAATCAAATGCTACAAGAGTTTTACAAATTCTAACTCTCGAGATAGACCCATGAACTCTGAATGTATGGAGTGGTGGCTAAACACTGGGGGAGGGGTGTAGTTTGTTTTGCTTGTTGATTTTTAAACCCAAATGATATCATTGTGTAGATAAGTTTTGGGAACTGAGCCTTACACCCCCTCCAACAAGAGTGCACTGAGCACCAACCCCCAAGTCCAACTTGGATGCCGATGACATCAATAGCAAGTGCAGACCTGACTCCTGGAACCCGAGCGGCTGGATTTTGAAATTGTGCAATGAAACCTTCTGAGGCATGTTTCTCGTGTCAAGTGGGTTTATGGTCGGGTAGTCATGAAGCCAGACTTGTTCATGTTCCGTCTGGACAGTTGGCACATGTGATCCATGGACATCAATCTGTTTCTTTTTAATAGGGGTTATATTTTAGTTGGCCCAATATCAATCACTTCAAAAAGGAGAGAGAAAAAGGGAAGAAAAAAATAATAAAAGAAATCCAAGAGGGAATGTCTCAGATATCAACTAAAAAAGTTTGCTACCGGCCTCATTTTGAAACACCAAGGGTGAACTACACAAGGACCCAGCTGTCACAAGGAGGTCAGCCATACCATTGCAAAGCCAAGAGATGCTGCAGAAGCCCAAACTTCTGGGCAAGGGCAAATTCGGGGATTCCAGGGAAGCAGCCACCCCACAAGACTAGCTCCAATGTGGCAGGGAGCCTTGGTTTCCAACCAGTGCACCTAGCCTGGCAGGTCCCTGGCATGCTCTATGCCCAAGAGGTGGAATCGATCCACCTCCGGCCACCACCCCCCACACACCCTCCTGGGGGGGGGGGCGGTAGAGAAGAAGCAAATCACCACCAACACCGTCTTTTCCCAGAGGCCCTAGGTGGTTAGTGACAGAGATATCTCCCACACTTCCAGGTCATTGCTGCCACTATACACCTGCGAAAGGGCCCGCAGAAATCTGCAAGCCAAACTGGGAATCAGGCCACCAGGTCCTGAGAGAGCCCTGGCGGAGAAGAGCGGTGTTTAGAGAGCGCTCAGGAAACCGCGCGTCTCTGAGGTCCCGACTTTGACCAGAGGCGCGTTGGTTCTTACTCCAGTCCTTCAACTCGCGGACTGTGCGGGTGGGACCTGCCCGTCCCTTTTGCGGATCCCGGGCCCCTCGGCTTCCCCCTGACAGTACTGGGCGCACGTGCGCCAGTGCCCGGCGTCCCGCGCTGTCCCGCACCACGTTTCCGCTCTGAACGCCTACTGAGCGCAGAAAAGTGAGGCAACTAAGTTGGCAGCAATCTAGAGCCCCGGAGCGCACAGCCGCGGCTCCCACGCTGCTCTGGCAGCCCCTCTGCCCCAAGCCCGTCTCCCTTCCTTCGGCCGCTCCAGTCTCGCCCATTCCAGACACGAAACATCCAGTTCCTCCTACGGTCCCAGCCGCCTTTGGAAGCCAGAAGAGGAGGGGCAGGCGGCTGGGGACGCGGAGTCCGGAGCGGAGGTTGGGGCTGGGTGAGCCGGCTCTCAGGGGGCGCGGGACAGTGGGACACGCCCTTACCTTTCTTTTCCTCCAGCGCCCCACCTGCGGCGCAGAGCGCTGCCAGCAGCACCAGCAGCATAGTTCTCGCGGTCCCTGAGGGTCGTATCTCTAACCGGGAGAGGTTGGCTCTGGCTCTCTGGGATTAATCCGAGACCGACAGAGTCCTACGATCCGTGCCCGGTGACTGCGTCCGCAACGACGCCACCCGGACTCAGGCGCGCGTCCAGGTGACCCGTCCTCTGTCTGGGAGGCGATAGCCTCTGCGACTCGCTCCAGACGCCCAAGCCCAGGAGGAGCGCACAGTGCAGGAAGAAGAGGGAGGCTGCTGCGCGTTGCGCTGGGGCTGCCCAGACGTCTAGCTCGCCCCGGTCGGGACGTGGGGGAGGCTGGGCGGGAGGAGGAGGGACTAAGTGGAGGAGGAGGGATCCAAAGGAGCGAGGAGGAGGAGAATGTCAGGAGAGAGGAAGCGCTCGCCGTGAGGATCGAAGCAGGCAGTGACCGGAAGGTGGTGGAGGATTGCCTTGCCACCACTAGACATGGCTCTGGGGGCGAGTCCTGGCTGCGTGCAGCGGGGCAGTGGGTGGCCTTTGGGGTTAATTTCGGAGTGGGGACTCCATTGCGCTGCATTTCAGGACCTAGAAGGTCCAGCCAAATCTATGTCACAGTCCCCTCCTTCCCTCTGTGTCTCCCCCCTTCTTCCTTCCTTTTTTTCTTCCAATTAGCCGAGCAACTCTGGTCCACCTCGGTTACAAACTGTCCAACCGTAGAGCACGGGTTGGAAAATGACATAGATGGGATGCTGTTCCCTTACTCTCTGTAACTTCTCCTGGCCAGCGAAATCTCAGCAGAGTCAGGCTGACTTGGCAGCAGAGTTCTCAATCACACGGGCAGGGCAGAGGTGGGGTGCGGCATGTCTGAAGTGGCACTCAGAAGTCCGGAGGGTCCTTCAGATCCCATCAAGAACCCTCCAAGTCTGCTGAAAGAAGGGCAGCCAACTCTTGGCACAGAGAAGGGCCTCAGTTTGTGTGCTGGGTGAACGCGTGCATGCTAAGGAGCAGAACCATGTCAGTTTCTACACCTGGAACCAGTCGGGAGTGCTTCAAAAGCAAGGCAATGTACACGGGAGGCGAATTCCTTAGCAAAAGCAAAGACTTGACACAAACAACAGTGGACATATCTTTAGAGTAGTTAGCAGCCTCCACAAACCCAAACTAGCCCTGCTGCACACCAAGAGGCAAATTGCCAGGTAAGTTCACCTACAATTTGGCCAGTAGAAATGTGTCTCCCTTCAGGACCGGCAGAGACCAACTAGTGCCCCTGCTTCTAAGTTATCAGAGAAACGTATCCTGCTTCCACTCAACCCAGAATCTCCGAATTCTTCACAAAATCACTTGGTCCCCTAATTTAGGCCTCTTTGCGGTGGGTCTTCTGACTAGCGGGAGTCATGGGTAACTAGGGATGGTCAGTTCAGCCTTTCCTTTTCATGCAGCCAGAAAGGAGGCACTCCGGATTTTCTTTCGGACCCAGCAAAGACAGGGCTGCTGCCCAAGTTTTGCAGGTGGCATCCTGAATGGGAACATTTCACCCAGCCTGTGCAGGGACCCTTGTCACACCCTGAAACCTTCATTGTGAAGTAGAGCAGGGCTTCTTAAACTTTTCCCACCGGCAACCACTTTTCATAGAAGTTTTTATGTGTTCTTGGGTAGGGATTTTATACGATATAGGTGTGCTAATCAGACAGCTGCTAATGATAGATCATAACACAGTGTTAAGATAATTTTTGGCATACGAATGACTTTACCATTTATTAAAGACTAAGGCAAATTTGCATACCAGTGAGGTTGATTTGTTTATTGTTACATAAACATTAGATTTTGACCGAATACTTGAAGTCATAGAATGTAGAGCATCTGTAACATTGTTCAGAGTTAATTAATATTTTGGTTTATGGTTCTCAATGCATAAAATAGAAAAAAATATATTTAGGGCTATTTTGGACACTTCGTCCTAATCCCATGCTAAGATTCTGTTATCCTTTTTTTTTTTAAAGAGAGTTAAGACATTGATTTTAAATATTAAACATTCAAACACAGTACAATCCAATCACTCCCATTTGAAGCTCATATGCTAAGGAATGATGGTAGGAGAATATTAAAATAGGTTTTGTTTTCTGAATCGTGACATTATTGCTCTACAAGAACAGACAATTGTATGTGAAGTAAAACTGTTGCAGTCCATACCATCTGGTAGTCTTGCATCTGAACTGAGTTTTCGATGCAGCACTTCTTGGTGCCCTATGGTGTAACAGCATGTACAGGGTGAATAATGTGTGTGTAGAAGCAAGGTCACTGTGCAGGGCAGGGCAGCACCATGGCGCACTGCCAGAAACACCTTAGCGTGATCGGAATTTTTGAAATAAACTTTGGTTATTGCACATTCAGAAAACTTTTACTGTTGCCGAAAAATTTTGTACCCCTTTCCCAGAGACACACACTGGGGAGGGGAACTCATGTGTCAATTTTCTGCTACGTGTTCCAAATAAGAACTTAGATCAATTTTTAGAGTAATACAATAACAAGGGGGGAAAAGCAAACAAGAAACATAACAGTAGAACACAAAATGAAGATGAAAATGAGTTTTAAAAATCTGCAGACAGTGAAGGTTCCCAGGTTCACTTTTCCAGGGCTGAAACTCTGGCTTAAAGCTATATTTTCTATGAAGAAACATAATGAGTGGCACAAATCATAATGCACACATAGTCAAATAGAAATGATAACAATAGCTACAATGATTTTTAAGAATATGTAGAAATTTCTCCTATCAACCCCTAAAAGAGGATTGTCTACCAAGACTTCAGGATTCTCTTCATGGTAAGAAGCAGCAACATTCATAAGCTGCTGGTTAGAATATCCCTTGGTGTGACCTGCTGATTGTTAGAACATGTATCAATATGATCCCATGATAGAACAACCCTTGGTGTGACCTGACTGCAATCCGGCTCCTAGAAACAAAGCTTCCTCAAAAGCATCAAGGAAGTAGTGACACTTTGAAGTTACAGAGCACAAAACTATGACAGCTTCTATGAATAGAATCTTACATGGAATCTTCTGGATCTTCACCCTAGGACACCTGCATGCACTATGTAATCTTCTGGGATTGAACTGTGAAGAGCAATGCCATGATGCATTTGAACTCATTGGCAAGTCCTAGAGTTACTGCTGCTTATAAATAAAGGTGGTCTTGGTAGGCTGGCAGAAATGACTTCTTCTGGAAAGAACAGAGGAGCCTTGCATAACCAGAACTTTGCACACAGACTCTGTGGAGAGGAATCAAAGTGAAGTACTTGGTACTTCATACACTTGGTACAGGGGACCCAGGTGAAGTACTCTATGTTGATACATCATCCTCAAGTGGCCGCAGCATTCTGGACTCTGCTGAACTCTGGTGAGATGTCAGTTTATCTGATGACTTGTGAGCCAACTTACATTTTGTTTCTATCTTATTATGGAAAGATGACACTGTAGTTTAGAGAGGATAAAGAACTCTCTAAGTCCTTGCTAATATATGATACAAGCTGAATTTTGGCATCAGGGCTACAGATTCTATTCTGTCATATAGTCAAAATTTGTTAGGTCAGATGCAACCAAAATCTCAGCTTGGGCAAGAAAAGAAAAAAGAATAAAGTCCAGACTTGACATAGTAGTACACACTTGCTAGGGTCACTTTTCACAACAAATCCCTGCAGTGTGCCCATATTAACACAAGTTGCTTACTCTCTGCCAGATACATTATCAAGCAATTTTTCTGATGAATGGCTACATCAGAGGCTTTTGAATGTGGTCTGTTGAGTAACAGTTTACTCTTCCCTAAGAGTAACATGATATTGAGGCTCCTGAATTCTCAGATTCCACAGGAAGAAAGACAAGTTGTATCTTTTAAGTTTAAAAGAAAAGTAAACCTGAGGGAGGAAAACAAAGGAAAGGAGCTGATTTCAAAGTTTACAGATATCTTAAAAAACATCCTCTGGACCTACCTAAGAATGGAATGAGCTGACCTCAGAGTAGAATGGATTTCTCTAGAGGGTTTTTCCCTCACAGGAGCAGTAAATGCTAAGGGAGATTATGAGTCAAATTCCAAAAATATGAAAAAATGTATTCTTCGAAAGCTTTCATTTAAAAGTATATGTGTATAATAGTTCTTATGGATGTATTTTAAGGATACTCAAGAATCTGGTGACAATTTGCATCAAGAGAGCTATTGGGTGTTGAGGGCTAGAGGGAGAGTTATTTTTTCATTGTTTGTCCCTTTACATACTTAGAATTTTGTCCTGTGAATATAAGGGCCATTACCCTCCGATGATCCCTGCTGACATTTACTGGCCATAGGATAGTAGGCGCTGCTGCTGTTCTGGGCCTTGCATTCATTAATGTTGGGTCACCTGATTCTGAGTGATTATTCCATGAGGGAAACTGCTGACACAAAACTGTTTTGTTGCTGTGATCTGGCAGTGAAGAGTTTCATGAAGCTTAACAATGCAAGCTGCTGAACAAAGTGAAGAGTCGACGTGTCTTGGATCCATCCACCAGAGACATGGATTAGAAAGGCACATCTTTCTGAGCAAATCTGGCACTGGGAGGTGGGCACAGGGAAGTGCAGATCACAGGGGAACCAATGCCTATCTAGGAAGCCCTGAATGGAATTGACACATGCTTGTCTTAGTAAGAAGATTCCAGTGAGTTACAAACTCCACAGGGACTCACTTTTGGGAAGATACCAGGGATGATACATTAAAGTGAGTGTTACATCTAGGAGACTGACCAGATCCTCACAGAGAAATCCTGGAGATAATTATATAGTTGTTCTGCCTGTGGAAGGTTATCAGAGGCACAACCTATGAAAGCTTTGAAAAGAGTTTAACATAGTTGGAATAAAGGAATAAACAACTCCAAGTTCTTCTAGGTATCTTGGGTGAGGATGTTCACAGTCCAGAGACACCAGCTTACTAAGGAACTGAGACCTATGGTAAGATGTAAAGGACTGTGGGATCCTTCACATCTCTCTGAACTGTCCTGGTACCTACTAAAAGCCTCTTTCTCATAGTTCCTCCTATCAGGGTACATCATGTCTACCCTGCAACAAAAGCTTACAATGCGTCTATGTTAGCCAGCGTTCTATTGCTGGGAAGCACCATGACAAGGCACACTTAAAAAGAAAGCATTTAACTGGGGGCTTGCTTACAGTTTCCGGGGCTTAGTCTATCATCATCATGGCAAGAGCATGGCACTGTGTATGCAGTCACAGTCCTAGAACAGTAGTTGAGAGCTACATCCTAATCTACAGGGCTGCTGAGGGAGATAGACTCTGGGCTTGGCATGAGCTTCTGAAACTTCAAAGCCCACTCTCATTGACATAGTTCATTCAACAAGGCCACACCTCCTGATCCTTTCAAATAGTGTCACTCCCAGGTAAACAAGTATTCAAGTCTGTTACCCTGTGAGGGTCATTCTCATTTGAACCACCCCAGCATCCTAAAAGTCAAGACATAATTTGAAGAGATTGGACAAAAAACTGAAGCTCGAATTGGGACTAGCATGAGAAAGCCAGGTGTAATGCTGCCTGCTTATAGTCTCAGGGACATGGGAGGCTAAGAAAGGAAAGCCTGAACATAGAAGTTCAGTGACAGCCTGGGCAACTAAGGCTTTAACAGCCTTTAGAAAGAACATAGCAAGAAGGTTGCAGCAGTCAGACCAGAGTTTTAAAAATAAACAAATAAAAAAAAAACATAACCATGATAAATGAGCTACAGCTTTAGTTTTAATGAGAAATGTGGACGATACATAAGAGTAAATGAGCAATGTAAACGGAGGACAGAACATGAATGGTTCAAAGAGAAATGCTCGAGGTTAAAGAAAAAACCTTGTAGGTGAACTGAGATATGTCTTCAGTGACCTTTGTGGACTGGCAATGTCTGAAGAAGGGATCTATCAATTTGAGGATAAGTCAATAGATTGTGTTAAAAAATGAAAAAGCAAAATAAGAAGCCTGGAGAGTTGGGGGAAAAGACAGAGAAACATATTGAAGAACTCTGTTAGATCTCCATAAGCTAACACACAGACACTAGAAATATGGTGCATAAGCACAGTGGAACTTTAGTGTCATAAAAAAAAAAGAAATTGAAGTTTATTATAAGAAAGCGGGTTCAACCTGGAAGATGTATTAAGTGAGGTATCTCAGGCTTAAGAAGACAAAACCATGTGTTCTTTCCCAAGTATGGATTCTGTCTGTGATAGTTGGTGCTATCAACTTGGCATTATCTAAAATCACCTTGGAGACAAGTATCTGAACACACAAGTGAGGTATTATCCAGGTTTGGCTAGCCTCTGGGAGTTCATCTTGACTAGCTTAAAAGTAATTGGAAGATCTATTCGTTGAGGGCAGACCCATTCCCAGGGCTGGGGTCCTGAAGTGCAAAAAAAGGAGAAAATGGGTTGTAATTCTAACATTCACCACTGCTTCCTGACTGTAGCTGCTTTAAGCTTTTGTCTCCTTGACTTCCCTGACATGATGGAAGGTGCATTGAAGGTATCAAAGTGTGGATCAAAACAAACCCTTTCCCCTTAGTTACTCTTTGTCAATGTATTTTATCCGAGCAGCAGAAACGTAACTCTGACACAAAGTTCTAATTGATGCATGTGTGTGTTTAAGAGAGAATGAGTGTGAGTAAGGGATAGAAAACTGGAACCATTCTATTGTCTTTTGTGGGAGGGCAATAGAAAATGTGATATGAAAGTGATGGGAGAAGACTGGAGGCAGAGAGGCAGAAAAATAGGGAGGAGTGGGGAGGCTAAAAAGGAAAGCAATATGGCCATAGCAACAGATGCAGACAAAGCACTGACAACCCCCCCATCCACTTATGATGAAAACTCTCAGCAAACCAAAAGTAGAAAAAGAAGGGTTCCCTCAGTTTGATAAAGACCATCTACAAATTTGTCCCATGATTAACATCCTGCTTAGGATAAGAAATTCAAAATATGCCTGCTAAAGTCAGACAGAACGCAAACATATTTCATTACTGCTTTCAATATCTTATTACAGGTCAATTAATTCAATGGCTCAGTGATAAATACAGTATACATTGATGTGAAGGAAGATAGAAAAGGAAGTTCCATTTGTATAAAATAATTATATTTTGGAGGTGATTTCTGGAAGCTAGTCTCAAATGGCATTTCAGATGGTGAAAGAGCTGCAAAGGTAAGAATCCTACAGAATAAAATAAATCTGAAAAAATCAAATCAAATTAGGAAAAATATATATCTGCAATTGATCCAAAAATTAGAGTTATTTTTCCCAAATGCTCAGATGAAAAGATCCACAGAAATTCTTACAGTTTCTCCTATACTGCTTGTGGAAACAACAACAAAACAAACCCCAAGCCCACAATACCCTTGGTTGGTAAAGTGTCCTGAGTTTCCATCTAGAAGAATGAGCATAAGAGCTTTTTGCTATGAGATCTTTGTTACATGAGGCAACAAATGAGAGTTTGAATTATTAAAGTAATGAAATTATGTAGCATAAAACACTTGAAGGCATCTCTTTGGCTGCATTATAATAAGCACACAGTATGGTTTGTAGCTACACTTCAAGGCCTCAGTAAAACAGCCTTTGGGCCAAGAAGAGGCTTCCAGAAAGCAAAGTAAGTGACAGTGGGCTTCAAGAAGACAGGAAGGGCACATGACTTCTGTTTAATTAATAAAGTAAAATATGGAAGCATTTGACAATGCTAGCTATTTTAGTACAATTCAAAGTTGTAATAAGCAGTGTTCTAGATTCACTCAGTTTGAAGTGGGTGGTGATGGTCGTATTCCAAACTCTGACCTCACGGAACTACCTATACTTGTTTTCTTGTTTATTACATTCATTGACTCCCCTCCCCACTGCGTGTTGTGTATATAACATATACACAGGCATGTATACCTCAGTGTATGTGTAGCAGTCAGAGGACAGCTTGTAGGAGTTGGTCTTCTCCTTCCACCATGTGGGCACACCATAAAGTCAGTCATCAGACTGGACGGTAACTCCTCTAAACAATTTGGTATACACAGCTAGAATAAGAGAACCTTACAGTGGAGTCTAGTTCATTAGGTCTCTCCCTCTATTAGTCTTCATGGTCACATCAACATTGGAAATAAAATAAATCATCACTGTACTTCTTAAAAGGACTTTGGGGCTCCCAGTGGCAAGATTTAGTGGCAATGACTTTTCCCTGAGATTTCTAATTATGCACGTTGAAGATCATACTGTTCTTCCAAAAGAACTGCTCTTGGGCTAGGGAGATGGCTCGTTGATTAAAGCATTTGCTTTTTAATCATGAGGATGGAATTTGGATTTCTAGCAGCACCCATTATAAAACAAACCAAAACTGAACAAATACCAGGGTACAGAGGTGTGTGGTTTTTACCCCAAAGCTTAGGGATGGGTAAGAATGGTGGATCTCTGGAACTTCTTGACAAGCCAGACTAACCAGAATAGCCAGTCTCAGGTTCAGTGACAGGGGCCAACAGCTCAAAAAATAAAGTAGAGATCAATAAAGGGAAGAGACAGCAGAGCTGACCTCTGGCCTCGGCACACACAGCTGTACACATATGTACAGCCTCTCACCAGCCACCCCCTCCACGGAACTGCTATTCGTTGCAGCAGCTGCAAAGGGAAAACAAGGTCAACAACAGTCCAAATGGGGGCTGGCATCCACGATCCCTGTTCATGCCTTCTGCAGATGGACATGCTAATAGGGATCTTGCTGTTAGCGCTAGAAACGTGCACATTTGGTGCAGACTAGAGGGCCATGCACAGCCAGTGCCTTGGAACAACACCTCCCCAGTTGCTGTTCTTTTTTTTTTTTTTTTTAAAGAGAGATGGCTTTGAATCCTGCTTCCCTTCCTGTAGAGTGACTACAGGAGCCACCTCAGATTCTGCTTTCAGAATCCAGCTGACTCTGGGGCTTCACAGCAGATGTGTAGGTGAATATCGACCCATGAGGCAGTGGCAGAGTTAGAGGACAGAAAAGATTGCTTACAGCTATGCAAAGACGGGAGGCAGATATCCAGGAACACCCTAAGGGCCCCCTACCCACTAGCATTTGGCCCAGATAAATGTGAGTTTTCATTTGAGAGAGCTTTACCTGAGACTCTTGGCAAGAAATCTGGTTCAGTTTTTTAAGCCTCTGTGCCTTGGGATGTGGGGCTTAATGAACCAGCTCTTTCTGATCTGGTCAAGCTGACTTTGTGACCCTTTGTGGGTTGATAGTGAGATTTGTTTTGTATGCACTGTTTTAATGGCTCCTTGCATCCAACCTCTTTTTTAAAGAAACATTGTGGTTTTTTTTACATCTACTTTTGAATGGAGGGTACAAATCAGAGCTGGTGAGAGAGGGTTGAGTTTTCTCCAATTTTTAGGGGGATGGTAGAGATGATATTGAAGGGTTCCTCCTTCACTTTCTGAGATTTGAGGATGTTTGTGAAAGTCATTTTTCAAAACAGTCCTTAGGTATTCTACTATCTTTTGCCTAGCACATGATACACAGGAGAGAGGTCAGAAAGGTCTCTAGGGAGATCAACTAAGTTTCCCCTTCAGCTGTATCAGTTTCCTCTTCACAAAGAGTCTTTTGCTCTCATTTGCAGATGAGCAAAATGCAGGTGACCAGCTCTCAGGACAGCCTTCTATCCAGGAAGGAGCCCGGGAGGCTTGCCTAGGTCTCATCTAGTCCTGAGGCAATGTGTCTTGGCTATTGTGGCTGTCATACAGGCTCCTGAGGATGTGACTCTTACATGGGAGTCACACAAATAGAAGTCACTCTCAGAGTGGTGTGAAGGGGAAGGCCTGGGTTTTTAGCCATGGTCTTAGGAAGCCTCCCCAGAAGTGCCACATGGTAACCTGGCTGCTTCAGCGCCACAATCTGATAGAACAGATGGTTCTTTGGCCAGCCTGAATTACACTGAAGAGTGTCCACATCTTCCAGAGGAGATGAGCATCCTAGTGATAGCACTGAAGAGAAGGAAAGCTGTTGCTGGACCCAGTGAGTCTCATATGGTGAGCCCTAGTATGGAGAAACAGTACTATTTTCATGCTATCTAGCCTTGGAGATCTAGTGGCCATGTCTATATTATGTGAAATGTTACACTAACAGCTTCAAAAGCCAGTGCACATCAGTGTCAGGTCTTCCACAGCACCACAGGCTTGCCTTGGGTAGAGGACAGCAAGCCAGCAGCTAGCTGCCAGAAAGGCAGAGGATTAGGCTTCCTGGGGAACTTCAGCTGCTGCCTGTTTTGAGTGTCTTTGTCCTCCTGACCTCTAGGATTCATATGTGGGGCTGTTGCCTGGCCTTATGTCTGGGGGATTACTAAGACATATAGTTAATTTTAAACTTTGGGTAATTCAACCATCTTTTAGGGGGCTGGACAGGAAAGGATTTATTTGGCCTTTATTTCTTATTGTTGTTCTTCTGAAGGAAGTCAGGAGAGGAGGAACTCAGGCCTGGAACCTAGAGTTAGGAGCTGATGCAGAAGCCATGGGCGGGTGCTGTTTACTGACTTGTTCTCATGCTTGTTCAGGCTAGTGTCTTTCTCTTTAATTTTTTTTATTCTTCTCTCATATAATACATCTCAACCACAGTTTTCCCTCCCCCTCTTCTCCCAGTCCCTCTGCCCACCTCCTTTCTCCTCCAAATCTAGTTCTGTTCCTTTCAGAGAAGAGCAGGCCTCCCAGGAATAACCACCAAGCATGGCATCTCATGTTCCAATAAGGCTAGGGACATCCTGTCATATTAAAGCTGGGCGAGACAAAAAAGGGAAAGGGTCTCAAAAGCAGACAAAAAAGGGTCAGAGATGGCCTATGCTCCCGTCTTTACAGCAGGTCTTATTGTTATTTTGGGGTGGTAGGTTTCTGAGACAAGGTCACAATCTGAGGCCCAGGCTGAGATTACAGGAGTGAGATACACACCTGGCTCCTACAGCAGCAAATACTTAGGAGCTACTAAGCTGTCATTCCCTGTAGTCACAACTCTGTTTCTCTAGTCACCACTCAAGCCACTGTGAATGACCACTGGCTTGTTACTGCTCATGCTTGCCAAGGGGTATGAAACTCTGAAGACCAGGGGTTTGCTTCTTCCATAGCTGGGTTGGGATTTGAAGGAGTGAGTGGGAGGTGATCTCCCCCTAGTTCTGCCTAACATGGGACACTTTATGGCTCTTCTTCTACCATCTTGGACCCTGGGGTTAAAGTTAGGTCCTCGGACTTAGCAGACAATGATACTATTTGTAAGCCATCTTTCTGGGCCTCAACATTGTTTTGATAAGCAACTTGTTAATGCTATTTCTCCCTAAGGTGAAAAATGGGAACAGGAAAGAACTGGAAGAAGTAGGCCAATAGTCATAATTTGGACTTGCCACACTTGAGACAATTTTAGACTTCCACATGGAGATATGGAATAATTAGGTAGATATGTGATCTTGGGCCTCAGGGAAGAGCTGGATGAGTAAAAGATAAAAATTGGGCTCATAGATTATCCAGTTATAATTTAAAGTCTGGAAGTTGAGTAAGATCTGAAATGAACTGGAGAGGATGAAGAGCCTAGAGGAGAGACTAGCCTGTGAGGTGAAAAGTTAGGAATTGAAGAGGAAGAAGCAAGCCTCAACCTCAGCTGTCAGGAGCCTCTGCCCTGAAGGCAAGTGGGAGAACTGGTTTGCTCTGAAAGCATGGGCCTACTGCCTCAAAGGCTGCAGATAGCTCAGTGGACTCTGGCAATGGAATGCTGCTGTCTCCTTATCAGATGCTTCACTGGAGTAGTGAGGTAAGAGTTTGGAATGGGATTCTGTTAGAATTTTCCTAAATTTGTAGAAACATTTAAAAAGTACTGATGGCTTCAAATTATTCTCTCTACACATGTGCACATATTATATTATAGAAATTTCAGTCTACTGCATATTCAGAAAAACGTCTTCCTATTTTGTCTTCTTTCTACCATATACTTCATAGGCCAAGGAAAGTCAGAATTCTCAATGCTAGGGGCTTAAAAAGGATCTCGGGAAGGATGGAGGGGCAGTGCTTCTTCGTGATGGAGGAAGAGAAAGGAAGTACTAAGAAGGAAAGCTCTGAGGAAGCACCGAAATGTGATGGAACAGGCAGGGGGAGAGAGGGAAGAGACTGAGGCTTGGTCTGCAGTAAGAGTCACATGTCACCTTTGCAAAGCCCTTAATGCCCACTCACCTGTACCCACTTCTATTACTGATTTGACTTTAAAACTTCAATAATTAATACACCCATTTGGTTCCAGAATAAATGGAATTTAAAATGTGTACAGTAAAAAGTCCCATTGAGCCAAAGCTGATTGGTTTTCTAGCCATTTCCAAATGGTTTGTTAGCTTCCTGTGGTTCTTCTAGGCCAGGCTTCACACCTCCAGGGTCTGCTCTACACTTTGTACATGCATACTGTGCCAGGTGCTCAGCTCCTATCAGGACTTCAGGAAGTCTCCTCTATCTTCATATGAAACTGTTTATATATATGATTATTTTCCTAGTTACCTAGCAAAGGGTGCCAAAAAACATTTCCAAATAAAATCAAATGAATACTATTTAGTATCGATTCTGTGCATTTACAAAAAAATGTGAGTGTTTTGTTTATGATTTAAGATAAATTTTATTTCTACTCTCTTTAAAATCTGCACTTTTAAAATTTAGACAGAGAGGCAGAATGAATGAATCTAAACGATTTTTTTTTTCTGTTTCATTTAGCATTTCCCTATGGTCTACTGTTCATGTATTTATTATCTATTTGTAAAAAAATTTTTAGTCATTTTTCCAACTTACAAAATATTATCAACTTAAGGTATAGCTTATTTCTTTTATTTACTTAATGGGGCTGGGGATGGATATCGTACACACATTAGGAAAGCATTGTTCCATTGAGCTATATCCCAGCACTGAGATGCCATTCATACACAGCCACATCCATAAGTAATCCTGTATAGCTGGTATTCTGAGTGCCCGAGAAATAACCACTGAAATCAGGGTACACCTGAGGGAGGCATTGCCATCTCCTGTAATAGTTTCCATGTTCTGTCTCTTAGCCTGCCGTTCTTGACCCCAATACTGATTTACTTTCTGCCATGTATTAGTTTGTATTTTCTAGAGTTATAAAAAGTATGTATTTCAGAAAGTATCGCATGCCATGTGATGTATTATGTATAAATTGAAGTCCATCTATATTGTTGCCTTTAGTGGTAGTTCATTCGTTTTAGTTGCCATATAGTACTCTGCAGGGTGGCTAAACTACCCTCTGTTTACCCATTCACCAGTGCTGGACACTGGACTGTTTCCAATTTGAGGTTATTCTCATTATCAACAAAGTTACCACGAACACGCACATACAAGTCTTTGTGTGGACACATGTTTTTATTTCTCTTGGATAAATACTCAGGAGTCAACTTAATGAGTCATAGAGCAAACAGCAGTCTAACTGCTTCCTGCTTCTCTGCTCCTGCCCTCATGCTGCTGCATCTAGGGAGAAGGGCCAACTGCCCGTAGTAGGTCATGGTTTCAGGTGAGGCAGGAGTTATGTAGGCAGCTGGTTAGAGAACTAATGGGTCTCAGAGCATTCAAACCCTGGTGTTATACTAACTGTCTTGTCTAGAGTACAGTATTTAAAACCTGGGACTAGGAATGGATTATAGTGGATGCACACTTATCTAAACAATGTTTAATCTTACCAAGCTCTAGAAACAGCATATCAGAAATTTTATTAGCATTTCAAGCTTTGAATAGTATTCATGGTTAGATCTAATAGCAGTTGACACGAGAGAGAGACGGAGATAGTGAATGACTGCTGTTTTTCTACATAGCTATATCTCGTGGGAAGATGTAATAGGTAACCACCACCTGGTGAACAGCACTTTGTTAGTGAAGGGATGAGGGTGCTACAGAGCAGAAGTCACCTCAGTTGAATTGTTGAGTGAATCTTCTGCCTACATCCTATTTGACATTAAAAAGGTGATGCTAACCAGTAGAATGAAATTGAGAGACACTTTCTCAGACTTTTCCAAAGTCAGAGGGAGACTGATTTTGATTAATAAAATTTTATTAATCATTCAATCAACAAAATTGCACAGCTTATTTTTGGAAAATATTTTAATAAACTCAATAACTGTTTTAGGTATGTGTCCATGAAAATCACAGGCAGTAGAATTAAGCTAATTAAGAGCAAATACATAAAGTATACTAATTACTAACTTACTAGTACCTCAGATATTTTTAGTTAATTAGACCTAACAATGAACTCGTGCAAAGACTCCAAGTCAATGTTACGACCTAAGAACTCCCATGTGTCATCTAACCAAAACGAAAAAGTACAGAGGGCCGGCAACATAACTCAATGGTAGTCACTTGCTAGTATGTGTGACATGTGTAGGGTCCTAGGTTTAGATTCCATTTACACACACATACACATAGACATAGAGGAAAGAATAAGGAGTAATGTCTATATATGAGAAAAGTCTCAAAGATGGAGCTACAACCATGGCTCAGCAGTTAAGGGTGCGGACCTCTCCCACCAACACTTCATTCAGTTCCCATCACCTAACTAACCCAGGCAGCTCACAAACCACCTGAAACTCCAGCTCCTGTCCCACTGCCATCCTCCTCTGACCTCTACTGGCACCCAAACTCATGCATACACGATTAAAAAAAAATAAGAAATTACTTTTTAAATAGAAAGAAAAGCTATAAAGGTCAATAGAGCAAGGAAAGGAAAAATATTCAAAATGCAATTATGTACAAAAATTAAAAATAAACCCAAACCAAAAAGCTCTCTGAGTATAAATGTAAATTTGTAACTTATGCATAAAACAGTATTTTTTCTCTCTAGGGAATCAGAGAGGAAAAAATTTGTATGATATTTTTTCATTCATCACATGTGCAAATACACACACACACACACACACACACACACGCACGCACACACACAAGTTTAGTGCCAGTGAAATATTATGGTGCCATTGTGAGTCGTTCTTCCTTGATGGTAACATTACAGATGCCTAAGAATATGGAGACTTCAGAACATGGAACAGTGTCTACAAGGAGACCTAGAGCCTACTCCTAGAACAAAGATTTATTTTGTAGTAGTTGTCCAACAGCCATGCACCCAAGCACAGAACAAAAAGGCAGAAAATCACCACACCTTGACATCTGCCATTGTAAACTCCCAGGAAGACACATCATGACATCAGCTGAGAGGTTGATGCCATCAGCAACAGACAAGACTAGAATATAAAACAAAACCAACAAAAACAAAAACCCAAACCCTTAGAAAAGCTCAGGAATCTAGCAAGACTTAAAAGACAGTTGGTGAAGAAAGAGGTTTTCCAGTCAGTTGAGCTACCTGCAGGTTATGCAGGGAGCTACAAGGATGCAATTCCACTCAAGTCTAGCTTAGTGGACAAAGTTTATTCCGGTTACTTACAGGAGGATGTGTGAGCAGGTACTTACAGAAATAGAGTTGACTCAAAGGAGTCTACATAATAAAAATCCCAGCCCATGATGACTCATGAGAAATGCAACCTTGCTGAGGTCTCTATAAATATCAGAGACTCAAGGACCAAAGAAGAAGCACAGGTTATCTAAAGAGAATGGAACATGAAGATCACAGTGGTTGATTGACAACCACTGGGCCCAGTAGCACTGCTTATGGGCAAGTTTTAAAAGAACTGATTCAGCAGGGCCCTCAGGACTGGTGTCGAGCTTTAGTGGCTCTGCTGTAACCCATAGTGGGCTGTTAGTTGTGTGATGTCAGTATGACTCTGACAGTTCTCAAGGCTTTAGGCCAACATTTACATTGGGATTTAAAGATTCTATAGCAGCGGTTCTCAACATTCCTAATGCTGTGACCCTTTAGTGCAGTTCTGACTATTGTGGTGACCCTCCAATCCAGAGTAGTTATTTTGTTGCTACTTCATAACTGTAATTTTGCTACTGTTATAAATGGTAATGTAAATATCTGATAAGTGACTCCCCAAAGGGGTTGTGACCCACATGTTAAGAACTGCTGTTGCATAGCAACCAAGGTAGGATAAGGTAAAGCAGACGGATGTGTCTAGGTCACTGGAAGAAGAAACATATGGCAGATCTGTGTTGAGTGGAATGCCTCATTGCGTGGAAAAACCTGAACACCAGATGCTGTGGGAGTGAGCTTCTGCAAGGCTCAAAAACCTGAGCAACAGTTCCCAGATACAATGTTGTATCGCAGTGTCCAGAAATAAATGTCTATGTGCTCTTGCTATTTGTACCATGTGTATATTATTTGTGTAACTGTGTGGTGGGGCTTCCACTGTGTCATCTGAGAAGCACCAAAAGTCAAGCTGATGCCATCAGACAAGCACTCTGACTGACTTGGAGAATCAAACAGTGATCATTGATAATTAAAATCACCATTGTAACAATAGGCATTCAATGTAATTCAGAAGACACGCAAGTGTTCATTTGTCCTTTGACTAAGAGATCTTCCACATTCTGTCAGTTCCTTATGCAATGCTATGCTTTACACTCAGTGATACATTCCGCACTGTACTTGTTGGGGGTTGGTCTTATGCACTGTATATCCAGCTCTTGATTTCTGTGACCAGAACTCTGGTTACAGTCCAGACGTTGGCATTGCCATCATTATTAAACCACTTCTTGTATCATTGTTGTGTAAAAAATGCTCCTTAATTATGTCTGATTGGTTAATAATCAGGCTATGGCTGGACAGAGGAAATAAGAAAGCTGGGCTTTCTGTCCCAGCCAGGGATCCCAGAATGAGGTAAGGAAGAGAAGAACCACAAGCAAAGAAGTTAGTGAGACAATGTACAGCAGCAGGGAGGATTCACCACAAAGTTGTGGTAAGAGAGGAGACATGAGGACACACATGGACCAGAGAGAGCCAGGAAAAAGCCAGATTGGCACATAACAGGGAGTTTGTCTGGGTATTAGCAGTCTAGTGGAGTTAGAATAACTCCAAACCTGCTCAGCATAGTGCTTAAAGATTGTTAATAAACTTAATAAATCTTTGTGTTAATTATTTGGGAACCAGAACAGAAACAGAGAAGGCTTTCACCCCCAAATTACTACTTCAATATTGGCAGATGAAATGTGGAAGGGCCCATGCCTTTACCCCAAAATTTGGCTTCATAATAAGGGTAAATATAAGCCTTCCCTCCTCCTCTTCCCCTTCCCCTCCTCCTCCCCCTGCCCCTTCTCCTCCCCCTGCTCCTCCTCCTCCTCCTCCTCCTCCTCTTCCTCCTCCTCCTCCTCATCATCATCATGATCATCACCATCCTATTTGTTGTTGTTATTGTTGCTGTTTTAGTCTGTACATGGCTTCTACAACAGCAGCTCTCAAAAACAAAAAGCAAAACTATGTATGGAAGATTTTTCAGTGAAAAATATCAGATATCTACATTTTTTGTCAAGGCAAATAAATACTCTGTTCACATAAAGGGAATTTGTGAAGATTTTCAAAGACTATGATATGAAAAAACATTGTTTGAAAGTATGTGCTGCTAAGTTGAGTGACCATCAAGGCTGTGCCAGACACACAAAATAGAACTGAAAACATGCCTGTCTTCTTGACAGTAATTTGTTTTAAAAAGTTACAGATCAGACAGACTTTATTGTAAAAGCTAATATGTGGAGCATAATTTAAAAAATTCAGTCATTTACTGTCAGTTTTAGGGGCAAATTTGTTCATGTCTTTTTACTAGACTTATGTGTGTCTTGTCTTCTTGGTGATGAATGTACCTTACTTCAAAGCCACCTTATTCATGCCCTCACTTTTTGGCAGCACCTGTATCTGCAAGTAACTCTCAATAAAGAGTCACATGATGGAAAAATAGAGCCACATTATCTGGTGAGCACCTTGAGAGCTCACTGAGAAGTTTAACTATTCCCAGCAAACTAGATGCTGATGCATTAGGATCTCAACTATATTTATGTATATGTATGTGTGCCTAAATGAGCTAATGTGCAATCTAGGCCTTCAGGTATCCTCAGAGGCCAGAGAGTATGAGATCCTCTGTAACTGGAGTTATCGGCAGTTGTGAGCCATTTGATGTGAGTTCTGGAAGCTGAACCTGGATCCTCTGTGAGAGCGATGTTAACCACTGACCCATCTCACCAGGCCACACTACAGTCTTATGTCCTCTACCCCCACTTTTCACATTTACAATACAAATATTTTAAAAATAAACAAAGGTTTTTTTATTTACAAATGTTCATTTTCTTTATTGGTGATCACAGGGGGGAGGAAATTCATGTCCAGCAGTACAAATCTGATCAAAAGCTGGTGAGGTCCTAGGTCCTCGGTGGAAGCCATCACTGTTGTTTTCTAAGTGAATATGTTGTTAAACAGCTTTCTTACTATACTTATAATCACAAACTAGTGCATCCTTGGTTGAAGAAGTATGACTAACTAACTGGTCAAAGTGATATGAATGAGTGACTTTTCAGAGCTCAGTCTAAACAGGACCTGTAAGCCTCCTCCACCAAGGCTCCTGAAAGAGGGAGTAGAGGAATGCAGAAGGCCATGGAATGCTGTCTTTTGGGCATGACATGACTATTGCACTCATGAGCTCACAACAACTGTGTTTATTGGCACTAGACTTGCTCAAGATTGAGCTGGTCAGCAGGTCAACATTCCATAATGGACGGAAGAGGCGATCATGAAGCCTCCACCCATAGGTGAGAAACTGTGGTGATTATGACTTCTTGGGGAGGGAAAATCTTTTATCTTTGAAAGTATTGCCATAGACTATCTGCCCAGGCTCACTCCTAACCAATGCTTGTGCAAGAAAACTCTTAAAACCAGTGAAGGAAGGAACAAAAACAAGGAACAAACATGAAAGAAGGGTGGGACATGCTGAGAAGGGTTTAGGCAGCTGATAGAGAAGATGAGAGACAAAGAGAGAGACAGGGAGAGACAGAGAGAGACAGAGAGAGAGACAGAGACACAGACACAGATTCAGACACAGAGAGAGAATGTGTGTATGACTGCATGTGTAAATTACCAAATTTTATTGTCTACATGTGTGAAACTATAAAAGAATAAAGAAATTAATAAGGCATGAAAGTAGGATGAAACTTTGTTGGGAATAAAAATGAGGTTCAGAGGAAGAGAGATGAGGAGGACCCAAATGCATTGCATGCCTGTGAAGTTTTCAAAGAATCAGGTATGTTAAACAAACAAACAAACAAACAAACAAACAAACAAAAATGACAAAACAAATGATGATGAAAGAGGAAAGGAAGTGGAAAATTGGTATGGACACTGGGATTCTGAGTAAATGAAAGCATTATTTAAAATAATTTCAGCAGTATGTTTTTACTTGTTAATAAGTTAAAACCATGGGAATCATAAGAAAAGTTCTATTAAAGATGATTTTGCTCCTTCCTCCCTCCCTCCTTCCCTCCCTCCCTCCCTCCCTCCCTCCCTCCTTCCTTCCTTTCATTCTTTCTTTCTGTGTGTGTTGCACCTATGTGTGTGTACAGGTGCTTCTGTACACATAGGGTACATCTGGAGACCAGAGGTTGACTCTCAGATGTCTTTTTCAATTCTCCTTATTTCTGAGACAAGATCTCTCACTGATCCAGGATCTTACAAGTCCTGAGTACGTACTTTTCTCAGCTATTCCCTCACGCCAACCCTAGGATTATAGGTGCACACCACCATACATCAATTTTCAGTGGGCACAAGCGATCTAATCTCAGGTCTTCATTCCTCAGCAGCAAGCACTTTACCCAGGGAGCCTCACCCAACCCAAATCAAAAGTATTTCATCCAGGTGTGATCTACAGAAGGAGCAACAGAGATATGTCTTTTTGTATAAACTAATTTTTTTTGTGTTAACTTTCCTGTAACTTAGAAACATATTCCTCAGTGTTTTCATAACTTTATTAATGAATGCTTTATGTAGGTGTTAGAACAAATACTCAGCCCCATCTTTACTATAGTTTGTTGGCTAAAATATAATCAAATACTAGTTTCAGAGGGAGTGTAAATGAGTTATACAAAGATTGATTTTTTATTGTTTTGAGTATGAAGTACTCATGTAGGATGTGGCTGGGACTCTTTCATTTGTAAATGATAGAAATAAAATGAAATAAATTATTGAACTCCAATTGACTAAAGCCAAATAAGGAGATTTGACAGCGTGAGGTATTGAATGGCTAGAAGTGAAGGAAGACAGCAAAGCCCACTCGAGGAAGACTTGAGAGATAGCTAATATGACTCCAGAGAAATAAAAAATGAATTTTTAAAAAATTTCAACTGGTTATGAAAAATCAAAATGAGAATCATAATAAAGGCTTAAGAACATTATTAGAAATTTCATTTTTATTGCTCACAAATTATTTTCTTCGAATGTAGATGACACCTTCACCAATTAACACATTATCATGGCTAATTTTAAACTTATAATGACAAAGTTGGGAAGTCACAGAAGAGACAGAACGACTGCAACATATTACTTTTTACTAATAGAAAAGATCTAGGTCTTTGTCCTAAGTGCTACACTCATTTTGTATTTACTAGAATCATCTCATTTCCCCACTATGGCTTTTGTGATGTTGTCTCCATGTTCATCTTGTGAAGGCAGCAAGCCATCACAAATGCATTTCATGTCTGCTCAGCTGAGGACAGAAGACTGAGTCCTTCTATTTCCTGCTTAGCAGGAAGGGCTAGAACTGAGTCCTATTGACCTTTGTAGTGACCATCAATTCTAGTGGTCATCACTCTGACTAATCATAGCTCTCCAGAGAGATAAAAACAGCACATGTGCAATGATAGAAAGGTTTGTAGGTAGGTAGGTAGGTAGATAGGTAGATAGGTAAATAGATAGTTAGCAATAGACCAATTGATAGTTAACTAGGTAACGAGATGGGTAGAGGAGAGGAAATTTATTCTTGGAATTGTCCTACATGATTTGATGGCTACAAAATACCATGGCAGGTTGTGTATCAGTGACATATCTCATTGCTGTGAACAAAGTGCTGACAAATACACCTTAAGGAAGGAAAGGTTTATTTGGTTCATAGTTTAAAGGGTTATATTCCATCATGGTGAGAATGTGTGACTGTGTGAGTATGAGGTGGCTGGTCATATTGCATCCAATCAGGAAACATAATGAGTTGTGTACTGATGCTTATGTTTTTTCATTTTTTCCTTTTAAACAATCTGGCACTTTTTATCCAGCCCATGAGATAATACCATCAACATTCATATTGTGTCTCTCTTCCTTAGTTAGACTTTCCCAGAAATAGCAACACTGACATGCCCAGAGGTGTGTTTCCTAGGTGATTATTCCAAATCCAGTCAAGCTGACAGTGACTGGACCATCATAGGCTATCAACAACCTAGAGCCCTTGGGTTGTAATATGGTCTCCACCAGCATCATAACCAGAAGAACAATGTGTAGCTCTCAGCCTAAGATTTAAAAGCCTGAAAATCACTAAAAAGCTGTGGATTCCAGAAGAGAGTGTCCCATCTCAGAACACAGACAATATTCAATTTTTCTGTTTTTTTTTCCCTCTGCAGGGCTCCAACTGATCAGATAGGGGCTACCCACATTAGACCCATTGAGTCTACTGATTCATATAAATCTGTATCAGAAGCACCCTCATGAGCATATCCCCCAAATAATCTTTTATCCAGTTTCTAAGTATTTCCTAATTCAGACAACTTGGTATGTAAACCAAGTAACTGTTTCATAAGGTGACACTGTGCTTTGACTATCCAGGTCTCAGAGCTTTGGGAGAGTCAGTTTCTCCACAGTGACACAAGTGAACGACTAGTTTGTTAAGGTAGCATTTGAATAATGTACCAAATGAAAGATTGTTGGTTTTAAATCAGCTCACAAAATCTCAGTCCATTGGGAATGGTGTTTCACCCTTTCAGGCATTTCATGAGAGAAAGAGAAGCTACTGGCAGGAACAAGAAAAAAAAGAGTTGATCAAGTTATGTCAAATCTATGGTAGATTGTTTCTATATAGACACATCATTTAAGCTGCTGAAAACAACTGTCTTGCCCAGCTTTAAAATCACATATTGCCAGGCAATGGTAGCATACATGCTTAATCTCGGCACTTGGGAGGCAGAAGCAGATGGATCTCTGTGAGTCTTACGCCAGGCTAGTCTACAGAGAGAATTCCAGGACAGCCAGGGCTATGAAGAAAATATAAATAAGTGTTCAGAGATAACATGCATATCACCTTAATCTTAAACCTAGACACTGTCTCCTTTTGCCTGACTCACCAGTTATGAACACCCTAAGCTTCTTTCCTCCTTCAGGAAATCACTCTGCTTCTCTACTCCTTCTGATAACTACTCACGAATCAGGTATGTGTGAAACACTGTACTAGCTGACAAGATTAAAGGATGAGAAATTACCAAAGGCCTTGTGCTCTCACAGCTTGTAGATCATTGAGAAGGAAAAACATTAATCAAACTCTCAGTGTATCAGTACCCATGACTAAAGGATCCATGAGTAATGGACCAGTGACTTACGGCGAGCAGAATGTAGGCATGTAATACAGGGGACAGAAATCCACTGAGTAGGATCCACTTGCATGGAAACAAAGTGTTCATAAAGCTCAAGAAGGTGGTAGGGACCATAAAGACCAGTATAGAACCCACTAAAGTAATGAAGCCAGACAGACCCTAAGTTAAAATTACTGGTTGCTTGAAATTAGACATGCAGAATTGGTATAGATTGAGTTAGATCTAAAAGTCAAGGGTTATGTTGGGCTTTGCAGGAAACCAAGGAGTTTTACAGTATAACGCCCCAGGGGGTGGGAATTTTGAGGGTGAGGAGGTGGGAGTGGGGGGTAGGCAGGGGATACATCCGAAGAGAAGAAGGAGGAGGGGTGAGGGGATAGGGGGTTCCTGGGTGGGTGGGGGATGGGATAAGGGGACAACATATGAAATGTAAATAAAACATCCAATAAAAAAAAATAGTGGGACAATATAATCAGAGTAAAATTTTAAAGTGATGTCTTTAGTGACGGCATGGGGAGTATATCAGAGGCCCTAAGAGGGGAAGTAGACAGAACAATTAGGAGTCACCCTAGAAAAAAATTAAAAATAGTTTCACCAAATAAGATGGTATCTAGAGAGAGGTGTAAGAAGAAGAGTAAGAGTGCAGTACTTCACTTACACAGTGACTCACTGGGCAGAACCCAGTCTTCTCAGATATTAAAAATGATAGCCTTATAGATAAAGTTTGAGGAAGATGGGGATAAGAATGCATACCATCCCTGGGTTAACTTATTAACTTTTTTGTTGTTTGTTTGTTTGTTGTTTTGTTTTTTTGAGATAGGGTTTCTCTGTGTAGCCCTGACTGTCCTGGAACTCACTCTGTAGACCAGGCTAGCCTCGAACACTCGAACTCAGAAATCCGCCTGCCTCTGCCTCCCAAGTGCTGGGATTAAAGGCGTGCGCCACCACTGCCCGGCAACTTATTAACTTAATAGTGAGACAAACAGGAAAAACCAACAAAAACATAACAACAACAATAATAAAAAATAAATAAACAAAAGAAAACAACTAAGGCCTAAGATGGGGCTCAGTGAATTCAATACTTGAAGCCCTAGATTTCATCCCTAGCACCATGGTCGAACCAAAACATAATTAAACAGATGATTTCAATTTGTGAAGTTTTAATTTTGACATATTTCATTAGCAGTGCCAAATAGACAGTTCGAAACCAAGTCTGGTGACCAGAGATGTTATGTGGGATGGGGCATAACGTCTTAAAGTCTTTCAAATGTCAACAGTATTTAAAGCCATGGAAATAGGTGAGTTTATCAACACAGAATAGGAGAGAGAATGAGAGGGTAACAGGAGAGAGGCAACTGGGAGGTAAGGAAAGACTGGAATCCCCAGACAAGGAAGTCTTACCTTAAAATTGAAAAAAAGTCCCACATTTACTTCTGAGGTGGAGGATGATGAGGTGGCAGAGACGCTGGGTTGGAACAGACAGATAGGGAGAAGGAAGAGTAGCAAAAAGTGTGGCCATGGAGGCCAAGGATAAACAATGATTCACAGAAGAGGAATTGGTCAGATAGCTAGTTGCTACTGGGATGTGAGGCAGGGTAAAGACCAAATGTCACTCATCAGATCTAGAGAGGCCTAAGTCATTGATGACCTTAGTGAGAACTGTTTGGGAAAGTCTGGGGGTGGAAGCTAAATTTCAGTGGGCTGAAGAGTGACTCAGATCCTGTTTGCATAGGACTCTTGCCTTTTGATTTTGCCTTCTTTATGATTCTTTGTCTGCCTTTTGAACCTCATCTATTTGTCTTGAGTTTCAGACACTTGACTCAGCCTCAGTCAACAAGGCCTTTCACCTATCTTAATTAGACCCTTTAGATTTCAAGTCTTATTTCTGGACAACATGGTGTTCTAGATAATGCATGAGTTATTCCTCAAATGAAGATAATTGGAGCTTTATTCATCAAAGCAATGCAACACAGACCTCAGGCTTGCAGCAGGTTTTACCACTAATTGTATAAAATTGGTAAGTTGCTTAACTTCAGCATCTTCATCCATGCACCAAGTACTGATCATATTGTTTTTTGCCATGTTATTGTGAAGATAAATGCCTCTTATACATTCAATAAATGGTATCCTCCTTTACCTTTGCAGTCCTTCCAGGAAACAAGCATCCTTTTACCATTTGTCTTTGGATCATTGGAAAATCTAAAGTGTTTCTAACATAGTATGTGGCAATACAAGCTTCTTTGGTTATATTTCCTTCTTTGCTCAACATTCATTTCTCAAACCTCTTTTATGTGATGATCTCAGAGTTAGGATCAGACAATCAATGATGAGCCAGGACTCATAATCTAGTGTAAGAGACAGACATAGAAAAAAATAATAGATACTGATACCATGATTATAAAATAGCAGGAAGTAGTGAGAAGGGAGAACAGGCTGCTGGAAAACAGAGGACGTTCAAGTGAAGCCATATTGAATTAGATTTGGTATGTAAGCTACCATTGACATGCAAGCAGGAAACAAAAATATTCCCTCTTTTTTCTGACATCTATTTTTAATCTAGAAAACAAAGAGGGACTCCCTTAAGAAGCTATGAATTGTGACGCTACATCATTCCAAAAGCGAATCCATATCTAGGCAGCTATGCGATGTTGACGTCAGAGTTTCTCTCTTTTAGTATCCTACCAGGTTATTGAGTCAATCATCTCTTAAACACTACTTCTAATCTATTTGTGTGCTGACAAATATTATAGTCATGCTGGATAGAATCACATAAAGATGAAGATGAATTGCTTTGAATGAGGCCTCTCCCAAGAATCACACACCTAAACTCTGAGGTCTGAACTTTGTACCAGCTCGTTACATTTCTTATGGACAAGTGTAGCTCCTGGGTTCTTGGCCAAGTTTTGGACAAGTGAGATTCTAATTAAAAGATCTTGGGGTAGATAGGGCTTTCCTATACAAACCTAAGCTACCATGACACATATTTGCTTTGTTAAATAAGGTTGCCATTTGAGTTCATGGAAAGCAGTTGTGTGCACGGGATTAGCTGCAAACCTGGGAGGGCACTGTACAAACACATGGACTAGTCCCTATCTGATTTTGTGGCTTTCTATCTCTGCACTGGTGGCTGCCACCTCTCCCAGGTCATGAAGTTTCCTCCCCTCCTTAGGAGCTCTGTCTTTACATTCCTTTGTACAGACTTCCTGGCTTAGGAGAGATGTTTGTAGTAAAAAGAAAATAGTGCTACCTACTGGGGCAAGTATATGGCTGTTTAGTAGAACTGTTTTGTTTGATCTTGAGCTGACTAGGCATATAAGAGATAGACTGGGGGCAGTTTTTATAGAAACTTCACTCAGAGTCTATACGTTTTCAACAAAGTCAATCTTCATATACCAGGAAAATGTAATGATAGAGTGATGAGTGAAAAAAAGGAGATCCTTAAAATGATTTCCAGTCCTATATAACAGTTGAGCATTGTTATTCCTTTGACTCTTTATTATGATAGCTCCTATGCAGGAGAATTCTTTCTGGTCCTTAGGGATTAGGTTCTCTTCTCCAAAAATATACTCTTATTTCAGATTGCTCTGATCTAGGGCTTATAAGGTGATAGAGGACCAAAGGCTTGGTTAGGTTTAGAGATGACTTTTATTCTTGTTATCAAATACTCTTCTCTGCCATGTAGTTAGACTCACAGCTGTGTCTATCCTCAGAGCACATAGAGCTCGTCCCCAAAGGAGGCTTAAGACAGGGTCGTATTTAACTGACAGGAATTGTGTATGGATCCAGTACAGACAAGGATAGAATATTCACACAGTGCCCATTTCATTTCTATTCACAGCTTTCAAAAGATATCTACCTCAAGAATTGAGGCAGTGTGTGGACGGCTCTAGAAAGCCTCCCTCACCAGCTACTAAATTTAGTGACAAATGATGGACATGGAGTGTGTGTTGTGGAAAGCCCTACAGAACAATGAGCAAGCTCAGTGACCTATTTGACTATATAACCTACTTTGGCCGTGAATACCTTGTCTTAAAAAATGAAGTTGAACTCAATGAAGGTTATATATTCTTTCAGCTTGGAACTGCTACTTTTATAGATATAAGTGGCATTTCAGGGCCAGTCTGAATCTGCAGTGAACCTGAGGAAGGCCAAAAATACATTTGACTGTTTTATGTAGGGTTCCTGGCAGTTAGTACCTTGAGAAAAAGACACAAGAAGGCCTCATGGAAATGTCCCTTGGCTGTCTTTGTTACTGCTGTGACATCTACCAGTGAGACAGCAGGGCCTCATGTGTTATAATAACATAAAAGACATCAAAAGCTGACAGTTGTCGTGAGAACATCCCCTTACATTCGAAGAAGAAAGGTACTTTTTAAACATATAGCTGTATTTGGATGGTAGAACTAAGAGGTGGTTTTTCCTATTTTGTATTTTCATGTATTTTTTTAACATTTGCTTATTATTTTATGTTCAATAGAAGATTCTCTCAAACACTTTGTACTTCAGCATGGTAAATTTCTACTAGGGCTCATTAATCATAACAGCAAGATTATTATGGCATATTAGCCATTTTGTTTAGTTTTAAGAAAAACAACCTTTAACAGTCAATTGCTGCATTAGCTATTTAATTTTTATCCCTAAATTAATTTTTAATAGAAAAATCTGAGGCAAAAGCAAACTTTAATTGTGCAGTTTGGGGTGATGGGTAGGTGTTTAAAAATATTTATTTATTTTATGTGTCTGTGTATGTGTGTGTTTGTGAATGTGTCTATGTGCATTGCATGTGTACAAGTAGCTACAGAGGCCAGAAGATGTTGAAGCTCCAACAAAGGTGGTTGTAAACTGCCCAATGTGGGACCTGTGAACTTGCCTGGGTCCTCAGTTAAAGCAGCAACTGGTCTTTATTCCTGAGCTTTCTCCTCAGTTAGGATTTTGCAGTCTTCTAAGGAGTATTTTAATTAGAGTAGCAGATTTGACTATTCTGCATGGCACTGTTAACAAAGGGAGAAAACTGGAAAAATTTACTCAACACTATTTAGGAAATATTGGCATTTTGAAAGAAATACTTTACGCTCGGAAATATCAGCAGTTAAAATGGTTTTGTGGAATTCAGGTGTTGGACATTCCATGTTTTAGTATCTTAATTTATTTCAAGAAGAAATGAAAGACAATCACAACCACAACCACCACCACAACAACAAAACCCAAAAGGCTCAGTTCTTCCTAGCAGTGAACGCTGAACCCTCATTCTGCTTTGAAATTCCTCAGCATTTTGCAGCATTTACATTGGTTCCTGTTCAACACTTGTCTCATTGGAAATTTCAAACACTGTTCCTGTTATTCTATTCTTAGCTCTTAGTCTTTTTCCCGCCCCTACCCTCTACTAAACGTTGAAGATCAGCTTTATCTCACATTTTCCATTGCATGCTGATGCCCCCAGGGACCTTCTTGCTCCTGGCTTTTCTGCAGGGAAATGATTTTTCACCCTTCAAGGGGGAAGGTACTGAAACAATCTCTGCCTGTGTCAGAGTGACAGAAGAAATGCCTTTCTGGAAAGACAGGGGACATTTGTTTAAAATTTATTCACTTTACATCCCGCTCACTGACCCACCTCCCAATCAACCCCTCCCACAATCCTTACCACCAGTACCGGTAGTCCAGCTGGAGTCTGTTTGATGCCTCCTGGTGGAAGCTCCCTTCTTAGCTGGTAGTAAAATGGCCCACCACCCTTTCGCAGTTTCCTTCACATCTGCTTAACAGTTGCAGCTGGTTACAAAATAGTGTGGTAAATCCTGCCATTTGGTGGTCACCACTTGCTCCCAGCGGCGGGATCTCCAAAATTGTCTTTTTTATTAAATGTTCTAAGGAGAAAGCCAAACTGCTTTTGTGATTTGGAACATGATATTGCTATGTGCTTTCCCAGGTCCTCCAACCTCCTATGTCACTTGTTATAGCCTTGATGCTCCCAGCTCTCATGACACCCTGAAGAGTAGCCTGTAACCCAGTTTTGGCACACACCCTCCTCATAACAATGCCTTTCACAGAACACTTTTTCATTCATTTCTCCATTCATTCAGTAATCGTATAGTGAATGTCAGATGCTACTAAGTGTCCTTTGCAAGAGCAGAATATACTCTTAACCACTGAGCCTGAGCCGTTTCACAACCCTCAGGATCCTTGGATAAAGAACTTGTATATGTTTCATGGGAACATGCTTAAAAGCAATTCTAAAATGTAATTCCCTGTCTGTGTGGAGGGTGAGAAGACAATAAGAGATATCCGAAGTGAGCACATTATGGTATTGAAGCACCTTTTCATCCTGGGACAATCAAGGGATGATAACCTTGGTAGCACAATATGGGTATTGTGGAGTATGTCTGAGCTCTGTGAGTTCAGAGGGAGAGAAGCAAGTACAGTCCCAGGAAATGGCAGTGGAGGTCATTGAGGACATCTGAAGATTGCTGTACAGTTTGTTCCCCTGCAGCCTGCTCGATTACTCAGATAGGAGTGAGCTTTGGTGTGTAAGTGCCTGCTATGATACCTGAAATGGTGATCCATCATGATAGGATTTCATGATCGTGTGGTCAGACACATGCAGGAAGGTTGCGTTTTGTTCTGAGCCTTGGACATAATGAAGTGTCTCTTGAAAGTGGGTTTGTTTCCTCCCGACAAGGAAAGTGAAAAGCAAAGTGACCAAAACACTTTCCCAGCACCAAGGAGTGGCTCTAGTTTACCTGAGCTGACAATCACATCACTGTGCTCAGGTCTCCAGTCTTAGCTGACAAGTTGCTATTGATTTTCTTCAGGTGGTCACAAAATTAAACTCTTGTTCTTTTAGCAAACGCAGATAGCAAAGCATAGTATGAGATGGGATCCTGAACCTTCCTCATCATGCTCTACTTTTAAAAACCGTAAAATAACAAAACAGAGCAAAGAAAATAGGAAAAAAAAACAAAATAAAGACTTTCCCTACACCACATGAGTACTCACATGAGATTTTCATAAACATCACTCAGCGACGTGACACATATTCTGACTTAAGTACTCAACAAACATCACCACATCTGGCTTTCAAAACTGACATTTCCTTAATGTGGTCTGTGGACAGTTGTTCAACAATACATTGCTAGTAGACTAGTAGACTATTAACTTGTAAAGTGGCTCAGCTTCACTGTTAGGAAAATTAGCATTAAGTTGTCACATGTGTTGTTTCAGATGCTTGAGAAATGAGAAACAAATCCAGGCCCTGCCAGTAAGCAGCTTATGGCCAGAGGCTGCGTCTAGCTAATATGTTGTAGCAATCTGCTGAGCAAACAGCAGCAGATTAAAACACTTCACAGTATTGTGACAATCTAGTAGAAGTATATTAGAATTCGTTAAAAAAAACTTTGTTTGTTTCACGTATGTATACAAGGTATTCTGATGGATGCAGCACAATTACTCTCTTATCTCCTTCCAACTTCGGATGAGCCCCTTCTTCTTCCCAGTAGCCGCTCTCAAACTTGTGTGTGTTTGTGTATGTGTGTATGTGTTTGTATGTGTATGTGTGGATACATATGTGTTTATGTGTGAATGTGTGTGTGTATGTGTCTGTGCATATGTGAATACATTTGTGTTTATGTGTGTGTGTATGTGTGTGTGTATGTGTGACTATATGTATGTGTGCATGTGTGAATATATACAAGTGTGTGTCTGTGTCTTGTACAGGTTGCCAGAGCTGTAATGTGTAATGTTTTCATGATTACAATATTAGGAGACAGCATTTTGTAGCATCCCTCTCTATCTTTTGGCTCTTATAATATTCCTGTCCCCATTTTTAACTTTGGAAAGGGTGATATAGATGTCCTATTTAGGGCTGTGGATTCAGCAATCATTTATTTTCAGCATTTTGAGCAGTTAAGAGTTTTCTGCATTAACTGGCACCTTTGGAACAGTAAAACCTCTTTGAGGAATCCGAGAGTAGCATTACTCTAAGGGTGTAAACATACACATCAGGTATTGACTAAATTAGCACGATTTAGCATAATATTATAGTCAATTTTACCCTGGAACTGCAATCTCCCTAGGCATAGACTTTTGACTGGGTTTATAGCATCAGGTATGAATACTTCTCCATGAAGCAGGCCTTAAGTTCATCCACAAAGCTGTTGGTTATCTCCCAGACACTCATGTCAGTATCCCATCAGTGGACACATCTTTTCTAACAGCTTGTTATGTGGGATCCAATCCTGGGGAAGACCTTTGAAAACGTTTCTTCCTCAACAGCCTACATGTTGTCTTCTGGCACCATAAACCTTAGACAATAAGGAGGAAGCTTCTACTTCAGTTCAGCTTGTGTTTGGGGGTTGTATACACAGTGTATAGTATCTTCAGCAATAGGATCTTACCATCTAATTCAGCCAAACAACCAAGAATATTGGCATTATAGTTTTTTTCCTTTGCTGTGATAAGGTATCATGACCAACGCTTATAGTTTCTTAGGGATTATAGCCCATCATAGGGGAGGCATGGCAGCAAGCAGGCATGAGGGCTAGAACAGGAACTGAGATCTTACATATTCAAACACAAGCACAAAATAGAGAGCAGATCGGAAGCACAGAGGGGCTTTAAGCTCTCAACGCCTGCCCACAATGACATACTTCTTCCAGCAAGGCCATACCTTTTAACCTTCTCCAAAGAATGAAACTGAGACCTAAGGAATTTAATACTGGAAACTATAGGGGACATTTTTCATTTAAATCATGACAAATGACAATAACCTATGTTGTTTTTCAAGTTTCTGGAGCCCCTGTGGCCAATAACTCATTGGGAAGTAACCCACATCTGGGACTGAGATAATCACTGAAAACAAAATATAACAAAACAGTAAAACTAAAACAAAACCATGACACCTGGGAAGAGCAATGCCCATCTATGCAAGATACCTATATTAAAATTAAAATTCTTTTATTTATTGTTGTTATGCATTTTTGGTTAGCTTATAAAGTAATAGACTTCTGTGTTGATTTTTTTCATGTATTCTAAGATTTGGTAGATCTTCTCACCCAAACCCTGTCTTTCCTCTATGCCCTTATTAAACATTTCCACCCCCCATTACTCTATCTTACTAACCCCTGAAAACCTTTCCCACAACGTAGAATATCCTATGAGTCTTCTTGCTTCTTAGTCTTTATAGAGATTCTATCTTATACACAGAAATATAAATTTCAAAGTTAAGATTCATATATGAGCAAGTATATATGATATTTTTCTCTCCGGTCTTGATTTTACCTCATTTCATTAATATTTTGTAGTATCACCCATTTTCCACTAAAACTCAGTTTCATTTTTCCTCTTCTGATGAATAAAATCCTACTGTGTAAGTACAAAATTTTGTCAATTTGTTGTTTGATAGAAACCTAGGCTTATTCCATTCCCCAGCTATTGTGAAGAGTAGCACCATACATAGTCAGATAACTCTGTTGTAGGGAGTCCTTTGAGCATATGCCCAGGAGTGGTATAGCTAAGTCATACTGCAGGTTTAGCTTTAGCTTTTTGAGGAACTTGAACACTGATTCATATAGTGCTTGGATGGTCTGCAGAAACAGCAAGTGCTCTTATACACTGAATCCTCATTCAGGACCAGGGGAGAAAAATGTAACTGCTAATATCATTTTGCGTGTTATAGGTTTACTTACATTTTTATTTCATCTTACTTTGATAATGTCACATGAATCTAGGAACTAATTCATTTATTGTAGACTCTATAATTTCATGTACTATAGAGTTTAATCGACATTCTTATGGTTTTCTGAGGTTCTCTGGTATCTGTTATGTTTTCCCCTTTAGTAATTTTATTTTGGGTAGTATACGATTATTGCTTTTTTTTAGTTAGTTTAGTGAAGAAACCAATCTTATTTCACATTTCAAAGCACCAAATTCAGTTTTATTGATTCTTATCATTTTTCTCCACTTCTACTTCATGGACTTCTGCCCCATTCTTCATTATTTTTAACATCTACTATTTGTGGTTTGACTTGTTCTTTTTTCCTAAGGCCTTAATATACATCAATAATTTACTTATTTGAGATTGCTCTGATGTTTTAACATTAGCACTCAAAGATAAGCCCCACTCTTAAAATCTCCTTCACTGTAACTGATAGTATTTGCTATACTATGTTTAGATTTTTCATTCATATCTATCTTTTTTAATTTTTTCATTATTTCTTCAATGACACAGTCCTCACTCTACACTATGTTGTTTAATCTCCGTGAGTTCATGTGCTTTCATTTCAGCTTGGTTTGGTTTTCTTGATGTTGATTTCCAGCTTTACTATGAATGATGTGACAGAAGTTATGTAATATTTGCTATATTTGTTGAGATTTTCTTTGTGTGTTAATATGTTATATATTTTAAAGGTAATCTCATGGATTGCTGAAAAGAATGGGCATTTTGTACTATTCAAGCACAATGTCCTGTAACAGTCCATTAGGTCCATTTGATTTATAGTGTCTTTTGACCTCAACATTTCTCTGCTTCTCTTTCTTTTTCTTTTCTTTTTTCTTTCTCTGTCTGTCTGGCCCATCTACTACTGTGTTGTGATTAGTCTATGACTTTATACTCAGTAGTATTTATTTTATAAGCTTGGCAGTGTTCTGTGCACATGTGTTTAACCTTGTAATTTCCTTTTCATGACTTGTTTCTTTCATTAGTATCAAGTGGCCTCCTTTATTTCTCCTGACTAATTCCACGTTGAACCTGTTTTGTTAGATATTAGAACAGAAAGAGCTGCTTGTTTCCAGCTTTCATCTTCTTGTAATATTTTTGCTCACTATTTCATCCTCTGGTAGTGTCTGTCTTTGATAGTAAGATTTATTTCTGTGTTTTCTAGTTGGGCAATTGAGACCATTAATTTCTCCCTTATTGAAATGCCTGTTCTAATTCCTGCCATTTTCTGTGTTTGTTATTTTCTTAGCTTTCCTTTAATTAGTTAAATATTGATCTCCCCATCATATGTGGGTGTATTTGTCTTCTCGATCTACAGTCCTCCTTCCAGTCCCCACTGAGAGCTATTTTGGTGGTCCTGAATTCCGTTTGCCTGTATATTTTTTCTTTTTTTCTTTCTTTTTTTATATAATTTATTTTTTCTCAAATCGTAATTCATTTACACAGGGGTTATAAACACAGAAAGGCAGGATGTGGGGAAGGGAATGACAATGGAGTGTGGGTGTTCAGGGGGAATACAGATATCTTCAGAACCGGATATTGGCTGGGTGAAGGTTCAGGGGACAAGTCACTATGACTCTGCCTATGACTTGCTTGACCTTATCTAAGTTGGTATTGTCTGCCAAGGCTACCTATTTACAAGGTCTATGACTACTCAGACTTGTAGATTTCCACAAAAGCTGCCTGTTTACATTAGCTTATAGCCATCTGTTTCAATGTTTTTCCAGTGAGACCCAAGACTTGGTGTTAGTATACATGTATGACAGGCCTATTGCTGATTTTAGGCCTATGGTTGATTTTAGGCCTTCCTTGTATAAGCAGGGCTGCCCCTGACATCTCCTCCCTTCTCTAAGTATAGAAGGGCTGTGGCAATTCTAATCTTGTGAAGGTGGGGATAGAGGCCTGACCTCCAGTAATTGAAGGGGACCTTGTAATCCCTTTGCCTATATTTTAACCACAAAAGTTTTTATTTCTTCTTTAATTTTGATAGGTTATTCTGGTGGGTAGAGTTGTCTTCATTGCTGAACATAGTCTTTTAAAACTTAAAATATATCTTTCCAAGCCCTCTGACTTTTAGAGATTTCGTTGAAAAATCAGATGCTATTTTGGTGGCCTGATTTTCCATGTGGTTTGGTTTTGTTGTCTTGTAGCCTTTGGTAGTCTTTCTTTGTTCTGTGTATACATTGTTCTGACTCAGGACATAAGGAGTTTCTTTTCTGTTTCTGTCTACTGATGTTGTATATGTCTCTTTCACCTGGGTTGGCATCTCTTTCTCTAAACTTGGGAACATTTTTTATCTGATTATATTGAAAATAATTTCTTTGGTATTAAAATTTGACACAAATATTTCTTCTTCTATGCCTGTAATTCAGTTCACAGACTCGATCTCTTCATGATGTCCCAAAGACCTTACACATAGTCTTCACTCAGTTTTTGAGTTTATTTGTTTGTTTGATTGAATGACTGTCTCCCTACCTTGTCCTCAAGCTCTGGTGTCTGTCTTCCTCATGACTCACCTCATGGCAAAGCTTTCTACTGAGCTTTTCTATTTGCATAGCTGAAATTTCTCTCCCAAGTTTATTTTCTGTTTCACTTTTCTTCAACATTCCTACTATTTTGTTGAATTCTAATGTTTCCTGAATTGACTTCCTTCTTTCATTGAGGTTGTTATATTCTCTCGGAATTCATTGATGAGCATATTCCTATCATCCTTAAATTCCCTATGGAGTCTATTCATATTTTCTTTGAAATCTTTGAACTTATTTAGAATTGTTCCTTGAATTCTTTGTAGTTTCATCTCAGTGATTGGGGACTGTTACTTTGGAATGGATAATTTCTTGAGGAGATATATTGTCTCAGTTTTTCATATTCCTTTGGTTTCACCATGGTCCTTATATATATGGAGTTGTTTCCCTTGCTGAAACTTTTGTGTTAGTTGCTCATCAACCCACAGTGACGGCTTTTGAATCTTGAATCTTTGAATCTTGGTATTACCTGGCTTAGATGATTTTAGATCTGCTATGTGAGACTGGGAGATCCATGTTGGGAATGATTGCTGCTGATTTGTGTACAGGATAGTGAAGTGATCCTGGCTTGGCTAGCTGATTCATGTGTGGAAGTAAGTTCGAAGTTGCTGTCTGGGCATGGTCATGATCTGAATTTTTAGGTCTGAAACTTGAGATATTGCTAAGGGCACTCTGAGTTTTTTTCAGAAGACTGAGGAGAGATTAGTCACAGGTCTCCAGTCTTCAGTCTTCAGTCACATGATGTAGCCAGTCTAGGTTCTAAGAGGAAGCAGGAACCTAGGAACAGGAGAGGAGCCTGTGGTCACAGGAGTGACCTTTATCAAGTGCTAGAGTTGGTTGCACTTTGTACAGGTCACAGTGGAACCTGTAGATACACATATTGACATACAGTTGCCACTTCTTTTTTCTCCTAACACACAGGTGTCTTTTAGTATTCACTGTTTAACCAACAGACACTCAGGGATTGGGAGATTCTTTTAAATTTCTAATCTCATTAAAACTAAACCCCAGAAACCCCTGTGGTGTTAAATGTTGATGATCATGCTGCAGAAATAAAGTCTGAACATTCCTAAAATGGAGCTGCTCAGAGCGGCAAAACTCCAGAGGCTGTTCCTATCTGTTGCTGTGTTCCTTGGTAGTGGTGTTTCACGGATTGCAGCAATTATTCAGCATCTTTTCTAATAGCCTCAACACTTCTGTTCTGATACATTATTGAAGAATATTGCAAACGACGGAGGTCATTTCCAACCCAAAGAGCTGTCTCTATTACAAACAGTAGATCAATATAAAACATAACAAGGTTTGCCTATAAAGACATAAGATCAATACCATGAGCCTATTTCTGTTTAGATTGTAAAGCTGGCTTCCTGAAACTGGAGGTGCTTACGCCAGTACCGAGTGACCATATGTCAGGAGAGCTAGGGTTTTGTATGTCATTGAACGGATGCATGCCCAGCTCCATGATTTTATGATAGCCAATTACATTATTACATAATTCCATCTTGTAAATAGATGATGACACGCATATTCAACTGGACAAATATTAAACATTGATTCAATGGAAGGTTGTCCACACAAGAGTTTTCAGTGTATCACAAAGTTCAGAGTGAAAATTGGAATTATATATTCAGGAATTAAAATGAGTGGATGAATTAATGTCTGCCTCTTTTAGGATTGGGAAATTTTCCCACTATGTAAAGGGAACATCTGTAAGTGCTTTCCAAGTTTATGTTTCAGTGAAAAGAGATATCTCAGCAGCGCGGTGCAGTGTTTGGTTTTACTTTCATATCTCATACTAAAGTACAAAGGAAATGGATGTTGAAATGGTAAATGTGAATCTTTGAAGTATCCTTTGAGTAGGGTTCTGTTTACTGAAACTCTCCTTTGTGAATATGAATAACATAGTCTCCATAATCCACAGTCTTCACTCACAGTTTCTCACCTTTCACAAACCCAGGCCAATAAATTATCAAAACGAACTCCAGTGGTTTTTACCTTGGAAAGTCTGACCCAAAACAGCTTTTACTATCCTCTGCTTTTACCCACCCAGGACTTGTAAAATTGCAAGAAATGAGTATTAAAATAAAATCTCATAAATGCTTCATCAGCCCTGGGCAGCCTCTGCTCCATCTTAAAGGGAGGCAGTGTTCGCTGCTGCTTCTCTGGGTGTCTGGAGACACTGACGTTACTTCCAAGCCTCTGTACGGTTGCTTGTCATCTACTGGCTATCAAGGTCATTAAGTCAGACACTGTTCTGTGAAAGGAAGCTTCTTTGCCTGTTTTGTTGTTGTTGTTACTTTACGATTTAAATTTTACACATGCATATTTTAATTGGGCCATGACATGGTAGGTTTGTGTGTAACTCTTCATATGCTTTTCTTTGGGGTAGTCCACCCCCAAATTCCTTGCTTTTCATTCTACTCCCTCCCCTCTCCTTGAATAAGCCTTTCCAGGCCCACTACGCCACTTCTGTACTTCTGTTATAATGGATATCCACTGTCACTTAAAATGCTCTCTCCCAAAAAGATTCTGCTTTCGGTGCGTGGTTTCTACTTGTTTTATAAGGTAAATGAAAGACAAAAAGATTTGAAGCTAAGATCCACACACAAGAGAGAGCACGCCTCCTTTGGCTTTCTGGGCTTTAGTTACCAGACTACCTCACCGAGTGCAACTTTTCTTGGCTTCACCATTTACCTGTATATTTCATTTTGTTTTTCCTCACAGATGAGTAATGTCCCATTACATATATACATATCAGATTTTTCTTCCCTATTAATGTTTTGAGTTTCTAGGTTGATTGTACTTCCTAACTATTGTGAATTGAGCCATAAGAAACAAAGATGGGCAAATCTCTTTAGTAAGACATAAAGTGCATTTGGTAGAGGCCCACGAGTGCTATTAGCTGGGGAATGTGACTGTATAAGAGTTTCCCTTTCACCATATCCATACCAGAATTTTTATGTCTGATGGCAGCCATTCTGACTGGGGTAAAATGGAATTGTAAAGTACTTTTAATCTGTATTTTCCTTATGCCTAAAGAGTCTAAGCACCGATTCAAGTATTCACTAGTGATTTGTATTTCTTCTTTTGAGAATTTTCTGTAGGCTGTTTATCCTTAAGGGATATTTTTAATTCTTTATGAGATTCATGAATCCAGACAGTGTATATTAATTACACCTATCCACCATTGTTCTTTCTATCTTATTCTAGGGCCCCTTGCATTTTATAGTCCACTCTTTAAAATCAAGTTATTGTCTCAATATTTTGCTTTTTAGGTTTCCTTTTTTTTCTTTTTTGGTGTGTGTGTGTGTATGTGTGTTCTAGACATTAACTCTATGCCAAACAGACAGCTGACAAATATTTTTACTCATTCTGTGAGCTTCAAATTTACCTGTTTTACAGTTTTCTTTACTGTTTGAAAGCTGTGCCTGTAAGTTGAAGTGTACTTCCTACTTTTTCCTCTAGCAATTTTAGAGTATAAGTTGAAGACCTTGATTTGTTTGGGTTGATTTTTGTTCAGTGGGAGAGGTAAGGTTCTAGTTTCATTCTTTATGAATGCTGAAATTTAGTTTCCTCAGCTACATTTGTTAAAAAATGCTGTCTTTATTCTAAAGTATATAATTGGCATCTTTGTCAAAAACCATGTCATTCCAGTTACATGGGCATTTACGAGGATCCTCAATTCTGTTGCATTGATCTGTGTGTCTGGTTTTGCTCCAGTACCATGTTATTACTACTACAAATCTGTAGTAACATTTGAAATTATTTGCTGAGTCTTCCCACAGCTTTTGTTTTGCTCATGGTGGCTTTGTCCATCCTTGGTCTTTCATGCCTCTATAGATATTTGAATTGCTTCAAGTTTTTACATTGCTTTTGGCAGGACTACCATCTACACAAGATGAATTCTTCTAACTCATGAACATGGAAGGTCTTTTGATTTTCTAATGTCTTCTTCACTTTTTTCCTTCAGGACCTTCCAGTTTCTCTGTAGAGGTCTTTTGTTTCATTTTTTAGGTTTATTCCAAGGCTGGTTTTTGTAGCTATTGTGAGCGGAATTGATTCCCTCATTTGTGTTTTACTCTGTTATTAGAATGTGGAAAAACCCTGATTTTTGTGTGTTAATTTTGTATTCCTCCACTTTGCTAAATGTGTTTACAAGCTCTAAGACTTCTTTGGTAGACTCACTGTGGTATTTTCTATTTAGAATAACATAATCTCCTGCTAAGAATACTCTTACTTATGTTCTTATTTCTGTCCCTTTTGTTTCTTTCTCTTGTTGTACTGCTCTAGGTAAGACTCAAATCACTATATGGATAGAAGTGGAAAGAGCCGACATCCTTGTCGACATCCTGTTATGATCTAACACAGCATTTTGAGGGGATAAAAGAAAAATGTCCTTGTGGATATATGATGGCAAGGGTGAATAAAAAATTCAACAAGAATGATTACAGAAGACTTCAAAAGATCTAAGATTTAGACAGGGGTTTTTCTCCAGTGTCAGAGAAGGAAGCTCTCCACTGTCCATCACCAAATCTCTTTAGGTCTAGGTCAGCCAACTACTTTCAGAGATAGTTTGCTCTTGAGCATCTGATAGCTCTGAGTTTGAAGTCTCTGCATTCTCTCTGTGATAGATTCTGGGTGTCTTTATTATCAAAACCAATGTGAACCCATGGTTGACTCCTGGGTATTTCTCTGATTTGCTTCTGAAGTTTGTGCCTGACTAATCTTTCTCTGAATTTCTAAAGGAGCTTTCCTCTGATGTCTCCACTATAGTGGATGAAATTTTATAGTTGAAGACCATGGAGATGGAATGTGTTGTGGGGAAGCACCAATATAGTATGAATCCTTAATGATACTTTTTTTCATGTTTGTTTATATTAGGTATGGATATAATATTGAGTATGAACTTTTTAGATGTGTGGGTCTTCCAGTCGTTCATTCTTGGGGTGATGGCCAGAGTTTCTATTTGAGTAGATTGTTTGTCCACAATTGCAAATGGAAGTATGTTTGTCTAAGGAATATCCAGGGTTCCTGAATATTCTGATAATTTTAATTTATGGATATTCTTGACTCTTAAAGTCTTCCTCAAGACAATGTGCGATAAGGACAGGACAGTTGTTTTCAGGAAAGGGTAGCACCTTGCAGATTTTACAGCAACTATGTCTATAAAGTATATGTATTAATCACATGATACGAAAGTAAGAATGACCCAGGTTTTAAGGACAGAATCCAATAATTAAGTAAGCCGTTCAGTAAATAAATGTCCCAGCCATCATAAAATAAATATTCAATAACTAAAATAAAATTAAAAGAGCCCACAGAGAGTAAAAGCTGGATAAATTCCACATATAGGTGTTACAAGGGCCCTGGAGGCTTGGATCCTTTGACCCTGGCCACACCCATCTTGCTCTTTTTCTCAATTGACTGTTGACAGAGGACATAAGACCTGAAAGTGACCTTTTTTTCCCTTCTAAAGTTTACACACCGGTGCTGATTTAAGAAATTAACCCAAGTTGTCTGTTACAAGCCAGTAATTATGCTGTCGAGAGCATAATGAAGGTCACACAGAATCAACTGGGTTCACCAAACAGTCATCTTGACAGCTATGGACCTTACCAAGTTACAGACATAGCCGGATATTTTCTCATTTTCCTTTCAAAACAAGAGGCTACACACAATATTTAAAATTCTTCCAGAGATTGGTACTGTGAGGAATGAGCCTACACTGAAGGGAAGGTGGTGTGAGGATCACCCAAGAACTTCCTTCCATTTTTTTCTCTCTAGCAAGATCCAAAGCTTCTTAGCATGCTGGCCATCCTGGGTGTCCAGCATAGGAAGGGGATTCTTTTGTTTCAAGACCATTTCAAATGATGGATCAACTGCAATCACCAGTTTATGTGTTTGCTCTCTTGTTTTTAAATGGTGGACAAGGTACAGTAAGTTTAATAGGTCTTGAGAATGCGCACATCTCACTTCAGTTGAAGGACTTCATTCTAAAGGAGAGTCACAGGTTTTGTTGGAATATTTTGCTTGATAATTTCCAGCTTCAGTTTTGAGGCGGTATCCATAAACAAAGAACACAGTCTGAGATTTCAGGATGGGCTTCTAATATCCTGAACAAGACAGAGTCACTTCTCACTCTTTGGAGTAAAGAAAGGGCATACTTTGTGCGTCCCTGCTGCAATAAAAGAATGAGGTGGAACAACAGGACCACAGGAGAGGCTAATCAGCACGTGGTTAAGTATGTGCTCCTGTTAGTGGTGATGGAAGAATATTAAGTCTGATCAGGAGATGAGAGCTAGCCAGCGAGAATATTAAAAAATATTGTAGGTGCTAGTGCTAATGCTATAGTTAGCATTGAGGTTTACATGATTTACACAAAATTGAACTGAAACTCCAAAGCCTTATCAGATCTCTTAGGCACAGATGCAGCTCTTTGTAGCTGGGTATGTCAGCACATACTTGTGACCCCAGTTCTCAGGAGGCCAAAGCAGGAGGGTGGCAAGTTTGAGGGCAGCCAGGACTATATACAGTGGAACCTTGTCTCATACAAAAAACTAAGCAAACAAACTGATGACAGACAAAGGAGAACTAAGGCTATAGACTTGTTGAAAAGCTCAGTCAAGAAAGCCAGCTCAGTCCTGGCTCCTCCTGAAAGCGTCCTAGTTCCCGAGGAGGTGCTGAAGCTCTAGGAGTGCTGGACTCTCATTGTCTGTGCTATCCAGAAAAAGTAGAAATCTTCTCAATTTGTATTTTGTTAATAGGTAACTTTATGTAGTCTTAGCTCTATCAGGAGACAACATTTTTTCCTCTTCAGCTAAATTATGTCCTAAATAATGAATTGTGTCCTGGGAAAGCTATTTATGTTTTGAGACTGCATCTTTTTCTGCTACAGCCCTGCACAGGTGAATGGAATTCATTGTTACAAATGTCTTTGGTCCTTTAACAAAGAAGCCAGTCATCCCCAGTTTGTTAGGAGAACTGAAGTGGAAAAGAAATCAAGTCTGGACAGAGTCTTGTACTCCTCTCTCTCTTTGGTGAAGAGAAGGTGAGGCATGCTGGGAAAATCAGGAAGAGATTACTTTTGGTAAAGCAAATATCTTTTAAAAAGACAGGTGACTAAATGCTATTTGAGTCCCAGGTACCAGAAAACAAGGAGCAGCAGTTTTGTTGCTGGTTGTGAAATCTTGGATGAAGTGACACCATGTAGTAGCCCATCTATTTCCATTCTGGCAATGCAAGAGCATTGGAAGGACTAGTTCAGGCTCTGTGCAGACCTGAGACTGGTCATCATCTACAGTATTGGTGCCGTCCTTTCTCTCCTGCTAATGGTTAGACACATATACCTCAGCTTATGTAGAGTTCACTCTCATTGTTTTGCCCATTCCAGTGGAATTTGTAGCTCAGAGAATCAGGTTCCTTGTTTGGGGTGTGCCAAAGAGAAAAGGTGAATTACATTCAGAACATACATATGGTTATAAGAAAAGGACATGTTCAGGACCCCAAAAAATAGTTCCTCTGGAGAACATTCCACAATTCCATTTGAAGAATAAACACCTCCCTATTTAATTTTTAGTGTTATCACACAGAGTGGAGAAACATTTTATAAGTCAGAGGCTCAAATGTCATCACTAGTACTATGAGAGTGAAATTCTTTGGGTTATTTGAGATACTATCTAACTGTATGTTATATTGTCTTTGAGGAAGAGACTGGATCAAAGTAGCAGATATTAACACAAACAGTCTAACCCCTTAGTTGCTATGGACCAATGAATGACTGTCCTGTGGAGATGTTGAGGTATCACTTCGAGTGGTTTAATTGGCAGTAACTCTCCTTAATGATGTAGGGCATGGCAAAATACCAGTCACCACCAGCCTTTTTTTCCCTCTGACTCACTCATTGGTCAGAACTGAGGGATTTCTCACTGTCTCATCTTTCCCTTTACAAGACAGAGAATGTCTACAAGAATTCAAGGCAGTTGAGAGGGGAGAGGATCATCCAGCTGACCTCAGGACCATAAGTTTGCATTGGATTCTGTTTTATTTTCTATTCTCTAACACTTTCAAAATGATCTGTCCAGTGTTGTAGATCAACAAAGCAATCTACTTCTTGCCCTGATTTCTCTTTTTGAAGAAATCCTATCATTTCAGTCTTTATTACACTCTACTTTTTCAGCCTTTAAAAACACCAAAAAGTCAGAGGTAGGACTTTTCTAATAACCTTGAAATTTTCCTGTGACTTCATCTTGCTTGTCTTGTTTTTTGTTTGTATAACAGAATTATAGTCCAATGAATTTTTATTAGAAATGATCCAGGTTTGGGTTTTAGGAGACACTGACTGTGTTTATAGTCAGTCTATTTTTGGTTTTCTTATTGTAGAAAGATGCATCTGAGAATCTTTTCTGAGTCAGCTTAGTTAGCTTCTGGCCTGCAGGATTTAGCCTCTGAACATTTCATGATGTAAAGATACATATTCTATATAACTCTGGGTTCTAGGTTTCTTAAAGAATTCTAAATTGCAGTGTGGGAAGATAGCTTAATGAATAAGTTTTGACAGTCCGAGTTCATGTAAAAAGCCAGACACAGTAACATACTCGCCGATAATCCCAGTGTGCCCTTAGTAAAAGATGGGAGATGGAGACTGAGAATTGGAGGCTTGCAGGCCAGCTAGCCTTTCATTAGTGTTCAGCAGTGAAACACTGAAAGTTCATCTCAAATAAAGTGAAAAGTAAAGGCCAGTATCCTAGGGCCTATGTCCAGGGATAGTTTGTTTGGTTGGTTTTGCTTTTGTTTTTTGTTTTGTTTTGTTTTTGTTTTTGTTTTTGTTTTTGGTTCTGACAATGATATCAGGTCTCATGTTTTGGAGAGGGCCTTAAATTCAATTGGAGAGTGGTTGGTTTTTCCTATAATGTTTTTGTCACTGTTGCACTAGTGAAAATGTCTTGTCAGCGTGGTGAATTAGAAGCTGGAGGAGATATGGGACATCACGCAAAGACAACTATCAGATGGTGCCAAGAGAAGAAAAAATGGAATGGTGAGCACATAGTATTTCATGTAAGAAAAAAGTGGGCTTAGATCCAGGGATGAGTGATTGTTTCCTCTATTCTGTCTTCCAGACACACATCTCTGTTATCCACATGATTCGTCAAGATCCGTTAGACATTCCACTGGGGTTTTTAACTTGGCTTAATGAGTTTTTAATTTCTTTCATAGTTTCATATTGGCTTTTCTTCAACAATTCTGTCTCTATTGAATTCAATTTTCATATTTTGGATCGATTTTTATTAGAGTCAATTCTATTTTTTCTTGTAATATTTTGAGTTCTTTGAACATAGTTATAAGCATTCTTTATCTGGCAGATCTTCTAGGTTGTGCTTAGAAGGGTTCACTGAGACTAACCACTTCTGAACTATCTCTCCACCTAGACTCTTAAAAGTAGTCCCTGATATTATTTTTCACTGCACAGCCTGCCTTCTGTGTTTTGGAAAAAGCAAGTAATTTGGGCAAAGAGAAATCTATTTGTTTTCCTTCAATATTTAATAGCCTCAGTTAAAAGGATGGAGTAACAGTGAAAGTCAAGGAAGGGATATTTAATCAATGTGACCATTTTGGAGAAACAAGTAGAGGTGACGATGGCCTGAGATCTAGACTCTTCTTTGCAGGTATCAACATGAACTTTCAAATTCAATTTAAAAATATTTTCAAAAGATGAGAAACATGTAATCATGCAGTTCTGGTAAAGATATTATCTCTTTGATCATTGTCTTAATTATGCTTTTACAAGATAGTCCCTATTGCTTGAGCGTATAAATTGATTTTAAGAAGTGATTACATTTTTTCAGGGTGCAAGTTTCCTTATGGGATAATCACTTGTGAAATGGTAGAATGTTTACTCTAGGAATTAGAAGCATGATACACTTCCGTACTTTTGATGCAGTATATATGCAAGTAAGTGTATTTTTTAAGTGTATTATATCAATATAAGCAGTTTACAACTATTTGTTTTTACTTCTAGTGCCTCTTTTAAAACAGTAACAGGTTTTTCATGGTTTATTCCTCAGCCAAGCCTATGCAAGATACAAATCTATATGTTTTCAGGAAAATGGTCATTAAGAAAAGATTTCTGTTTTTAAAGCTTACAAAGAAACTTTAAGGTTTACACAAAATTATAATGTGTTACATGAAATCATAGCAGTAAATTTGGACAATTATTCATCTCTGTTTTTTTCTTTTAGTTTTAAATAAAGATAAAACAGGTTTGGTAAAATATTTGTTAAATAATTATTTACCATAAAGGTAAACTAGTGGTTCACAAAGAATAAGGTCAAAATGCCAAAACTTTATTCTTAAACATCATAAACCCTAATAAAGAAAAAAAAGCACTTTAAAACACACACACACACACACACACACACACACACACACACACACACCCTGTTCAGTTTATATACTTTTACTTGTATGTATGTTTTCAGAGCTGAGATTTTGTCATTGGATATCTGTCAGTGTGTTCTTCCCTGATTTCAATGGGATTATGTCATGTGTTTTCATTTGTGATGACGTTGGCTCTGGCTTCCTCATCTATAGCTTTTGCTATGCTGAGGTATGGTGACTCTAGTTCTACTTTCTCCGCGACTGCTATCACAAAGGCAGATTGGATTTTGTCAAGTGCCTTTTCTGTATCTATTGAGATAACCATGTGAATTTTGCCTTTAAGTTTGTTTATATCATTTATTACGTTCATTGACTTGTGTATGTAGAATTTTCCTGCATTTTAGAGATAAAGCCAACATGGTCATTGTGGATAATCTTTTAGATGCATGTCTCTATTTTGCTTGCAAATATTTTATGGATTACTTTTGAATCTGCATTCACCAGGAATACTGATATGCATTTTTCTTTGTTGTGTCTTTACTTGGTTTTGCTATAAGAGAGATACTGGCTTCTTATAAGGAGTTTGAGAATGCTGCTACTCAGTCATTCATTTTTTTAAAAGAAAATAATTTAAGAATTGACTGTAGATCTTTTTTGAATGTCTGGTAGAAGTCTGCTGTGAATCCATCTGTCATTACTGTCAGTGTGTCCTTCCTTTCTACAGCTCCCAGAGAGTCTTCTAATAAGCTCCAGGATCTCTCTGAATCATATTGCATCTAAGTTTTTTTTAAATACCTCTCTACCATAAACTTTGGATTTAAGTATTAATAGCAGAGTTGTTTGCTTTAGAAACTGGCTTAAAGGTGAAATTCACATGGCTCTGAACATATATATCTCCTTCAGTCTTTTCTCTAGTTTCTCCTTTGGGATCCTCATGCTCAGGCCCATGATTGTCTGTGAGCATCCACATCTGTATTTGTCAGGCTCTGGCAGAGCCTCTCAGGAGACAGCTATATCAGGCTCCTGTCAGCAAGCACTTCTTGGCATCAGCAATAATGATTGGGTTTGGTGGCTGTGTATGGGATGAATCCCCAGGTGGGACAGTCTCTGGATGGCCTTTTCTTCAGTTGCTGCTCCACTCTTTGCCCCTGTATTTCCTTTAGACAGGAGCAATTCTGGGTTAAAATTTTTGAGAAGGGTGGGTGGCCTCATCCCTCAACCTGAGCTGTGCTAGAAAATGTCATCCTGAGTGAGGTAACCTAGTCACAAAAGAACACACATGGTAAGTACTCACTGATAAGTGGATATTAAGAGAAAAAGCTTGGAATACCCACAGTACAACTTACAGACAATATGAATCTCAAGAAGAAGGAAGACCGAAGTATGGATGATTCAGTCCTACTTAGAAGGGGGAACAAAATAATCACAGAAAGTAGAGGGTGGGAGGGACTTGAGAGGAAGAGAGGAGGGGGAAAGGAAAAAGGAGAGAGGCAGCATCAGGTGTGGGTGGAGACTCAACTTGGGAGACATACAGAGGATCAGGAAATTGAATAGAGGTGTGTAACAATGGGGGATGGGGAACAGGGGTAGCCAACAGAAAGTCCTAGATGCCAGGAAAGCAAGAGGCTCCCACCACCCAATAGGGATGACATTAACTGAAACCCCCAACAAAGGGAAGAGAGAGCCTGGAGAGAACGTCTGCTTTTTAAATGTGGCTTGTTATAAAAACTTAAATCCCATACTTCCCCGTTCCCCCCTGAACAGCCTTCGTTAGAGGACATCATGAAGGACAAATCCTCCCAGAAGGCAGGAAGCTGCAACTCAGCAGACCAACTGGTCTGGCTTGTTCCTGTGACCTCGTTTTGCTGTTCCTCTGACAGTAGCTTGCCATGGCATCTTGGCCCAGTACACACATCTTTGGGTCACTACATGGTGTCCACTCTCCACTCCCTTCCCTCAGAGACTGCTCTTCTCTGGAGGAGGCTGCATTTGCTATTGCCTCAATTTTGTTTCACTTTATTCTACAAACAATCTGCAATATTAGTAATTTATCATTATTTTTGTTCTGTCAAATATATATTTTAGAATGAATTGTGAGTTCACAAATAAAAAGTGCTTTCATCATGTATATTATGAAAATTTCAAATATGTATCCTTTGTGCAATCACTAAATATGTCAATGAGTTTAATGTTAGCATAACAAAACAGCTGGGAAAATCAGTATTAAAAGAGTAAATATTTATTTGTCTTATGACTTTAAGCCTTAGAGCTATGGACGTGTTTGCCCATTTTCTGTTGATCCTTTTGCTCTTGGATCTTTCCTAAAGCAGGGCACCATGATTAAAACACATGAAAGCTGCTTATTTTGTGATAGACGGGAAACAAATAGGAATGAGGAAAATCTGAAGTCCTAGAAACTTTAAAGGGTATAAAACCAACGACCAAGGGGCTCCTACTGACCCCTTGCTCCTAAGGCTTTCACCATCTCCCAGAGATAAACTCTCAAGTGGTCCTTTGGGATCACTGAACTATATCATATATCCAAATAAAGCTGGTAGACATAAGCTATACTAAATATGCTTATATTTTATAATAATACTTACAGTTTACTCAGTAGTTTTGAGGACTATAACACTATAATTAACTACAGTCACTATGTGGCACAACAGTGTTCCTTACCTTATTTTTAGTAACCAAAGTTATATTCTCTGACAAACCTATCCCATTCATTCCACCTTCTATTTTCTAAGAGATTAGCTTTTCTAGTCTCCACTCAAGGAAAATTAACTTTTCTCTAGTGTCTACTTAAGTATCTGGTACGAACGCTGCAGGTTGAGACTTGCAACTGATTCACAGTATCTATAGCAACATTACTCATCATGCAGGAAAAGTACTGATCATAAATAAAAATGGGAAACTTAATAGTCATTAGTTTACATAAAAAAGTCTCTGTTACTTAACTTAATGAATACAAAATGAGAGCTTCAAGTTTATCTACCACATGCCCAGAATGCTACTGTTCTTTCCTACTTTGATGGATTTACTATGTTTTGGGAGCCATAAAGGGCTACAGTGCTATATCTTTTGGATGGATGTAGATTTCTGGGAATCACTGGATAGACTCAATTGCTGCTGTGTATACTATCTCAAAAAAAAAAAAAAAGAATTCTACCACTGATACTGTGGCTTCTCTTGGGCTACTTATTTATTGACCTTTAAGCTTTCAATCTGAATAAACATAATTAAGGTTGTTTACCCTGTGACCACAGACAGGATGAATCTCTTATACATGATATGCTTCAACATATTTAGGCCTTGAGATCATGGGTTATGGGTTAATATTTGCTCAGATACATATGTGAACTATGGACACATAGCTAGAATAGTTGGCATCTGTCTGCACATTCCAAAGACATGCTCAGGTATGCAACGGCCTGTTCTGTTACAACAGTTTGAAATAGAATGTTCTACTCAATTTAGAATAATCTCAAACAATAACAAGCACAAGGTTCTAATGCACTTGAAGTTTTCTCTGGACTCCTCACTGGGTTGCTTAATGTCAGGCTCTCCTCTCTGTGAAAATGAGATAGACAGAATCAGGGCTATAGATGAGTGATCACTGAAGTACTCTTTCCTGGGGCTATTCACTTGGAATTCAGGTGCTTGCCTGAGACTTGGCACCTCTGACTTAGAAGAGAAAGACGGCAAGAAGAATGCTTGATTTAGTCCATTCCAAAACCTGACCGCCAACCAGTAAAGAAACAGCTTTGTTAATTTTTTAAATGACATTTTGAACAATCTTGTTAATATGCATGCTGTGTGTCCCAAGAACATCATTTAAACACTTCAGTTATTGGTAATTATTCATATTTCACTTGCAACTTTAATATCTCATACAGTAACTACTTTTAATCAAGCAGATGCTGAGCTGGGCAACTTACAAGTTTTTTGCCATTGAATACTCATGGCAGCCCTATGACACAGTTATTTCCATTTGCATTAGAGAAGCTCATTACCTTGCCTTTGTAAACAGAAAGCCCACCAAATTCTAGAACTAGCATATGCTTTGGCTCTAATCTCAAACATGGCAGTTAATTTCATAGTCCATCCAGATACTTATATCACACAGTGTTAGTGACCAAGAGAAAAATTTGAGAAGTTAAAACTGTATGCCTAGGCATATTAGCACTAAAGTTCATACACATGCAAGGGTAATCCTGGTGTCTTTTATTGCACTCTGTTCATTGATCTGTCTGATGAGACATGAGATGGTAAAGTACACTAAAGTGTATCTGTTAGTCAGTTTTGTTTGTTTGTTTTTGCTATGATAAAATGCCCAATCTATGGGGAGAAATAATATATTTTAATTTAAGTTTCAGAATCTGGGCTCCATAGTCACTTGTCTCCCTGGCCTTTGGGTCTGTGAGGATACAAAACATCATTTTGGCTAGTACATAAGAAAGTTCGTCTATTTATCTAACAGTAACTAAGGAGCAAACAGAGAGAGGGGAAGACCTAATGTCTTCTCTGTGAACATCCTCCCAGCAGTGTAATTAGCTACCACTAGGCTCTATCTCCTAATAGTTTTATCAACTCATGATAGTGGTATAGGGCATCTGTGGGACACTTGGAATCTGATGGGCATACTATAGCTGTATGTCCAGGGAACTTGTTGATAAACTAGAATGGGGGTTACTATTCCATCTCTAGAAGAAATCCTAAGCTGCCAATAACAGATGAGGTTGGAGCCATAGCAGCTCAGGGTACTGTCCATGCATAGAATCAATTGTTTATTGTTTCTTTTCCAAAAGAAGTATCTAAAGTTTAAAGATGAGAGTAGTCTTTTCTGGCCCCGGGAGATGGTTCAGTTGATAGAGCATCTGTGACACAAGTGTGAGGACTGAGATTCAGATCCTCAGATAAATGCTAGGTAGATATGGCAGGTGCCTGTAATCCTGGAATCTGGGAAACAGATGGGGCTGTTTCCAGAGCAAGCCAGCAAGCTGTCTTGCTAGTCTGACAAAGGAGAGGGTGGTTGCAGAAGACCTCACATACCCAACACACTTATATCACTTTAGATCCACAATACATATCCACACACATATACCTGCACACATATATGCGCCCATACATATGAAAACACACATACACACATGCACAAATACTATATCACACAGTGGAAAAAATTAAGAAAATTTTATTAAAAGACTGGTCAATATATCTTATTTTAACTAGTGGCCCAGAGCCTATTGTAGTTTAAAACCACTAATAAACTAATTGGGATTTCTAAACGGGATAATGACAATTCTTGGAATAGATAATGCACATGTTGCTTAAGATTATGAATGTGATTAGTGGCACCAACTCCACACTCAGAAATAACTGACCCAAGTGAGCTGGGGCAGCTCCCCAAATCCCAGCACTCACGAGACTGAGACATGGTTGTGACTCTAAGAACACACACTACACAGCAAGACCTTGTTCCTAAAAATAGTAAGGCAAAAAGAAAGAGGGAGAGAAAGAGAGAGAGAGAGAGAGAGAGAGAGAGAGAGAGAGAGAGAGAGAGAGAGGAAAGCCCACCCTTCAAAATCTGAAGTGCCATTCCTCCAAAGTCTGAAGTGATACTTTTACATTATTTACGACAATTATAGGGCATCAGTGAGGAAAGTGGGAGACCTGACTACTAAGAAGCTAATCCAGCAAATGTATTCCTCAAGCACATGACAGTTGAATTTCTCTAAACTCCACCTACACTGAACCTTCATGAAGATAGGGGAGCTTCTCATGCCATGAGAATGCAGCAGGATCGGGGCTTGGGTACTCAGAATTGATTTGGTCCCCGACCTGTGGGCTGTAATGAATGCTGCAGAGCTAAGTAAAGAACCAAGGGCATAAAGGATGAGTGTCCAAGATAGAGTTGCAACATCAGCACTCACCAAGGGAAAACCAACACCTGCACAAGTCTGGGAGGATGGGTAGATACCTACTGGGGAATGCCAGGACAGTGTCTGTCTGAGAATGTGCTCAGGCGTTCTAAATATGCACCTATAGGCCAATGTTCATTCATGATAGCTAAATATGACATTATTCTTCTGAGATAACACTTGAGCAGCTAATAGGCCTGGTGGGCCCTGGGGACCAATCTGAAGTCTCAGGTCCAGTAAGTTTGGAACCTACTGTAGGCACCTGTGTCCTGGAACCAGTGAGAAGACTTGCTATAGGGACCTTTTGAAAGGAGTCCACGTTTTATGGACATTCAGGGGATACCAGGTAATAGTTTCCTAGGCATAGGAACTAACGTAGCATTTATAAAAGAGGGTGGTTCCTGATACCAGCAAACTAATTGAACTCATGGAGTTTATGGAGTTTCATGGAGTTTTCGTTGTTTATCAAGGAACTACTTTTCTTCTGTGTTGGAAAAGAGATACGCCTCTGCTTTGCATGGCTCCTTCCCTGTAATTTATGTAAAAGGTCCGTGTTTTCATTTTGCTTTCTGGCTCAGCAACTGTCCAGAAAATTTTCTGAACTCGCAATAAATTTGTGTAGTAGAAACACAAAATTAATGAGAGAAGCTAATAAGGATTTAAATGTCAATATTTACTGCCAGGAAGGTTCCTAGGGCTCACTGCCCAGCCTGCCTAGCCAAGTCAGTAAACACTGGCCAATGAGAGATACTGGTTCAGAAAGCAAGCTTTGACTTCTGACCTCTACACACGTGCACACACATTCACAGTTACACATATGCAGACACATTATACAAGGAAAGAAAAACTGGCCAGTGTACAGGAAAGAGTCCAGAAATAGACTCACATGAAGAAGACTTCAAGTTATCATGGTACACAGTGTATAACCTTCCTGGCAGTAAAAGGTAGCAGAGAAAAGCAGTGTAAGAAACCTTGGAGGAGACAAACAGCAACTGGTTAGCTCTGAGTAGGTTGTGCACAACCAAGTTTTAACCCATATAAGAATGCAATTATCTATTATAGTTCTTTACATATTGAGCATACAATTCATGATGTGTATGCAATATAAACATCTCTGATATTTTTCTTGTAATTTATATCTTTCGATGAATACATTTTTCTTAACATAGTTCAATTTGTTAATTTCTCTTTTTTGTGGCTAGTGAGTTTTGTGTTCTGTTGAAGAAACCTTTGGAGTTTTTTATTTTAATTTTATAATGACCTGAATATGTCTTGCTTTGATTATTCCCTCTTCCTTCCTATATCCCTTCCTGCCTTCCTCCTTTCCTCACTTGTTCTCTCCCTCCCTCCCCTCTGTGTGTGTGTGTGTGTGTGTGTGTTTGCAAGAGAAGTAATCCAAGAGAACATTTTCCTACAGGATCTACACTGAGTACCATGAAAACTTGAAGTCTTTTTTTTTTTTATATGAGTCTATTTCTGGACTCTATCCTGTACACTGGACAGTTTTTCCTTCCTTACAACATACAATGTGTTTACATATATATATATATATGTGCATGTGTGCTTGTATGTATAGAGGCAGAAGTCAAAGCTTGCTTTTTGAACCAGTGTATCTCACTGACCGGTGTTTACTGATTTGGCCAGGCAGGCTGAGCTGTGAGCTCTGGAAACCTTCCTGGCTTTATCCACCCAGAACTGGGATTACATGCATGAGCCACCATACCTAGCTTTTTGTTTTGTTTTATTCAAAACGTGGTCTCACTGTATAGCCTTGGCTATCCTGGAACTGATTATATAGACCAGACTGGCTTCAAACTTACAAAAATCTGCCTGCCTCTGCCTCCCAGCTGCTGGGATTAATGGTATGTGTCACTATGCCCATCTGATATCTGTCATTTTAATGTGGATTCTGGGGGCCAAACTCAGGTACTTGTCTGGCAAATACTTTGCCAAACAAACTACATGCCAAGCCCCAGAGGCCTACAGTTTTACATGAATGTCATTACTTTTTAAGTTAATGAAGTTTTAAGTGCTTGGGCATTGCTTTTATTTTTCATGACTGCTTCATCTCATCCTGATCCTTTGCATTTTGAAATTTTAAGAATCAGCTTGTCAATTTCAACAACACAAAAAAAACTCTGCTGGGATATTGAAAGGAATTACACTGAATCTTCAGATCCTCTGGAGGAAAATCAGCATATTTACAATACTGTTCCTTTAAGACAATAACTATGAAATATTTCCCTGTTTGTATGTTCTTTATTTTATAGCAACCAGGTTTTATAGTTTTCCCTCTACTGTGCTAGATTTATTCCTAGCATTTGGTATTTTTCAATGCTTTTGCAAATGATTTATTACTGTAATTATCATCTGCTTGCTATTATATAGAAATATAATTCCATTTCTCCTTCCTGCACCCCCCATAGTTGGCTGAATTTATGAATGTGGAACCTGCAGATACACAGCACCAAGTATATTCTTATTTATTTCAAACACAAACTATAATGTGAGAAATGCAATCTCCACTTTATAGAGCTTAGGAGAAAGCCAAAAGCAAACCAAATCAACCCAAAATCCCCAAATGGCTTTAGTGAAAGATGAATGGGCTCAGCTTGGGTAAGAAACTGCATCTGGCTATTACCTGTTCCTTTCTTCCCAACACTTGTTTCATAAACTCAGAGTGAGGTTAGACTTCAAAATCTTTAATTATTAATTATTGTTAAATTGTATGTCAGAGAGCACATATGTCAGAGCTCAGAGGATAACTTTGTGCAGTAAACTCTCCTTCTATGCTTAGGTGCATTCCAGAAATCCAATTTAGATGGTTAGGCCTGCACCTCTGAAAGAGAAGCATTTTTAATGACTTGAGTCATCTTGGCAACTGTAGGTTTTTTTGTTTTGTTTTGTTTTATCTAGAATTGTTGCTTTCCTCTTACCTTACTTTTCTGTTGCCCAAAGACTTTTTAACAGGCAGCGTTTGAACTGCTGATCTGAAGGTCTGACACTCACCCTCTGCCGCTGTGCCTCACTGCCATTGTTATACCGGAGGACACTTCTTAGCAGGGACTTTACCATTCAGTATCTGGGTCTTTTCCTTGAACCTCCCCTGGATGCTCCATTTGTGGCTGTCAGGTGGCTCATTTCATCTGCTGTCATAGTTGAGGCTAGCTAGATCTATTGCCACTCATGGGTTCCTCCTTGAGAGAGTTAGTAGGCATTTTTCAATCCTAATTTACACTTGGAAAGGACACCCCTCTGGGAAAAAATGTACGACCCATCATGTAGTGACTTGGTGTCAGACATGTGCTAAATGAAGGAGATTTTCTTTCATTCCTTTTGTCCCAATACTGGGAATTGTTCAGACAAATTGTTCTTGAACCTTGTCTTTCTGATATTTTTGTGACATCTGATACTGTGGGTCCTCTAGAGTGTTTAGAAGATTTTCTGTTGGTTTCTTTGATGATATTCTTTTCCTTTGGAGGATTTGTACTCTCAAATTCCCTTTCCTCCATACTGGTGATGTTTTTCAGGGCTCACTCTCTATGCTCTAACTGCATATTTTAATTCAAACCTAACATAGCTATTTTATTTTACTTTATTTTATTTTATTTTTTTCTTCAAGGAAACAAAGGTAAGAAAGCATTAATAAGACTGAATGTCACCATATTTAACTTACTAAGATAATAGACCCAGATACTGACTATCAATAGCTGCTAATATCAAGGAATAGGCTGAAGGTAGACATCTTGTGATGGTTGTAGAAAACTATGTCTGGGTTGTCAACACACTTTGTTGTTGAAAGCATAAACTTGAAGTTTAAGAAATACACAGGTGTAGTGCTCAGTTCATAGTGAGTACAAAGGCAGTGTATCATTTGGGCACAGTCAGCAAATGGAGAATAGATACAACTTGTGCAAAACATGAATGTTAAATTACAGAAGCAAAAGAAGGAGAAAATGAAAGATGGAAGGAGAAAGAGAAGGAAGAAGTGAGAAAATACATACATGCAAATACAAAATCAGGTTTTAAATAAACATTAGCTGGCATTCTGGATGTTTCAATTCTGATTGAATTTAAAAACGATGCATAAGTCAATGGTGGACATTTTCACATAATAGGATATTTGGTAAAAAAATCATTATGGTATTATTATTGGTATGAAAATGGCATTGAGAGCATTCTTACAATTTTAAGTATTTATTTTTTATCTTTTGTATATGAGTCTTTTAACCTGCATGTATGTATGTGCACTATATGCATATGTGGTGTCCATGAAAGCCAGAAGAGGTTATTTGTCCCTCAGAACTGGAGTTACAAAAAGTTGCGAGCCACCATGAGGTATCTTTCCTTTGGAAAAGCAGTACGTGCATTTAACTTCTGATACATCGCTTCACTCTTGGTTTAGGGTCACAAATGGGATATTGATAATGCTAGGCTGGTAATAAAAATAATACTTTTTGGATGTCTGGGATACACACATGCATATGTGAAAATATAGTTATTGAAGTGGAAATTTCAGGTTGTGTCATGTGATACAGTCTCACAGAATGTTTTGCTGGGGCAAGACCCATGAGGGAACACATGAGGTGGAGAAAGTATAAGAAAGACTCAATGGACAATGACAGTGAGCTTGCATAGCTAGCTGTGAAACTCTTCATTGGACTTGCACCTTTGCTGACCTTTGCTTCACTGAGGGAGGCACAGCAGAGAACTAGCACTCCAGCTGGTCCTGGTCCTTCCTGTTGATTCATGCCTGGTGGCTTCTGGATCAGGCCACCATTGCTGATTTACGTTTGGTGACACATTTGAACTAGACTATTGGTAGCCTGACACTACTGATCTGGACTACTGATATACTGACAAACAGAGATTGGAATTACCTCAAAAAACTACTTTTGAACAAGTCCACATCCTCCTTGACCTATTCACCATCTTTTCTCCCCAACCTTGGGATAAGTGGGCTACAAAGGGGGTGGGGTTGAAGTGTTTGAGAACACTTATTAAAGTAGGCTTTGAAAAATCTAAGCTTGCAAGTTATTTTTATTTATTTATCTATTCTCTATGTGTTCAAAATATAAATATTAGATCTTAAATGAAACCAATCACATGCTAGGTGGAGAGGTAGCATGACCATCGCTAAGAACTCTAAACCGGAGTTTCAAAATGCAGTTTTCTCACTCTCATGTTCCTTTTCTTCATTTTCTGTTAATGGACCCATCATCTGTTAGATCAGTGAAGCAGCTCTCCCATCTTTCTTCTATTAGGCTGCTCTCCTCCATCACCAACTATACATCTCGACCTTCACATCCCATAAACCCCTCCCATCATCTCTGTGGTCAATTGGGCCTTCTTTATTGCTTTTTTCGTTGTGGCCTTTTAGCAACTGATTATCACCCATACTCCTACAGAAAGATCAGAACATTTCTGCTCCTTATCTTCATTAACTCATCTTTGTTTCCCCCTTAAGGAGTCTCTGCATTCAGTGAGGCTTTTCTGTATATTTTATGTATGGGATCCCCACATATGTGTGTTTTACTTCCTGATTTACCAGACATGCCTCTTATTGTTCCTAATATGGAAGAAGATAGGAGGTGTGAGGAAAGGAAAAGCAATAATCTCTCTGCCTGGGATTCTCTCCTGCAGGGTATGGATCCTAGAGGTTCTCATCCTGAAAGGATAGGCCAGGTGATCGTGTGTGTTCTTTATGCATGTTGTGCTGATCCTCATATTTTGGTATAGACATACAATATTTGTCAGTTAGTTTGCAAATCCAGTCCTCAATGCCAGAGAACACCTGCAGAGGAGGTGGCCTGTCTATGACATTATCTATGTTCTAGAACTCAATCATTAGTTTATTTTTTGAATCTATTACAATCCTCACTGAGCAATTCCAATTATCCAGTGCTGTATTAGAAACCAGAGATAGAAGAGTTACCAAAGCAGCTCTATAAAAAGTTGTATATGTAGTTTACAGGAGTGTCTTCCAAAGGTTTGGATGTTGGATGCTTGGTTATCACTTCACAGTACAAATGGGAGGTGGTAGGACCCTTAAGAGATGATACCTAATAGGAAGAAGGTAAGGCCTGAGGGGCATACTTTTGCTGACGATATTGGGAGCCCTGTTCCTCATGCTCATCTTTCAAGAGACAAGCAGCTAACTCTGCCTTTTACCCTCATCACGTGCCACCATCCCAGGTCCAGAGAGAGAGAAATAGAGAGAAAGAGAGAGAGAGAGAGAGAGAGAGAGAGAGAGAGAGAGAGACAGAGACAGAGAGAGACAGAGAGAGAGAGAGAGAGACAGAGGGAGAGAGAGAGACAGAGAGAGAGAGAGAGAGACAGAGAGAGAGAGACAGAGAGAGAGAGAGAGATCTGAAAATGAGATATATTGAGTCTTTCCTTTATGTAAGTGCATGGTCTCAGGTATTCTCTCAGTGAAGGAATGTTTACATTTTAACTCCTGGAGGCAAAAGCTGAACCTGTATCTGAGTACATGAGAACGTTCTAAACCATCAAAGTATATGAGGGAAAAATAAAGCCAGGAAAGGGAATTGACGAAGGGATTATGATTGTTACATTGTCAATAAAGAGGTGGTAATAAAGGAAAGGCATGAGTGAGGTAATGTGATAATCCGCGAGCCTATGGGAAGGAAGAAAACTTCTGGTAGGGAGGTTCCTATAGCTGACAGAATTAACTTGTGAGCATACTTAGTGAAGAGCTTTGAAGACTAACAAAGCGGCCAGAATGGTTGGAGAGGAGAGACAAAGATAAAGGCAATTGGAAACAAACCCAGGGACAACTGGAAACAAAACAGTGGCCTCGCCCTGGCAAGATCACATGGGCCACAGAGAAAAGAGAACTGGGTTCTGTTTTTAATCTGTTTGGAAGCCACCGAGGTAATTTGAACAAGGGTATCTCATTGGTGACTTGAACCTTAACAGATGTGCCCTGGGATGCTATGTAGGGATTAGATAATAGAGGAGGAATCCAGAAACCATGCAGCAGTGTGGGAATTCTGTTACTAGTTCACAGTGGAGATGTCATATAGGACAGGGCAATGGCAGTCATGATAGGAAGTGGCTGGATTCTAAAATATACCAAAAGCAAAGTAGTCACAGGAGACTAATGGAGGTGTGGGAGAAAAACAGGGAAGGACAGGAAGATCTGTGAGCAGGCTGGAACACAGCAAAAGGCCAATACATACTCACTGGAACAAGTAAATACCATGTTCTGATATATTCTTCGCTAAACTGGAATACATTGTGGCCTGGGGTCATGTATTATATGACTTTATACCCCTACCATCATATACAGTCTTCAAATACATTAAGAACCCATCAAATATTTCTTCTTTAACTGAATGCTCATGATAGTCAGAAATGAAGAATGGAATTGCTTTAAAAGAAACTGGAAGCAGTGGCTCCCAGATGTGCTTTGAGTCACAGTTTCTGATCCTGACCAGCCTTGTCTTTTGTGTCCTTAAGCCATGCCTCCAGTTCCTAAACTCACTCAGCTTATGAGGGACACACATTCAAGCCATGAAGCTCATGGACCTAACTCACAAGCTGTAAGTATATTTCAGACACATTTGGAGAGTTGATATATACAATAAGAACAAATAAAGTTCAGCAGGAAATTGGGACCACAGCAGATGCTCTGCTTTTTGTAGGTTGCCAAGAGTTCAACCAAGAGGAAAAGGAGCACGGACATTGTCTTTTGAGAGACAAAAGTGAGTCTTGCCCAAAATGGAGAATAGGCAGAGCTCTGATTCTTAAAGTCTCATTGAAATTACCCTGTGTGTGGGGCGTACAGATGAAGGGCTGAGTGGGAATGGCAGGATTTTAACCTGACCTACTAAGGCTTGTCTGGGATACCAGCTGCTGGGGTTGACTGAAGTCCAAAGAGTTGGACTGAGAGAAAAGGAAATCCCAGGGGCCAGGACTGGCCTTTCAGGACTTTTTTTCCCCCTGCATCTTAGAATAGTACAACTCACAATTGGCATGTTCTGTGGTTTCCTTGTGTTTCTGATTCTTGTTCCTCAGCTCTGTAGCAAATCCATCCTCCTTCAATCTTTCTGTTAACTGACTTTATGTTTACCCTAGAGTTACCTCTTACTGGGTGGTAACTCTCCTTTCACATTTGAGGCAAAAAAATATTTCTTTCTCCACACAATAAGTACATCAGCATAGTGTATGAATACTATTCATAAGATAACAAGTCAAGACTGCACAAAAGAGGAAACTATGCCCTGTGCATACAATTGCCACATACAACCACACCACAATCAAAATATTAGCTATGCAATCACTTCCCTAATTTATGTGTGTGACAGAAGATTGAACACACAAGCTCTTGTACTTTTACACAGAATTTGAAGATAGTTTCAGTGGATTTAGTTTAGTGAAGTGAATACACAACTAGTCTGGTGAATAAAAGTCATTTGTAGAAAATAATCTGACTCAATCGGTTCAATAAGACTCAATGGTTTACAATGTGGTAAAGCATTTGGTTATTTCATTCATTTCTTTTAAGATTAATTTAATACTGAGGAAAGTGATTTGAGTACATGTAAATCTCAATTTCAAAGAACAGCTAATCTATTCTGGAACCTATGAATGAGTTTTGAGTCATTTTCACATTGTACTTTTTAAATACATCTCCCAGAATTATTTCTTTTGCTTGGGTCTTTATTTTGACACATCAAAGATGCAAGGAGTAGAGATTTGTTGACCAATGCAGAGATCTTTCCATGTAAAGAAAAATAGTTCATGTATGTGAAAGTGTAAAAAGTTTGAGTTGGTGTCTAGGTATAAAACCACAGACAGTGGTAAACAAGAGGTTGAATTGTAAAAAGGCGAGAGAAAACTTGAGCAGGGAGGAGGTGTTAGGGAACAGCAGTGGAAATATGGAGGAATAAGAGAGGCAAGAAATACTCAATTCTGTGGAAGTTGTGAACATTGGTACTGCTGAATTCTGTAGTGTAAAGGGAATGAAAGGATAAAGTGAGGCAGAAGACAAGCGTCCTAGAAGAACCAAGACAACAGGGTGTTCATTGAACCCTCTAGGTGGATAAAAATATACTGAGAGTGAAAAGAGTTATACTACCATAAACATAAAATAATCAATTTTTATAACTGAAATATTACCTTAATAAATTTAAGATGTAGTCTGGAAGCCCCATGGAAAGGCAGTATAATCTATTCAGTTTTATTATGTTTTAAAGTATAAATAGCTTTTTAAACAAAATTAGCACATATTATTTAATAATAATTTCAAGCATAATATGTGATTTGGCCATATACCTTTAATAGCTAATAATAGGAAATTGGAGTTGTAATCAACTTTCATAAAATAAAAATATGGAAGAAATAATTATAAGGTGGAGAAGAAAGTAAAATGGAGCCTGATGTGGAGGTGCTGATCCTGGCGATGTGGGTGATCCTGGATTTCTGTGGAAGATAAGTTGACTTTAGCAAAAGTAATAATCCTAAGAGATTTCTTGATGCAGAGAAGAAAGTGAGCAGATCTAGTAAAGTCTGAGTACATTCAGCAGCTCTGTTTGTTATATTATACAATTATAGCCTTTTTAACTTCTGTATCACTGTGTAATACAAGAATACAAACAAAAGCTGAATAAATAATCAAGGGAAAGCTATCTATTAATTTAATTTTCCATTTTTTGCACATATAGATTATTTCAACATTAAATGGTTTTAGATAAATAGAGAAATCAGCATTTGTAGAAAGAGTGCATACAGTAGAGTAAACATACAAAACCCAGCTGTTTCCCTGAACATCAATGAACATGTGTAATTTGAAATAAAAATAGAAAGAATATGCACTCAGCTGGGTAAGGAGATGGGAAGTGTCTAAGAGGAGTTCAGGAAGGGAAAGGAACAAGATCAGATTTTATTGTATGAAAATTGAAGTAAAAAAGCAAAACCTAAATAAGAAATATTTACACTAGCACTTGCCACAGAAAAGGTTTAAGTACAAATATATCAAAACTAATAGAAGATATGTTTAAAAGAATCCCATAAAATTTTGATAAATAAAATAAAAAATTAAATTAAAAATGAATGGGGCTATTCCAAGATGATAGAGAGGAACACTCAGTGTTGTCTGTATGTCAGCTTTTCCTAAACTTTATCTATGGATTCAATGAAAGATCAATAAAGTCATAGAAAACTGTAATGGGGACAATAAAACAGGCACTTCCAAAAGTAAAAGATCCATAGTGGACAAAACTGTACTGAATAAGATACAAAGACGCAGGATTGAAATGCCTCAGGATTTCTTACAAAAATACAGAAAGTCAAAAATATTGGTTAAATAATAGACAAATAAATATATATGAGTGGGCTAGACCGCAGATAACACTAGTCTTGGGTTTGTTTGTTTGTTTCCTTTGATAAAATGCCATGCCCTTATTTACACTTCTACCATGGAAGGAAATTGGGCAAAAACTCAAGTCAGGTACTAAGGCAGAAACTGTGAAGGAAAGCTACTTCCTGGCTTGCTCTCTAAGGCTAGCTTAGCATAGTTTCTCACACACCCTGAGACCACCTGCACAGGGCTGGCACTGTCCCCAGTTGGCTGAACCCTCCCATATAAATTGCTAATCTGATGGAGGAATCTTCCCAATTGAGGTTTTTCTTCCCAGATTAATCTAACTTAAGTCAAGTTAACAAACAAAAACAAGAATAAACTAGGACATGCTTGAACAAAGATGAACAGAAGTCATCAATTGATCTTTAAAACAAATATTATGTTCCAAAGACTATCTTTCAAGAAATATTGCAAGATACCAATGTGCAAAAATATAATACAAATTCAGCCCTGTTCTAGTACATTTTCTGTTGTTGTGATTAAAACAATAAAACAAACAAAAAACCAAACAAACAAAAAACACAACCCAACAAAAAAAAACCCACCACTGATCAAAAGCAACTTGGGAAGAAAGAGTTCACATCTTACATGTCCAGAATAGAACATTGCTGAGAAAGACCAAGGTAGGAACTCCAGCAGGATTTAGAGACAAAGAAGCGGAGCCCGAAGAAGAACTCTGCTTCCCGACTTACTCCCTCTGGCTTGCTCAGCTAATACACACACACACACACACACACACACACACACACACACACACACACACATATATATATATATATATATATATATATATATATATATATATATATATATATATATAAAACATTACCCAGGACCACCTTCCTAGTGTAACCTTGTGGGGAAAAATTACAGGCCGCAGCGATGGGGTTCCAGTGAGGCTTCCACACTGTGGTGGGTCCCACATGCAAGGGGAACGTCTATGGTTCCAGCGGCCTGGAGGCTTTGGCAGCAGCAGGCCCCAATAACACAAGGAAGTCCTTGGTTCCAAAAGGGTTTATTATCATGGCGGATGGTGGATGGATTTAGATGTATGTCTCGTAAAACTCAGGCCAGTCCCAAGTTATATAGGGAGGGAGAAAGGAGGAGGATCAGGGGAGGAACTGGGGAGGCATGCTTAATTTGCTCTGCCCTCTGGCCTTCGTTAGTACGTAAATCCCTAGGCCCTGAGGCCTCTAGTCACACCCTCTACCTGTGCACTTTGGGAGGGGCTGTAATGGCCAGCCTACGTGACTGAGTTTTATGGAGACTAGAATGCTCCTGCGGGTTCTCACGCAGAGTCTTGGGGTTCTAGGCAACTGTCCAGCCATGACCCAGAATATCCTTGCGCAGTCCTACATGACCTGAGCCTTTCCCCATCAATCATAGAGAAAATCTGCACAGACTTGACAACAGACCAATCTGATGGAAGCAATTTCTTGATCGATGTCTCCTCTTTTTAGGTGGTTATAGACTTTCTCCAATTGATTAAAAACAAACCTAACCATTACAAGACCTCACACTTTTAATGGAAATTAAGATAAAATGGATAGTTGCCCTACAATGCTATAAACATGAGAGAACATAGGAGAAGGGCTTTAAGACTTTGAATACAGAGGTGATTCTTTAGATACAGCCAAGGCACAATCTATACAGTGAGTGATATTTTATTTTTAATTAAAATAACTACTTTGATGAGCAGAGAGAGAGAGAGAGAGAGAGAGAGAGAGAGGCAAAGAAGGAGACATAGACAGAGACACAGACAGAGACACAGAAAGAGACAGATAGACAGAGACACAGAGACAAATAAAGAGGCAGAATACTCTAGACTTCTTGAAAATATTTTCAAATATAAAATAAAGTGCCATTGATCTCCCATGCCCAAAATTCACGTTTTAGAACCTAGCAACAATAAAAAATATATTTTTAAAATTTGAGCTTATTACCTTAACAAAAATCATAACAAAAATAGATAACAAACATATGAAAAGGTTTTGGCCACCACCTGTTATCAAAGACGCGCATATTGAAATAATGAAATACCAACTCATACCTCATACATTAGCCAAAATCCAGAGCACTGATACAATCAAATCTTGGGAGAATATAATTCAACATCAACTATTAACTATTTCTGATGGAATGAAAACTGGTATTGTTTGGGAGTGAGTTTGAAATCTATTAAAAAGAGCATGACTATATATACACCTTTAATTCTAGCACTTAGGAGGTAGATGCAGGTATATCTCTGTAAGATCAAGGCTTTCCTTGTCTACATAGTGAATTCCAAGACAGACTTTACTACATAACTATATTCTGTGACATTTATCTGTAGGACTTTAAAACATTTGACCAATATCACACACAATAAAACTACAGAGCGGGTTTTAACAGAAGCTTTATTCATTATTGTCAAAACATTGAAGCAACCTAGATACTCTTTTCTGAGGAAAATGTAAATGAATTAGAACTATCAGACCAAGAAAAAGACATACAGAAACTATAAATATAGGGGGCGGTCTTAGTCAATGTTTTATTGTTGTGACAAGATGCCATGACCATGGAAAATCATATAAAAGAAAACATTTAATTGGGGTTTGCTTATAATTTCAGAAGTTTAGTCCCTTGTCATCATCATGAGAAGCATGGCACCATACAGGCAGACATGATGCTGGAGAAGAAGCTGAGAGCTCCACCTCAGGATCCACAGGCAGTAAGAAGAGAGAGAAACTGGGCCTGGCTTAAGCTTTTGAAATGTCAAAGATTCCAAAATAAAAAAAAAAAAAA
>NW_021604569.1:12888573-12929648 GCF_004785775.1 Grammomys surdaster
TCCCTCCCCTTTCCTTTCCCTTCCTTTTTATAGTTGTGGTAGTTGGCTTTTCACGTGATTTCTGAGTGATTGTATATGTTCTTTAAAGGAATGTCAGTTCAACTTTGCTCGGTTTGTGGTTGAGTCATTTATCTTTTGGTTATTAAGATTCGAGGATTTTGTGCCCTGGACACTAGATTTTTATCTGATTTTGATTTTTATGATGTTTCCCTGATGTGCTGGTTACTTTTTGTCATTGTGACACAAGCCTAGACATTTTTGGCAGTAAGAAATCTCAATTGGGAAATTGACTCCACCAGATTGACTTGTGGGAACCTCTGCTAGGGACATTTTCTTGAGTAACATTTTTCCTTCTTTTAAAATTAGACATTTAAAGCTGTAAATTTTCCTTACAGTATGCACTATTGTTATTACTTATATTACTTTAACTTGTGTGTTTGTATGTACATGACATACATGTATGTGTGTGTGTGTGTGTGTGTGTGTGTGTGTGGTGATAATACAGGCACACACATGTCAGTGTATGGAGGTTAGAGGATAGCTTCAGGCCTGGCCTTCCATCTTGTTTGAGATTGAACCTCGTGATGTTTTATGCCACTTATGCTGGGCTAGCCGGCCCACAAGCTTCTGTTATTGTCCTTCTCCTCCACCACCTCCCACAGGAGCACAGGCATTACAGGCACACTTGAACTGCATCAACTGGCTTTCTGTGGATTCTGAAGATTCAAATTCAGTTCCTCAAGCTTGCCTGGCAAACTTTTTACACACAGAACTATCTCTCCAGCCCTTAAAGCCCATATATTTTACTAAGTTGCATCATTATTAGAAACATATTTATTTTTTAGATGATTTTAAAGTTTTTCTTTGGATTTCTTTGAATGCCTGGTTTATGACACCCTTGTGTATAAATCTCTTCAAATTTATTCTAGCTGTAACATCTGAAGGTCATGTTCTATGTTAATATTTATGTGTTATAAAATCATTTGAAAAGTTTGAGACCATTATTTTTTCAGATTTTTCTTTCTTCATCTCTTTGGGTTTCTTTTTCTGAGATCTTTTGTGTTTATATTGATATACCACTACACTTGTTTGAGGCTTTGCTAATTTTTATTGTTTTCTTTTATTCATTTAATTAGATCATTTCATTTTATATATAATGTTATTGCCATCCATTTTACAGTGATTTTGTTTATTCAAGAAATAGGACTTTTGGATTTCCATAATTTGCCTCTTCTGTTGACAACACTCACTAACTCAGTTTTGATTATAAAATAAATGCATTTAATCATAAATGTTTAGTGACATAGTTTAATACATAATTAGACTCTTATTGTGGTATAAAGGCACATAGGTTTAGAGACTGTATTCATGGTTTTGGTATTTGAAGTATTAATACAATTAATGGCAATTGATTCAGATAATTGATATATGTTGTCAAAACAGATGAACTAGAGTTATATATGATATATGTTAAGCATGGAAACAAGTTTGTGTCCTTTCCTCTGGCTGCTCCAGGGTGGTCCTTGGAAAAGATATAGGTCTAAGAATGAGACGCTATAAGCTAAGTTTGAAACCCTTTGAGATTTGGCCTTTACTTTCTAATGTTATGATCCACAGCAAAACAGAGGGAAACACACACACACAATCATGCACACCTGTGCACATGCACATACATACACACATATACAAACACCACACACACACGCATACACACACCACACACATACACACACACACATCTCTCATGCACACCTGTACACATATAGACACCGCACATTCCCATACCATCTCTACATGCTATGCACACACAGATACATCAAACACGCACACACCACAAACATACACACATCATACACATACATGCCACAACTCCATACCACACACATACACACACCATACATACACCTGCACATACAACATACACACATACAACTGAAACCCTGAAGCAAGAAAAAAGAAAATACGCTTTAATCTGATTCTGAGTTCTAGCATCAAGCTGTCATCTCAGTTTGAATTTTTCAAAGAAAGGGATTAACTACCTAGAGACAGTCAGCCAAACAACAAACACCTTCCTTCACTTTCCCACGCTGCTGGCACCCCCACCCCCACCCCCAGCCTCCTGCTGCAACACATTTGGAGATCATATGTAACATTCCTTTCAGTTCAGTAGTCTGTCATCAGTGCTGAAAGGTGCAACTGAGTACACCTCACACAAATTTTACCTTTCCTGTGAAGGAACTTGGCTTAAGCACAATTGTTTTGAGCAGTAAAATTCACAGATGTTATGAAAAATCTGTGCCTGAACTCATCCCGGAACACATGGTCACACCTTATTTATGGCTACATGTTCTAGGCATGTACAGGACATGACACACGGGATTGACCTTTGTTAGAGTCCTGAGTTATGTGCTCCCAGCTCTCTTGTCATTTTGTTAATGTCTACCTGTCATTATTTCTCTGTGACCCAATGCATCTCACCACTTTTTTTTTTTCATTAAAATTACTTTCAGGGAGATGAGAACGCAGCTGTCCACCCAAGAAACAAAGGGAAAAATTGTAGCAATGCTTCTTTCCGTACATTTCAAATTTCAGCAAGAAAGGATGCTGTCAGGGAGAAGATGAAAGATCCCTAGTGGACTTGATGTGCAAACCTGGTGGGCCAGACAAATGTACCCATCCTATAACCAGGACGCTCAGATACTTTTTTGCTTACATGAGTCCCCTCTAACACACAGCTTAGGAAGAATCCTTCCCCCACCCACATGCTCTCTTAAAGACCAACATGTGACTTAACATGTATCTACCCATCAAGAGAGAGATTCAAGAAATTTTACATTCATCGTAACATCATTACAGAATATACATGTGTCATACTTTTGATAAGCACCATTTAGTTCAGCTCTCAAAGATAATTTTTGTATGAATATTTATCTTCTGAAGTCATTTGCTCCCTCTAACACAATCAACTTCCCCATAGTCATGTGTTTAATTTTTTTGAGTTAACTCTTATTTGTGTAATCTCACAAGATGATCTCTTTCTAATATCCAATTCAGATCCTAGATCTCACTTAGCACTGTATTGCTTTCCTATCTGAAAACCATAATAAACCAATTAATATACTGGTGTTTAGCCAATAGAAAATTAACATCATCATCATCATCATCATCCTCTGCCACCTCTGACTCTTACAGTCTTTCTGCCTTATCTTCTACACAAATCCTGGAAACTTGAGTTGAGAGGTTTGATAAAGACATCACATGTAACGACGAATACTCTCTCACTTTTCACACTGTTAGGGAGTTGTAAGTCTCCATGTTAACTACCATGTACTGCACGAAGAATCTTCTCTGGTGAGTTCTGAGTGGTATACTGCTCTTTAGGTATAGCAATATGTCATTAAGAAGTCTTAATGTTCCTATATTCACTTAGAATAATAATAGCAGTAGGTTTTTCTTCAGGGGCCATCTTTTTTAAAATGTGTATGAATATTTTGCCAGCCTGGGTATTTGTGCACTATGTGCATACAGTTCCTACAGAGGCCAGAAGAGAGTTGGGTCTCCTGGAGCTGGTATTACCTATGTTTGTAAGTCTCCATGTGGATGCTAGAAGTTGAACCCTGGTTCTCTGGTAGAAAAATCAACTCTTTTAACCTCTGAGCCAACTCTCCAGCCCCTCTTTATTTTTAACGACCCATTGAGGCAATATTTTTTAGTAATTTCAAGCTTTTAGAATTTCAAATTTTAAGGGGAGTAAGAGTAAGAGAGGGGATATGAGAAAAAATAGCAAAACACTTTGGGCCATTTGAGGGGTTGTATGGCAATCTACTGCAGTAGAAGCTTCTTAAAATATACACATATATTTAAAAACATACACAGGAAACTCCAAATAACTGGGAAGACAAAGCCCCAACTCAATAACTCTCACCATTAAATGAAACATCAAATTCTGATAATAGGTTAATTCTAATTGAGTTTTTGTCCAGAGGGGTCCTATGGGAATCCCCAAACAACCCAGACAATTGCCAAGGCTATTGTTTGCTCTCTTGCTTATATTGAGGCCTTATTGCTGAAGACAATGGCTACATAACTCATCAAGCACTTAAAGTCTTCATTTCTATGGACTAGTGTTCATTGTACTGGAAGGTGATCTACATGCTTCCAGAGGAGAAAGGTAAACAGGAACACAGCTGCAAACCATCTGGTTTACAGAAGTGACATTTCTGTATAATATACTGGTGCAATAGTGGCAAAGTGCTGTGGGAACAATCAGCTGCTATCTGACTTGAATTAAAGCCCACTTCATGAGATGGAACTCATGCCAAGTACTGCTCAGGTGGCCAAGAAACTGAGACTTGTTGGGACATGGACATGGGAAAAATACTAAATACTACTATTGTGCTATAGGAACATGGCAGAAAATTGCCACCTAATGATATTTTGCCGTACTCATAGATCAGTGACTTACTAAGCCACCTTCAGAGAAATTTCCTCCGGCAGTAGATGGGGGCAAATACAGATATTTACAACTGGACAATGTCTAAAGAGTGAGAGACCTTGGAGCATCTTAAATGGGATGCCTCCATCAAATCCTGTTACCTAAAGCTCAGGGAACTCTGAGGAAGAGGAGGCAAAAAGATTGTGAGATCCAGTGGGAATGGATGATACCAAGGAAGACATGACTGGTGGACTTACAAACTCACAGAGACTGTGGCAGCATGCACAGGGCTTAGAGAAGTTTAAAACAGATGGGATCTCAATAATGACAGGGAAAGTGGTCACAAGTCTTCACCTCTAATCCAGAATCTATCTCCAATCCATAACCTCTTGCAAAGAAAAAAATAGTTTTCTTCAAGGGCATTTCACTGAGTATACAAACCACACATAAAAGTAGTCTATACATTCAACAGTAGACAGCCAACACAAAACAAACTCAGTGGTATTTATGGAGGTTTTTTTTTATGTGTGTGTATGAGGGAATTCTTTTTCCTCCTCTCCTCTTCCTCCTCCTCCTCCTCCTTCTTCCTTTATAGGTCTTTTCTTTATATGCTATGATTTCTAATTTTGTGTCTTTATGGGATTTCTGTGTATGGAAATGTGTGTCTCAGTATCTATGTGTGATTTTTATGCTTTTTCTCTTGATTTTTCCCATTTTGTCCTATTCTGGTTTATTTGTTTTTATTCCATTCTGTTTTAATTTTTTAGATGCCTATTTATTTTCTAACTGAAAAGAAAATAAAAAGGATTTGGATTTGAGTACATGGGGAGTTGGGGAGAATCAAGGAGAAGATGAGAAAGATGTAGAATGATTTGAAGGAGGAGAAATCATGATTAGAATGCATTGTATGAAAAAATCTGTTTTTAATAAAAAAGTAATACAGAAATAAAATTATAGAAAAGTCACTATAATGGTGCATATAACTCCACTCCTTAATCAGTCCCCTCTTTCTATATTTTATTTCTTCCTCATAAATTGAATTTTATTAGGAAATATATTTGTGTAAATGTGTGCATTCTATCTATGTCTTCAAATCTTCAGCAAACTGCTTGGGACTTTATTTAGAAGTGATACTGGAGCTTGGTCTGCTGAGGGGCATGCAGAGTGTGAGGTCATTCGTTGTTCAAAGGCTTTTCAAACCTTCCAGTCACAGTTGACAGCAATTATCTGTCTTGTCTTGTTGATATCATTGGAAAATTTGAGAAGTGTAGGAATTGCCAGGTCAAGAAGTTCCAGTTCTCTGATTAAGACTTGGACTTGTTTAGTATTATGAAGGTCATTCATGTGAAAAAATATTAAAGTGGCTATATTTTTATTACAAGGAAAACTCATCCATAGAAATACATTTCAAAGCCTTTTAGACAGTTCTATAACTGCTGTAGAACTGTGGCCCAAACCAGATGAAGAGCCCTTGCTGCTGGTGATCCACACTCACTGTAGGGTCATGATTATGAGCAGCACGTCGAAAAGCTAAGGAAATACAATTCTTCTGTATCAAATACAGTCATGTTAGACTTATGTCTGAAACTCAAAAAGGCATTGCCATAGCAATGCTAAGAGTGTGTGAGAAAGGCTTCCAGAACAAGTATAAAGAAAGTATACATGTCAGAACTTAGAATGAAGGGGTTTGCCCCTAGAATAAAGTATAACAACTTTGGAGTAAGAAATGATGGACCATTTAGTGGACCAAGAGCTTTTCCAAGAGATATTTCTGTCTAGTTTTCCCACTTTGAAGTAAACACATGCACAGCTCCAGCAGTCAGTGATACAAAAAAACAAAAAACAAAAAACAAAAAAACAAAAAACAAAAAAACAAAAAACAAAAAACATTGTGGTAGTATAGAGATGAAAGGGTGTTGTCATGCATAAGCTTCTCTTATCACATTTCCCAGGGACTGCCTTTCTTGGGATAACCATCCCTGAGAAAAATCTCACCTTCACACAAAACTGATTTAATCAAGTAAAGAACATACAGTAAGGAAAAATATATACCAGTACTGGGAATATTTTGGGGAATTCTCTCAGTGAGTAAATTGGGTAAGGCAACTGGCAACCACTAAGAAGCATATTGTTTAGAAAGCAGATTTAGAAAGATCCCAGTAGATCTTGCATGTGGCTGCTAACACAGACCTTCAGAAACAGAATGAATGCATTTTAGAAATATGGATTTTATTCACAGTTTTTGAGAAGATCTCCATGTGCTAGAGTTCATATAGAAAAAGGAAAAAAAGATACATAGAGTACCACAAGAAGCACTGAGTCAAGACTGAAGAGAAACCAGGGGCTGATAGTGGCTCATTTGTAATAGCAGCCTTATTTCTGTCCAGAGAACAGTGCAGTCATTTTGAGTATGACCTGATAAAGCTTTTAAAAATCTTAGTTCTTTGAGAAAATTGTACAAGGTACTTTGGGCTTATTCACTCTGCCCACGTCAACACCCCTCTCTAGTCACTGAAATTTGTGTCCTTCTCTCTTCTGTCTCCCCTCTTCCTCCTCCTCCTCCTCCTCCTCCTCCTCCTCCTCCTCCTCCTCCTCCTCCTTTTTCTTTTCTTCCTCAATCTATCAAGTATGATTGGTGTGACCATACACTGTTGGATGTAAGTCCTCGAACTGGAACATGGTTAGCCCTGACCCAGGAGCTATCTCTCCCACTGAAACATTGTTAGCCCTGTCCCAGGAGCTATCAATTGTCAGCATTTCCTTATTTTGGAATTCATGCCTATCTCTTTTCTCCTTGTTGGGATGTTGCCTGAATCAAGTCTGTGCAAACTTGTGTATACTATCTCAGAAAACTGTTTCCTTGTAGTTATCCACTGCTCTGGTAGTAATTTTAATCTATTTCCAGGAGGAGGAGGATGTATGATAGAAACTAGTAATCAATGCATTTGGCTTAGACATGAAATGTGAACTTTTTGTTTAGTTAGTACATATATGTTAGTAAGGTATCATTCTATTAAAGTAACAAATTACTTTCTTTAAACTTATGAATATTTTGGCCTTCTTTCACATGTGTACAGAAGATAAGAATTCAGCAAAAACACTAAAAGTTCAAGGAAACATTTGAAATGAATATCGGGACACTCACTTCAAGACATCACTAGCAGGATTTAAAACAGGTTTCTGGGTAGCAGTTTTTATAGGAAATCCAAGTCACAGATGACTTTGAGAATTTGTGAGAAGGTATGGATCTTCTTTCATAAACAATGTATGTAAATCTGTACAAGAACAAAGATGAAAAAAGTCAGTTATTGGGGGGCACTGTATAATAAATTCATGTATTTTCTAGAAACTCTAACTTAGCCTATTAGTCTTCTAGGGCTTCTATAAGAAAGTAATATTAATAGAGGTCACTTAAAAACAGAGAAATAGATTGTCTTACTGTTTCTACAGATACCTTCCCTAAGCATTATACACTATTGGCTATGTTCATGGTTGCTTTCCAGAACTTGACTGGAAGACCCTACAATTGAAGACATCACTTATGGGACTCACAGAAGGAGGAAAAAATCAAGCTAGTACTAACTTGAAAGCTCCACCCCTAGTGGCTTTTATAGTGCTGAAAGGTTCTATTCATACTATGAGAGAAAAATTATCAGTCTCAACCAGATATGAACCCTGAACACTACAATAGTGACTGGTCTAAGAGATATCCTGCTTAAGCAATGTTGACATGAATGCTTCGGAAGTAAGCAACTGTCTTCTGATTGGTTTCAAGGCCTGTCTGTTAGGGCTCTCGAGAGGAACAGAACTTATAGAATGAATATTTCTATTTCACCTCCATCTTACCTCCATCTCATCTCTACTTCTCTTTATCTCAAGGAGATTTTTTGTTTAGAATGGCTAACAGGCTGTATTCCAGCTAGTTCATCAATGGCTGTCTACTAATGGAAGGTCCAAGAATCCAGACAAAGCTGGATGTCTCAGGTGTTCTCCAGTGTATGCCAGAATCTCTAAGAAGTTGGCTCTACATACCTGCGAAGGAATGGACTTTGCTAGTGAGGGCAAGAGCAAACAGGTGAAGAGGCAGGATGCTTCCTTCTTCCAGGTCCTTTCTATAGGCTGCCAGCAGAAGGTGTGTTCCTGATTAAAGGTGGATCTTTCCACCTCACAAGATTTGGATTAAAGGCATATCTTTCCACCATTATCAAAAAAGCTTTTTCTTGCAGTAGATGACAACACAAAGATTCTTAGCTGTTCAACATGAAGCGAATAACATACTGTAGGTTGCACAGACATAAATTAGTTATACGTATCACATCCCTCCCACCAAAGTGCAGGGAACTTCATGGAAGAGGGGATGGAGGAATTATAAGATCCAGAGGTGTGTGTGTGTGTGTGTGTGTGTGTATGTGTGTGTAACATTCAGACAACAGTTGTTTCTTCAGACAAAACAGGTCAATTGCACATTTGGACTCACAGATTGAGATGGTATACACAAGACTTACTCAAGCTTCAACCAGACAAAACTCCAGCATAGGTGGGGGTAGGCACAGAATTCCACCTCTAACTGAGGATCTATTTACCTTTGATAGCTGCCAGGCAAAGTCAGCTTTCCTTAATAGTGTGACCCCTGGTATGTTTGCCACACTTCAGAGCAGGCCCCACTCCAGAAAGAAGTTGCATAACACAAACTGGACTGTATAAGGGTAAGAGAAGAAGAAAAGTCAGAGTTAAGTGGGGTAGAGATTTGAGGATAGAGAGGGTAGTTCTTGGAGAGGCTGAGGGTATATGAATATGATCAAAATACATTCTGTGACATATTAAAATAATTAATAAGATATTTTGTAAAACATAAGTTTGAAATTAATTATTGATGGCTAGTATTTCCCATGAAAATTCTGGGTAGAGTACTTTTGTCTTTCCCTAGCTTCTGATAATTCTTTGGACATAGCTTGGCATTTTGTTCCCTTTGAGCAGAACTTCAATCTGTAATTCCACTGACAAAGCCCTTTGTGTAAATGCAGGTCTATATTTCTTCCCTCTTCTATAAAGACACCAGTTATACCAGATTATCATATTCCAATATCGACTTATTACAGCCTTTATGTTTAAATATGCTTATCTGCTGACATTTGGGATTTCAGGTTCCAAAATATCATGAGGTGAGAACACAAAATATTAAATTTTTTCTTCCTGTAATAATAGTAAGTAATTATCATGCTTTATGAAGTATTACATACATTAAAATAATTGTTGGGGTCTAGCGAGATGACTTAGTGACTAAAGCACTTTCTGGGTAAGCATAGGTACCTAGTTCGGTTCTGCAACACACGTGTTAAATAGCCAAGTGTATTGGTTTATGCCCAAAATTCCAGCACTGGGCAGAGGGGAATAGGAACAAGGAGATAAAGGAAACATTTCTGGCTATCTAGACTAGACAAGCTCTAGTGTCAAAGAGAGGGAGACCTTGTCTCAAAAGTAAAATAGAGGGAGCAGGAGTACTTGTTCTTGCAGACGACCTCAATTCAGTTCCCAGCACCCTCATGGTGACAACAATCCATAACTCCAGTTGCAAGGGATCTAAAGCCTTCTACTGGTCTGTTAGAGCATCATGCATACACATGGTGCATGTACATGTATGCAAGCAAAATGCTCATACACATAAAATAAATAGATACAAAAAATATAGAATAGCAACAAAGAAAGATATCCAAAGTGGATATTTTTGGTTTCTACTTATATAAACAAATGAGTTCACCCACATGCCTATATATACAAAATATACAACATACAAAATAAAAATGTATTTAAAGTAAATATACATACTCTAAAAATGTAGAAATGCAGAAAGCATCTGGAATATTGGAAGGTATGGCTAGAGAAAACAAAACTATAAAATAATTTTTCACTCTTGTTTGTTTATAGCTAGGTTGTATTATTTTTATATTTATAATTATAATAATCAGCACTGGAGCTATCAGATATCTTTGCTCTATGCTGTTATGTCTATTTCTCTGCCAATAGCCCCTCTACATGATTTGCCATGTCCTGGCTAGGCTGGCAGTTAAGGATGTGATGTTTTAAAATGTATCATTATATGTTTAGCGTTAGCTACAAGTAGAATAAAACTAAGAATTTTTCAACTACTAATAAGAACATAAGTGGCTTTGAATGCAATATTTAGTAGCTCCACATGTCTGCTTAGTTGCCATCTTTAAACTTGAGATCCTTATAGTTCTAGAGGAACACTGTGCAGTTTCTTTCTCACAATTAGTTGACTTATGGGAAATGTAAAAAGTATTGAGGCCACTTCTTCTGATAATTAGATTTTTCTTTCTTGTTTGTCTCTAACCAACCTGATAGGTGACATTTGAAAGGCCACATTTTTACTTTCTCCACATCTTCCTCTGAGCGGGGAGGAACGAGCAGAGAGTGCATACGGGACACCAGGGAATCTCTGTAGACAAAGCTGTATTTCTATATCATCGAGTGCCCTTGTTTCTTTCCTTGTTTCCTAAGCCCCTTTTCTGATCACAGTGAATAATTGCTACTTTGGTGGGATCATGTACCAGCCAAACCATCTAAAGAATCCCTTTATATATTTAATTTATTTGTTGGTGGAATCAAAAAGACTATTTTTTTCTTCTAGATTGTGTCATGTATCACCATGAAGATATCTGAATTCTGTGCCTGTAGTTAATATCATTTTAGCTTTTTGCAGGTAATGTTTTTCTATTCTGCAATACTTTCTTAAAGAACTTTCCCATCACAAATAAATATGTAAAAAAATTCATGATCAGCTATACATAAAGTAAAACAGGAGAAGGGATAACTCAGAAGGGGCATTGAACATGAATCTGAGTGCATGCTAATGACCATATTCATGAACATGAGTAGATTCATATTACTTAATGCTGCTATTGGAAAACATCACAAAATATGTCTATACACAAGAAGTACCTAAGCAAAGTGATAAACTGTTTAATTAAAAAAGCAATAATGTACTGCTAAATGCATAGTAAGAGGCATGTGGGAAGTTTGATGATAGCAGAAGTAATTTTAGAAGCATACAAAATTAAGCCCTATGGACTGAGCACAGAGCTTTTAGTGACTGTAGCACAGCAGGCTTTGGATGCCAAGACAAAATGATAGACTCTAGAATCAAATTATGGCATTAACAGACCTTTGTATGAAACAATATAGATTTAAAATAGTGCAACACGGTGCTGGTGGCTATCTAGTAGGTTGCCAGAGTTTATGCCCTGGATGGACAGAGAATTGAGAAATCAGGGAAAGGCAGAAGACATGCCCACAGTGAAAGAGAGAGTAACAGCTTTATCCCTCTTGGATAGAAAGGCCTAAGGCTGAACATCTAAACAGAGACTGTGCTGGCTGTTTCATAGGACCTCTGGGTCTTTCCCCTCCCCCGATTGGTCTTGTTTAGATACCCTCCCCCAAGCCTTTCCACTACTTCTGCTCTCAATGCCTTCTGGGAATAAGATGCCATCATCTCAGGGATGGATAGTTATTACATTTTCTTATCCATTCATCTGTTGATGGCCACACTACTGATTCTCTAACCTAGCTATTGGCCATAGCGCTATAATTGACATGAATTTCCAAGTATCTCTGTGGCATGTTATTTAGAGTCCTTTGGGTCTATACCAAGAACTAATGTAGCTGTGTTGAGGGTGGGCCACGTGTAGTGTTCTGAAGAACTTCTGTATTTTGCTTAGACTAAATTACATTCCAACCAGTAAATATAAGGATTCTCTGTTTCCTCCATAGTATTTGTCATTAGTTTTCTTGATTACAGCTGTTCTGACTGTAGTGTGATGAGTTCTCAGTGAGGCTTTCATTTTGGTTCTCTAGTAGCTTAGGATGTGGGATGTTTCTCATGTGTTTATTGGCCATTTGTATTTTATTTTGAGAACTGCCTGTTCATTTTATTAGTCCATTGATTAATTGACTTGCTTGGGATTTTATTTTTGTATTTAATGTTTTTGCTTCTTTGTATATTCTGGACATAAATCACATCATATAATATCATGTATGTGTATATAGCAAAGAGTGCTTTGTATTTTTGCAGGCTGACTTCATTATGAAGTTGTTTCCTTTACTTTGTAGTAGACTTTTAATTTTTCATAATATTGTTTGTTAGTTCTTCGTAGAGCTTCTTAAGCTGCCAGAGACCTTAAAGCTCTTAATAATGGTTATACTTATTGAGAATAATAAAGAAATGAAGGTATTAAGAAAAAATGTTTAGTCTGCCTCAAACCAAATCTAACCACCAGAATATTTCAAATAAACACCCTTCAGTAGTTCACGGTGGCACACACTAGTATTCCTAGTACTCAGCAGGTCAAGTTAGGACGGTGGATTCTAGGCAGCTCCAGCTTTGATAGCAAAACCTTGTCTCAATAAAAGGAATACAAAACAAGCAACAAAACCCCAAACAAATCAGTAATATGCAAATATTAAGTTAGAAACAAAATTTAACCCCTCATCCCAGATTATTTAGAAAATAAGCTTTAAAAATTCTAAGTACCTAACACAATTAGATGCAAGAGACATGTTTTAAATAATCTTGTTGATTTTTTAAAATGAATTGATAAATATCGTTAGGTATTCATTTAAGACTAAGAAAAATAAAATTATCCAACAAAAATTAGGCGGACAATAAAATGCCACAAAACAGAAACAATTTCAAAGGAAAAATGAAAGACTGTGAGGATAAAAAAAAACAACTTGCAGTTTTGACCACAAGGTCAGGGGTGGGGAGGCATCTTACAGTCCACGCTGTGGACTCACCAAGAGGGTTCAAGAGGACACAGCCAAGGTCCACCCTGGAGATCTTGACTTGTGTGGTTAGAACTGAAATGTTTATTGCTTTGTACACAGCTCCAAAGCCAATGGTGATGTGTCAGTCAAATGGCAGTAAGCATGGACGGACCTCTGTTAAAAGAAAACAAGTTTTAATGTGTATATTTGCTATCACCATCTTATCAATATAGTCATCATATATTGTTTTTATTTTCCTATTTTATGTAGATTTTTGGAATTGAACTCAGAATCTCCTAAATGTTAAGTAAATGTTTTACCACCAAACTACATGTAAACTCTAAATTTCTTATATTAGTGAAGCCAAACATATTTAATAAGTAAATGCTGTGGCACTCTCCAAAAATACAAAAGCTATGCTAATTCATAGCGACAACCGGTGATATTTTTTTAGAAGCTAAACTATTTCTGGAATTTGTTGCCAGAAATTGAAAATTTTTTTATTTTTCTTTCATAAATACTTTGCATGTTTTTATATTTCTCTTAAATTTTATCATTTAGAAACACTATACAGATTTTCTTCATTATCTTTTAAGGTACTATTAGCTTATTTAGATGTAATTGTCAGCTTAGTGATGTATCATCAAATGTTACTAATTTTAATTTTTTAAATGTACTGTTGTTGTTGTTGTTGTTACTACTGCTGTTATTGTGTGTGAATGTACATGTGTAGGTGTATATACCATGGTGCACGTGGGAAGGCCTGAGCCAATTTTATGAAGTTGGTTGTCTCCTTCCACCATTATTTGGGTTCTAGTGCTCAAACTTGGAGTGCCAGTCTTGTGCCTTTCCTACGCAACCCTTCTGACAGCCCAGTTTTTGAAAGCTCAATTTATTAAGACATTTTAAAAACTTGTATCCCTATTGCTGAAAACATATTCCCACCTGGCCTCAAAATAAATAAATTCTGCTTTAGCACAGGTGAGGTACTTGCTGTGTGCTTGCAGCTAGAAAATGTTGATCTGCTATGATTGCTGACTTATTGTTTTACTCTGGTCAGTTTATTTAATATATTTTTAAAATATTTTTGAAATTACAATACATTGTAATTACAATTACATTGTTTCCCCCCTTCCCTTCCTCCCTCCAATTCCCCCCGCCCATGTGCTTCCCTGCTTGCTCTCTCTAAAATTCATGGCTTCTTATTCCTTTTTGGTTGGAAGCTTCTGAGGTCAATAAACTTCTGCTATGCTGTTGTTCTATCCTAGAGACATCGAAGCCTTCCTTGGCACATTGCACTGTGTATCATGTAGACTGTTCTGGGCTACAGGGCCAGGTTTGCCATTAAGTCTACCTCTGCTATTTTGTCATTAGCACATAGTCATGAAAGTCTCACACTATTACACATAAAAAGGAGCTGATGTTAAGTTGGGATTTGAACTAAGGAACATAAAGTCATCCTTTATGATAAGGTTTATCATTGGCGTATTTTCACTACAAGAAAGAAATCTAACTTTACACTGCTAGCTAGACTATAATAGAGGTAAAGATAATTACAAACACTTTAACATTAATGGGGCCCACATATATTTATTTATCAATATATTAATCTCAAATATGCATGTATGTATATTATCTCTAGGTGCCAAAGCATTATAAATACAAATATCATTCAGATATTGAATTATGAGGGAATATTCGTCTTATAAGATACTTCAGAACACTAACAATAATTTTGTAGCATTAGCATAATTAATATATACAATTGTAAAGTGTTCAGCAAACTCATGATCCACCAGTACGCAATGGTATGCATAGTTACTTAGTCAGATGTCTATGTCAGACCTCAGGGTGTAGCTCAATGAGAGAACAGTAGTCTGGTGATTTAGAGGCCTCAGGTTCAATGTTTAGTATATCGGGATGAAAAAAGACCACAATAGTATCTATGCCTTTCTGAGATCTACCTCAGCTAGACATCCATGGTTCTGGTATGTTCTTGACGGTATTGACAGACTTTCTGAATCCTCCAGTGTCTTTGAACGTTGCTTGTCTGGTGGTGATGTGTCCCCATGTACTGTCTGGATGGATGATACTGAGATTTTTAAGTGTCACAGTGCAATACATACATTGGTCCCAACATGTGGGAAGGCGGCACCATCACCCCCTCCACTCACTTCTGACTCTAGCTGACATGTGTGTCTGTTACTTGGTGACTCTCAGGAGTTTTCCCAACTCTATTTTATTATTGTGTATGCTTGTAAGGCCTTACTTTTGAATTACTGACTGTTTTTTCCTTCTGATTTTTAAAGAAAGCTCTCTATGTTGCATACATTTTGTCCCTTGTTTTCTCCGGCTCTAGGTTTTGTGTTTGTCACTTCTGTTCCTCCTGCATCTCTCTGCTGAACTTCTTATCCGGGAAATGTTTTTCTTCCCTGACTGTTCTTCTATGTCCCCTTGTAACTTGTTCAGCTTTCTTAAAACACTACCTTGATGCTTTTGTTTTTATTAAATTAATTATTTGTATTGATAAGTCTTCATTTCTTTGGGATCAGACAACAAAAATAAATTCTTATTTCTGTTTGGTTGGTTAACATTTCCTAACTCCTTTTGTTGTCTCTTTGTCTGAGGAAGTAACCATGTCTGGCAGTTTTACATGGGTATCAAGGAATTTACACACAAGTCTCTATGCTTATTCTGCAGACACTGTACTGACTGAATGAGCTGTCTCTCAGGCTGTTTTTCATTCTTATTGAACTATTGTTATCTGACATTGATGTTTTATTTTCAAATGTTAAGCATTCTTTGCAAATGGCCAATATATTAGAATAAATTAGAATGAGAATTAGGTCATAATTTAGATACTGGGTCACGCTGAGGCTATGGATGAGCATCTTTCTCATTTTGAGCTTGTGATATATTTTGTTCACTATTTTACTGCAGTTTACTTTTTGTAGAATATTCTTTCAAAAATAAAGTCTTTCTTTAATTTGATAAAACTAATTTTCTAAGTAAAGGAAGAGGAGAAGCTATTCAAAAGGAAAATAATTGATATAGATTATAAAAACCAAAGTAGGATATCTATTTAAACCTTGATCTAATTAAAACACGGATCTATAGAAAGAACTGTACCAGAAGTGATGATGCACATTGAATTCATTATTAAGTTCTAATTTGCCACAATAGAATGAAGTGACCATTAAATAAAATTGTGAAATATCCCATGTGGTCATCATTCTGACAGACTTCTCTGAACTCAGTTCTCATGAGACATCTTTGTTTTCTGCATGTGGAACTCATTGTGATTTTGTAGGAAGTGAAGACTGTCATGTAAATCTTTATTTCCCAAGCATCAAGTATGTGCGATGTGTGCTCCTTTGTTATGTGCTAGCAAGGAAAGAAACGATGCTTCATTCTTTATAAGTGAAATAAATTCAAGAGTTTCTCCATAGCTATGAGCATTGGTCCCTCGAGAGTTGGCTCAATAAGCTGTGTTTAGTGATAAATTGGAGAAGATAAGTTCTAACAAAATCTTAATAGAGATTGTTGGCCTTGAGTTTTTTCCCATTTTCACATTCACACAACCTAGAAAATGCCTTATCTAACATCTTCATTGTGTCACTTCTGGACATTGAAAGATCATAGTCTAAATGGTAAGTTCTTATGATAGCTCAAACATTCTACAAAATAGAAATAAATATTTGAACCGTACTTCTGAAAAGAAATCATAAGAATTTTCTATGACTTTTCTTACTCCTTGAGATATTTTTCTTTACCTGGGAGAGCTACTCAAATATGAAAGTTTGTCTTTTCATCTGTGGAAAAGATCATGTTTAGCAAGTTAGAAGAGAGGATACAAAGTTAAAATTTAAGAAGAAAAGTTAGTTCTAACCTCATAGTTTCTGTAATTTATAGAAAAGAGATTAATATAAGACATACTAACAAGACCAATATGAGACAAAGGGAAACAGTCTGTCAAGTTTATGAATTTGCCATTCTCTCATACCCCCATCAAAAAAAGTTGAAGGCACCAAATGCAGCTGGTATGCTTTTAGTTATGTGTGTTCTCCTAGGTCTGGGTGTGCCTTACTGAAACCTAATCTAGGTGCTCTAAAATGCATGTTTAAAACATAAAATTCAGTCACATTTGTTGAACACTTACTATTTGGAAAACACTTGAGTTTTGAGAGAAATTAAAATGATGGAAAACATTTTCATCAAGTTTTGAAGGATAAAATTAAGTAAATTACTATTGGTGATACAAGAGACATTATATTATACACATTCATTAAATATTAAAATATTTTCCATGTATTCATATTCAAGAATATAAGTCCCAAATTTTAAAATTTATACTTATATTTCCATTGTAATCTATAATTTCATTCGAGATACTCTACAAATACTTCAAAATTAAAGAATGAATTATTAAATGATAAAGGGGAAACAGAAATAAATTTAAAAGAATTAGAAGTAATGTCATATGAAAGGATTATAAAGTTATATAGTCAATGTAGAAGAATAATCATTTTCATTTGAAAGAATAGTATCAAACATGGGAAAATGAATTTATAGAAAGCCTAAATTAGAGCATGAAGTCTTTAAAATTTATATTTAATTCAGATGGTTAGATAAACTTGCAAGCCTTATTGAAGATTGTTAAATCATATTCTATAATAGTAAGAATCAAAGCAGCATTATAATCATAATAGGCTTCCATAAACATGATACTCTGTAGGTTTATGAATTTTGAATAAATTCATTTCCCAAGGCTGGTGAGATAGCTAAACAGGTAAAGTTGCTTGCTGTTAAGTATGATGACCTGAATTCAATTCTTTGGACTCACTTTGTAGAAGGAGAGATCCAATTTCCATAGGTTTTTTTCTATTCTCTCTCTCTCTCTCTCTCTCTCTCTCTCTCTCTCTCTCTCTCTCTCTCTCTCTCTCTTACACACACACACACACACTCACACACCAAATAAATAAATAAATAAATAAATAAATAAATAAATAAATGTAATACAAATTATCCCTCAATATTAGGTCTAGGACCTCTAATGGGTACTAATAGCCACACATGTTGAATTCCCTCATGTAAAATGATGTCATATTTGAATATAACCTATATACGGTCTTCTATATACTTCAACTCTGTAATATGATGTGAGGTCTATGCAAACAGTTATTATATTGTCTTAAAAACAATAACAAGAGAAACCCTCTCTATATGTTCTAAATAGATGCAATCACTGAAGTCCTAACTACATAGTACATGCCTCAACAACTAACATTAAAAGTAACAACCATTTTTCATCCATAGTTACTTGAATTCCTGTCTGTAAAACCTTTAGATATGAAGAGCTAACCATATATTGTATTTTACATACCCTTGTTAGCAATCAATGAAGATATAAACCCTCAGAGCGACTTCAGTGGAACCAACTAACTCCCTTAACTTACAATCAGTCTCACACACTAACCTGTAACTATATAGTTAACTTTACCATGGAACCTTTAAGGGCTGTCTTAACTATAGGCTGAATGCCACTAAGCCAAGTGTTTTAGAGGTCAGTGGTGTTGGTAGAGGCTGGTTTTTTTCTGTTCAATGTTAATTCCACAAATACACGGCTTCCCTTAGAGAGCTACTTGGTAGCCTTGCTTTGTAAACACTTTGAGGTTTACTAAGACACTTTCTGTGCAGATGTAAAATGAAGAAAATATGATGAAACCACCTTCTATTTGTATGATTTTATGGTCAACTTTCCTCTTGGGAAACCAAGACTTCAGCTCAGGAAGAAAAATGTCCTTGAAATCCAAGGACAAGATGACCTCAGATATGGGATGATTTTGCAACATCCTCAAATACAAATTCTCTGGCTTTTGTATTCCTTTGTCCAAGTTGGACACACCAGTCATACCCTGATATTTATGCATTCTGCCCTGCCCTAGTTTCTGTGAAAGGGCCAGGTGGGGCTTCTGCTACTGACTAGCTCATAATGTTTTGTTAGCTGATTTGTAACAAAACTGTTAATGTCAAGATTACTCTTCAAATGGTGAACTACTTGTACTTTCAATTAATTTTTTAGGTTATCTGAGGTTGTTTAACTTTGATATGTAATTTATCATGAAAATAAGCACTATGAAGAATAAAGTTAAACAATCTAGTCAATTGTAGACACAATTATATTATTAAAATCAAAGTTATGCTTAATAATATAGACAAAAATCATATTAAAAAGCCTCCACAAGGCTTATTCCAATATAAATAAATTATATTAAATAAAATACAATAAAATTATAATAAATTACAATAAAATCATATTAAATAAATAAATATATTATTTTCTTTTTAATCACTATTTAATCAATATAATCTATTTAATCTATATAATCACCATTTTTGCAAAATGGGCATTTTTGTTTTTACATAGGGTTAGTAATATTTCCCACTAATCAAAAATCAGAAAGTATTAAAGATAAAAATGACAATTTCTCTTTACATATCCCCACAGCTATGTATTTTGTCTTCCCAAATAACACTAATGTATACTTTTCTCTTTAGTGAAACATTTATATTAATTTATAAAAGAAAATATCACTTATTAATTCTTTGCTCTGCTATTTGTTTGGTGATGTTGGCAATCTATAGGTTGACATTTTAAGATAATGTTTTCCTTAGCATTCTCCCCTGAGATAGGGTTCAGTATCCAGTTATATATTGATTTAAGTTGTATGTTTTTTGGCCTTATTTAATCTACTGCTCATGTAAGTGTGTCCAACACAACTGATGTGTGCTCATGAACTGATGTGTGCTCATGTAAGTGTGTCCAACACAACTGATGTGTGCTCATGTAAGTGTGTCCAACACAACTGATGTGTGCCCAGAAGACAGCATCTCACAGTGCTCTACTCTATTCTCCAGCTGTCTTCTGGGCAGGATATAATGATATCTACTTCCTCTTCCACCATGTTCCCTGTCTTGTGTGTGTATGTGTGTGTGTGTGTGTGTGTGTGTGTGTGTGTGTGGTTGTCAGATATGATTATAGGCTGAACACTCAGTTTCTTAGTCCTAGTACTTTAACCCATTACGCACCTCTGCACTGGATGCTGGTCACTGAAAAGAGAAGTTTCTGTGACCAAAGGTGTAGAAACAGCCAAGGTCTATTGGTACTATCTTAGTTATGTTTTTTTATAGCTGTGATGAAGCAGCATGCCCAAAACCAAGTTGTAGAAGAAAGGGTTTATTTGCCTTACACTTCTGCATCATAGTCTATCATTGAAGGTAGTTAGGACAGGAATTCAAAGAGAGCAGGAACCTGGAGGTAGAAGGCCACAGATGGATGCTGCTTACTGGCTTGGTCCTCATGACTTGATCAGCCTGCTTTCTTGTAGAACCAAGGACCACTACTGGACCAAGGGCAGAGCCACCTAAAACTGGCTGAGCCTTTTCTTATCAATCACTAATTAAGAAGATGTCCTAAATCCAGAGCTTACAGAGGCCTTTTTTCATTTGAGGTTCTCTTCTTTCAGATAACACTAGCTTGTGCCAAGTTGACATAAAACTAGTCAGCACAGGTATAAACCTAAGGCATTTTGGAATCATTTATGAAGTGCTGGATGGAAGTTTACCATTTCACAACCCAATTAAAAACTAAAATTGGAGAGCTAGTAGAATATACATGATCTGGAAGAAGGGAAGTACTGGGTGTCGAAGGAGTCAATGAGAAGGGGTTTGGGGGATGGAGGAGGAAGTAGTGAGTGTGTTAACCAAAACTAAAGGTGTATGCATATTTTGTGTATCTGAAATACTTTATGAAGTTTGAGAAATGAACTCAAAGGTATCTGAAGAATAAACAAGAATGCTGTTTAAAACACACACACACACACACACACACAGAGAGAGAGAGAGAGAGAGAGAGAGAGAGAGAGAGAGAGAGAGACAGACAGACAGACAGACAGACAGAAAGACAAAGAAGCTGAACTGACACACACAAACACAGACTGGAAACAGACACAAGCATGTTAGAGGATACAAGAAACAGTGGGAAGGGAGTTAAGAACGCTTTCAAACACTTGGAGTATACTAAAGTCCCTGCTTAACATCTGGGGACTGCTGGGCTGGGTTGTTTAAATTAACAAAGCCTATCTCAGAAAAGCGCTATCACACAGCAAACCTTGCTGAGCAGGTGTAAAATCCTGCGTGAGCATATGTGAGTTCCCACTGTTTTTGCAGCTTTATGTTTTAGTTGACTTATTACCTCTGTGAATCCAAAGCTGTGAATGAAAGTGGTAGTCTAAGTGATGAGAGTGAGTTCTCAGGCTCCTCTGTCTGTTTCCTGGGCTGTGGCTGAGGAGGGAACAGTTAACCCTTTAGCAAAGGGCCTCTCTCTCCCACAGTTATTATCAAGAGTTTTTAGGGGAATGCAGTTTGTGCCTTTCTTACAAAACAATAAAAGCTGTCTTTCTTTTTTAAATACGGTTTTTTGATTCATAATATAGTGGTGGAAATAGAGTAGAAATTCTCATTTATGTCTTTATTGCTCTTTTGCTACCAACTTCCCACAACAGTATTTTCAACTGTAATATTTTGCACTTGTGCTTGGCTTACATGAACTACTTATACAAAACAATCTTTCTCAGTTTTTAGATTCTTACACACAGCTTTTATGAATCTTGTTCGTGTATATTTCAATTTCCTTTTGGATATGAGTGTTTTCTCAAGGATGTTTAAAATCCATAATTTTACACCTTACTTTTTAAACTTAGCCTTCTGTAAGCATGTATGTGGATTTCAAAGCAGTACTCATGTTGTGCTGATCCAACATGGCCAGAGATGCTCTTCCAGCTTCAGTCACACCAAATCCCCCCTTGTTTGACCCTGTAAAGGAAAGATTTAAATTCTTCTGAAATGTTTCCAAGGGCTGGGGCGACGTCACTGTGTGCTGATGGGTGGTTTTGTCCTTCTTCTATCTCTCTCAGTTAAATAAGAAATCAGGTTCAGAGCCAAATTCAAGGCATTCATTGCTTGGTGTGTAGCCTTTGCTTTGTCAGCTTCGGAAGCACCTCCCCCAGTTTGGTGTGGGACAGTGGACACTGTACGGAGCTCAGAAGAGGGCAAGTCCTTGCTGACAGCTCCCTCTGGTCCACTCTCGTTGCCAAGTCCGTTTGTGCTCCTTTTGAGCCAGAACAAGGACTGTGGTGCAGCTGCTTACACTGTTGTATCAGATCTGAAGGGAGGACACCATAGTGATGGGAGGTGGCTGCCAGGGAACCCGCAGGGTGAAAGCCCTGTATGAAAGGACAGGAAAGTGACAGTAGCAAGTGAGTGCCCAAATACTCATTAGGTAGAAAACGGGAGTGTGCTGCCGATCAATATAAAGAGAGAGAAAATGTAGATTAGTTACCTCTGAGTGACTCAACAAATGGTATTAAATCAACCAGTAATTACTATTTCTCATTATTTTTGTCACACTCTGAAGGGGAACTGGGGAGAAGGCATTGGAGGACGGGAGGAGGGGAAATCAGAGAGCTGAGTACAGATTTGCATTCATGTTCCAACTGTAAGATTTGAATAAAAAAAAATCAGCAAAGTTCTGTGCTTTTTCAGTGACTCTGTGACCAATTTGTAAATTATGAAGGAAAAGTTTATTTTAAATGAAGTAAGAAGAAGTTAAGGAAAGGCTGTAGCACAGAAAACATGGCTCAGTGAGTAAAGTGCTTTCTTCCAGGCCTGAAGACCCTATATAAAATCTCTCGATCTCCATGGGAGAAGAACCAACTTCAATAAGTTGTCTCAAGACCTCCACAGGAAACCCATGTGAACATGTATACACGTGTACATCTATTTGTATATACACACATGTGCATACACACACAAATGTAAGATAGATAAATAAATGCTCAAAAAAATTTGTAAAGCATTGCAAAGATAATGAACAAACACTTCTTTCAGGATAATAAGAAAAAGACGAGAGACAGAAGTGTTTTGACTGACAGATCACCAATCCACAATTGTGACTTTTTATAATTGTCATATTTGAAAATGTTATATATCTATGAAAAATGCTGATTTGCATATGTTTTAGTGTTACTGTGTGATAAGATTCCTGTGTCACACTGTTTGTTGTTTGTGGTTCAGCAAGCCCCACATAGTTATCTGAAAATTAAATAAGCCAAAATGATCTATCTTTATTAGTTGCTTGTCTTGTTGCTGCAATGAAATATTCTAGCAAAAGGAACCCCTCTTTGTTAAAGTTTCTATTGTTGTGCTTAAACACCACAGCAGAAGCCCCGTGGGAAGGAAAGGTGTTTTTCAATCTACAACTGTAAGGTTTTACTCTATCACTGAGGCATGTCAGGACAAGAACTCAAAAGTAGGATCCTGGAGGCAGGAAGTGAAGCAGGTGCCATGGAGGAATACTACTAAGTGGTTTGCTACTCCTGGTTTGCTCAGTTTGCATTCTTATGTAAGGGGAGGTTCTGAGGCTAGCATCCTGTTTCCCTTTTGGTTCTTGATTTATCAATAAAGAAGGTTGGAGGACAATTGTTGGGTGAAATGTACCGGCGGGAATTCTGGTTCGAGGAGGAAAGGGAGATGCAGGGAAGGAGAGATGAAGTCTTTATGCCATGCTTTGGAGAAAGAAGAATGCAACAATCTTGTAAGGTCTTGGGAGAGCCTGTGGCCTCTGCTACAGCCAGGTGGCCAAGCATGTTTAGCAGGGGCTAGGTGGGACTAGCCACTGAAGTTTAAGGCAGGTGGAGAGATGGGGATAATTAATTGATAAGGGCACACTTCCAGGCAGAAGATATCTGAGCCCAGCAATTGTGCCTATAAAGCAAATTGTAAAGGAATTAACTCTCTCTCTCTCTCTCTCTCTCTCTCTCTCTCTCTCTGTGTGTGTGTGTGTGTGTGTGTGTGTGTCTTTTATCTTTGGACTCAAGGGTCTAGGGAATGGGCTGTTAGTGAAGTCACCTCCTGGCGCTAGGCTGGGCAAAACACAAGGTGAGGGAAGCTAGAAGAGCCAGAATGTGCTCTGACCCTGGGCAAAAGCAGTAGCATTTAGAACAACACGCAACATTCTTATACATCCATATTCCAGTGGTTCATCATCTACATCTAGGCTGGGTCTTCCCTATACGATATTTCCTCAAAAGTATGTCCAGGGGCTATATCGTCCAAGATTATCTCTACCAGGTGCACCTGGAGGCTTGACTCCTGGGGATTACAGATCCTGTGAAGTTTCCAATATTAAGCCATCATACTCTTGTTCTAGATAAATGTATCACTATTATTAATACTTGCTTAAGTCACAATTTTACCTCTGGTTACTTCTATCAAAGAATGTTGTTCTCAGAACAAAATTTGGGGAATAATTAAAACTATAAAAATGCAAACAAAAATATGTACCTCGTGTCTATCCAATAACTGAAATTCTTTTTTTTCAAGAGTTTAGTTTATTTTTAGAGTACTTAAATTCATATTATGGCTTTATTGTTTTCTTTTGATACTAATTTAAAACCATTAAATTAAATGAAGGAGTCTTGATAAGTGAGTTTTTAAAGCTTGCTTAATTTTCTATCTTACTTATGCACTATGATTCAATTGACTATGACCACACAAGGAATCTAAAATAGTTTCCTGATTAAAAGTAATTCTAAGTTAAACACATGCAAACTTGTCTATATTTTGGGGTCTTTCCTTAACATAAGTCTCCTAGAATTGGAAACAGATATCATATGAAAAGCTCTGTGCTTACTGATATCATGAAAATCTCTTTCTGAAGGATGTCCAATCCCAGCGGTGAGCAAAGAGGCCAATAACCTGCTCCTTGCCCTCATTTCTTTCATATTTACCAAGTTAACATTTTCAAACGTCACATTTTTCCCACTGGAATTTTGTAAGGAACTTGAGCCCTTCCAATTGTACTAACCATTTATAATTCATTTTATGCTACTGGCTTGTGCCTTTTGTTTAAGAGATGGCTTTGCATTTGTGATACATGTAGATAAATCATTTGTATAAAGTATTCCAATGATGGAAGCTGGAAAACATGGCAATGTCTCTAAATATATCATCTGAGAGCTGATAACTCAAATCAACATTAAGTCAGGATGGGGGGATCTAGCCAGGACCACCCTGTAGGTTATGGGTCTTTGTTTCCCAGAATAATTGCTGGTTGCAGAAGACACTACAGGAAAAGCTGTGCTGGAACATCAGCTGCTTGCAGAAGAGAACTGAAGACAACAGAGAGGAAAGGTGACTGGAGTGACCTGAAATTTCTTTTAATTAGCAATAAGAAAGCTTTTCCCAAATGCGAGCGCCACAGGAAGCTCTGAGTTTAGAATGTACACAAGAGATCTGCATAAGAAACATTGAGCTTCCTTCTTCTCATCTCTGCTGGTCATTCCTTCATCGACAAGACTTAAAATGCTATTTGCAAGTTTCAGGCAAGAAATAAATTCTTAAAAATCCTACCCCAGAAATACATTAAGGAAACCTCTTCTCACATGATTTCTTTCTGTGAATTCTTAATTTTAATATGATCAGGTCATAGAGGCCAATGCATGTTTTCTATGTGGTATGTGGCTGAATCTGAATTAGAGGTTTTGCCAAGAGCAACTTTCGGAAGATAGAGTTTCTTTTGGCTTACAGTTCTGGAGGGGAAGTCCCTCATAGTGGGAGAGGTGTGGAAGCACATGACCCAAGCAGAAAGTTGGCTGATTACATCTTCAAATGGGAAATGAAGCAAAGCGAATAGGAGAGAGAGCAAACGCCAAGTGAGGTGAGTCAGGCATAAAGTTTCAGTGTCCTTTCCCACCATGACTGCTTCCCCTGCCAGGCTCCACCTAAAGGTCCCATGACCTTCTTAACAATGTCACCAACTGGAGTCCAAATGTTCAGTTAAGTGTGGTGATGGGGAATAATTCTCACTCAGAGCTTCATATTAGATTTTGGAAAGCTGTTCACCGTTACTTTTCGTTATCTGTAGTGTTTCCCTCTTCTCTGCTCATGACATCAATTCTGCATGCGACAGACTGGTATTGCCTCACAGCTCTTGGACACTTTGTTCTTTGCCTCAGGTTTTGAGTTGTGTTTTCACTGTAGTAATTTTTATTGTCGTAATTTGTTCGCTGAGGTTTTCTTCTATTGTGCCTAGTCTGCTGACAAGCCTATTAAAGGATTTCTTCATTTCTGATATTTCACACGTGCATTTTTACATTCATTGTTTACATTCAAAACTGTCCTAGTTTAGACTTGTCTGCTGAAATCTCCCATCTCTTTTCCTTGTTATTTACCTTTTATGTTAAATATGTTATAATATATAATCCATAATCATTTGAAAGTCCTAGCTGATCATTTCAACATCTGGATCATTTGCAGTTCTGAGCATGTCTATTCCCGTCTCTTTTAATGATAGGTTACTTTCATTTGGTTTGTTTAGTAATTTTTAATTTATAATACTGTGTGCAGAAGAATAAACTCCAAAGTAAGTTGCAGTCATCATACACATGAAATTATGTGTTCTTTTAACTATTATATGCACACATGGATTCGTGGTTCTTTCACTGTTACAAAGGGAGACAAGGTAATGCAAAATAGGAACCTATGGCATTCAAAGTGATACAGCAAGGGCTGGAGAGATGGCTCAGCAGTGAATGCATTTGTTCCTCTTAGAGTAGATGCAGGTTTGATTCTAAGTACCTACACAGTGGTTTACAACTGTTTACGATTCCAATCCCAGGGATTCTATGCCCTCTTCTGGTCTCCATAAGCACCAGACACACATGTAGTATACACACATACATGCAGGGAAGCACTCAGACGTATAAGATGGAATCATTTAAAAACTGGTAATGCAATAGTATTTTTTTTTTCAGCCATTCAGAGGATATCCTGCAATCTGTGACTTTGGGCACATGGGAGATGGTACATTTTTTAAAAAGGTGCGGAATGAAAATATTTCACATTTATCATATGTAGACTCTAAGGAAGTTGAAAGTAGGATAGTGTGGACCAAAGACTAGATGTAGTAGAATGGGTAACATCAGGGGCCTAGCAAGTCAATAGATACAAAGCTGCAAATGTACAAGAGGAATAGGTTCTCTTGTTCTGCTGTGCAGCAGGATGGCTATAGTTGAAAACAATGTATTTTCAAAATAACTAGAAGAGAAAATTTGAATGTTTTAATGAAACAAGTGGTTGAGCCGATGAATATACTGATTACTCATGTTAACGTCTCACAATATGCACAGTCATATCTAATATGTGCAATTATTTATCATGTGTCTACTAAAAAGATAAAACTACTGAGATACGAAACTTAAAAATTATTGTAATTATTATTATATTTATACACATATATGTAAATATACTGATTTGTGTTTCTATATGCAGGTATATGTATGTCAGTGATGGAATTCATGTTCTATAAATATTTTCAGTAATAATTCCTGGCAAAAACACAGAGCACTAGCACTTTTATGTGTAAAATTCCAAAATAGTCCAAAATGTTGGAAAACAATTTGATGTTGCTTAATGAAGTCAAATGTATAGTTGATTTAAGACTAAACTTTGCACAAGGAAAATGAAAACACGTGTACATGGAGATGTGTGTATGAGTGTTTGTTTACCTTTCATCACTTGCCTCAGAATAGAAGTCACCCGAGTATCTGAATGCATAAAGAATTTGACGTGAAACTGCATGCATCAATAAGAATGTTTCTAATCCATCAAACACAGAGATAACACAAAAGATAAGGCATCTTATGATTTATACTACATTATCATAGTGACATAATGTTCTATAAAATGCAAAATAGATCAAGTCAATAGTACACAGGAACTTGGAACAGGTACAAGGTCTGAATAAAATGTGCAAGGAACTTTTAGGTTTAATGGAGTCCTTCTATGTGTTGTTGGTAACAACAGTTATATAATTAATATGCCACTTAAAATAAGCTATGTTAAATAAACTAGTTTTAGAATAAATTTAAATAAAAGTTATACACAGGAGATAGCTCATATATGCCCCACATTTACCTTGTCCTATCACAGTCATCTTACACAAATACATAAATCTGCTATAAATAATAAGATGATGTTGCTACAATAGTGTTGAATAAAGCTCATATTTTTGGCTATAGTAGTTTTAGCAGTTTTTAAGCAAGTTACCATTTTGTTCCCAAATTTTGAATCTTTGGGGAAATGTTTTCTTTTTAAGAAAAAGTACATGTTTCCACAAAGAAATAAAAATGATGAATTATAACTAAAACATGATGCTGTAAGGTTACAGCATGGTAACAATTTAAGTCACTTCCACATTAAGTGGCTAGTTTCATTTAGTCTTTAAAGTCATTATCTGCTATCAAACACACTGCCCCAAGCACTTATTAAAATATCACCTAATCTACTACTAATATGAAATTCAGCAGCCAAAATTTGGTATGAATATTTGGAGTCCAGGTAATATGTATACTGTACAAATATTTTCTTTTCTGATAATATTTTATTAATTCTCTCAGAAATTCTCATACTATATTTTGAACATATCCACCTTCTCTCAATTCTTCCAAATCAATCCTCTGACCCTACTCAGTCAACTTGTGTATTTTTTAACCCATCAAGTCCAGGTAGTACTGCCCAAGCACTTTGGGGCCAACCTCTCTACTTGAGGTCATTCACCTAAGACAAAGTGACTCTCCCTCTCTTGGGAGCTATCAAATTGCCAGTCACTTTTAAGCTAGGGGGAGGACTGCCTGCTTGTTTTTCCACTCTGTGCTGCAGGTTGGGCTTTTGTCTGACTTGAGCCTACACAAATTTTGTGAGTGATGTCACAGCTCTGTAAGTTCATATGTAAAAACTGCCTTGCTATGCATAGAAAACTCTATTGTGCTGTAGTCATCCACACCCTCTTGCATCTTTCCAGTCCTTCTTTCATGATGACTCCTGAGCTTTGGGAGGAGAGGTGTGTAATATAGATGTCCCTTTGAGGGGTGAACAAACCTCAGTCTCCTATCTTCTGCACTTTGACTAGTTGTGGTTCTCTGCATTAATCACCATTTACAGCAAATAGAAGCTTCTCTGATGAAGGTTAAGAAATGTACTAGCTACTTTCTTTTCTATAGCTTTGCTTTTTTTAAAAAAAATTGGTCAAGGTATTTAATTAGGCTTACAACTTTAGAGGGTTAGAATCCATGATAATGGAGTGAAGTCATGCATGGTGGCAGGAATATGAGCTCTCACATTTCCAAACTGCAAATAGAAGCCAGAGAAGACCCTGAGAATTGTGGAAGGTATTTGAAGCCTCAAAGACCAGCTGTGTAATACACCTCCTTCAAGTAGGCCATAGGTCCTAATCTTTCTCAAGCAGTTCCCCTGAGTGTGGAGCAATTATTTAAATATTGGAGCCCCTGGGATCCATTCTTATTTAAACCACGACATTAGGTATAGCAATAAGTCATTAGGAGATGGGGTTTAATACTATGTAAGTTTAGTAGTTTTCCCCTAGGGCTTATCAACTATCAAACCACACATGCCTGGCCCTGATAATGGTGATTAAGAAGAGACCAGCATTGTTGAGATGTAATTTTCTGGGAAGTGTTTTCTCAGAGTAAGCACATAGAACCTGTGTTGGAAATAAGGCCCATGTTGTACCTTACAGTGACAGCTGAACTTGGTAGTGTAGGTGGTACTGGTTTTGAAGGCATAAAGGGGTCATGGAGAACAGCTGAGACTTGGCACTGTGGGGGACAAGGAGAGATCATTGATAAATAAGGTACAGCCTCAGTAGCAGTTGAGGGCCCAGGATTGGAGGGGTCATGGAGAGAAGTTGAGGCTTGACACCACGAAGAGGGCCTACAAGAGGCTTTTGGGGAAACTGCAGCCCAGTTGTAGCACAGAGGCCAGCATTTTGGAGATGCCAGTCCTGTGGGATGATCACCAAGAACAGCATCAGCCTTGGAGTGGAGCATGTCCAAGTTTAGAAGACAAACTGTGTGTGCTGCATAGGGTGGATCTGGAGAAGTGAAGCAAAACCCTCTGAAAAAGCCCAGAAGATCTTGAGTAGATGCCAGACATTAGACATTGAGTGATTTATGCTGTCAGAGTTTGGTTTTGCTTTGATACGATTTTGACTATGCCCTGGTTCTTACCTCTTGAAGTGAGAAAGTATTTAACTTAATTTGGATTTTTACGAGAGCACACAGTTAAAAAGATTTTGAACTTTTAAAAGAGATTTTGGATTTTTAAAAAAGACAAGATTTTTAAAGGGACTGAACTTTTAATGTGTTTGAATTTGTAGAGACCCCTGGACTTTTCAAAGCTACTTAAGTTTTTAATATGAAATCTTCAGTTTGAATAAGGAAAGAAAGGCTCCGACTTAATGGTGATCTGTTTCTGTGTCAAGAAGACAAAAGGCCAATTTTACTGGCTACTTTTATGCCAACTTGACACAAGCTAAAATCATCTGAGTGGAGGGAATCTCAATTAAGAAAATACCTCTATAAGATAGGTTGTAGGGAGGCCTGTAAGGCATTTTCTTAATTAGTGATTGATAAAAGACGGCCCAGTCTATTGTGGATGTTGCCATCCCTGGACTGGTGGTCTTGGGTTCTATAAGAAAGTAGGTTGAACATGCTATGTGGAGCAAGCCAGTATGCAGCACCCCTCCATGACCTCTGCATCAGATACTGCCTCCAGATTCCTGCCTTGTATGAGTTCCTATGCAGACTTCCTTAGATGATGGACAGTGTTGTGGAAGTGTAAACCAAATAAACCCTTTCCTTCCAGAGTTGCTTTGGTCATGGTGTTTCATTGTTGGGATAAAAACTCAAACTAAGACAACATGCATAAGATAAAACCATTAATAAAAACCTAGAGTGTGAGGTTTGTCAACGATGGAGGAATACTGTATCTTTATAGACCAAGAAAATGAGTGTTTGTTGAAACTGTTGCCTTAAAGGAATCACTGCTCTTTTTATTAAATACTGGAGAAACTGAGTACACAGACAAATCCGGCAGAAGTGTGTTTCAAAGGTACAATTTTAACATGTTCAAGGTAAAGAAGTGGAATTTGATCTACTGGATATTGACACAGCATGAAAACTTGCTGTATCATCAGAAAAACAGAGCCAGGGACACAGCCAATACATTGGTTTCAGTGCAGAGCCTGATAGAAGACAGTTGCTCATGTGGTACCCAATGTCCCTGCTCCCAGCATTATGCCTTTTATCTCACTGTCAACTTATAGAGGAACTCTCTACTTCCACTGCTCTCTCACTCACCAGAGTGTTTGAGTTCTTGGGCACTGCAGCCATTATAACTGACACCTTGCCCGTGGGGCATATAGTCTAAGAGTATTTAGAAAGAAAAGTTTCTCCTGACTGGAGACATAACCCATTCGCACTTAATGAAGTATGAAAGAGCTAACGGGACACATGAGAGAAAGTCTTCCAGCTCTGACACCGTCTCTATTTTTGGCTGGAGTCACACTCTTGGGCCAGAAGGCCTGCCATAGCAGCAGAGAGAAGTTTACAAAACTGCTGCTGCCACCACATCGGCACAGATCCCTCTCAGTGGGCCTTGTACCTTATCTCATGCTTCTTTGTTGTTAGAAATGGTTGAGCTGCTACTAGGGTGCGCCCATCCTGTTACTGCCACTCAGGGAAGCATCTATCTGAGCCCACACCAGTGTCTAGTCAGAGGACATGTGACTCAGCTTTTCAACACCACTGAAGCTCAAGTAACAGAGACACCTAATAGTAACATATGTAACATCAACAGTGCTTGACAAAACCCCATCATATCATAGGGGCACCACTCCCATTGTAGGAATAGCCTGATACCAAGTATCTCATACACTACCTACACTAGACCTGCTGGACTATCTTGACTCTTTCATGACCTCCATTGACTGGCTCTCACTGACAGTGTGCACAAACTCATTAGCCGCACAGCTAAGGAGGATACATTTGCCTTGGTGACCAGCTAGAAACAAACACAAAATTACTTGACAACTAACAGCTCTGAAGAAGAGAAAGCTGCATACTTAAGAAGGACGGACACACACACACACACACACACACACACACAAAGCCGTACATTAGAGTCAGCACATTTCACTGACAGAAGATTTCTCAGTAGAAATTCTTTAGCTCAAGAAGACATGGACTAACACGTGTCACATTTTGAAAATCACATCCAACCCAATTACTATACCTAGTAAGGCTGTTCTGAAAAGAAGGAGAATAAAGACCAAAGATAAAGGAAAACTGGGGAAATTCATGTTCACCACACCAGTCTTACAAAACAATCCAACAGCAAAAGAAAAATCATTTATACCATGATGAAATCTAAAAGAAGGGTAACCATACGGAAAAAACAAACAAACAAACAAACAAACAAACACACTAAGCAGGCATATCAATCCCCTGAAGATGAATAAGGAATGAAGAATCAAATTATCAAAATGGCTAGAATATGAACAGAACAATAGGTGTCACTAGAGATCAGATCAACACATATTTGCAGAGCATCCTATCCAAGTGTGCACAATGCATTGCCTTTATCAATGCATGGCATTTCCTCTAGAGTGGTCCAAACATGAGACTAAAAATAGATTTTATTAAGTGAAAAATGAATGAAATCAGATACTGTATCTCTTCTGGTTACAATCAACTAAAAGTAGAATATAAAATGAGGAACTTTAGAAATATGTAGAGGAAGACAGAACAACAAACAGTTGAGCAGTGGGTCATTGAAGAGGTCAGGAAAAAAAATTAAGTTCCTTGAAGCAAATGGAAGTGGAACCACACAATATTAAAACCTGTGCTGCACACCAATGCCTTACTAAGAGCAAAATAGCAGCAGTGAGAGCCTATGTCACAGAAGGAAAGTAAGACTTTAAATAAACAAACCAATGATGCTTCTCAAGACCTTGGAAAGAACAAAGCAAACCCAAAATTAGTGGAAGGAAAGAAAAATAAAGCAGAGAGAGGAAACAAATAAATCAGGATCCAAATAACAGCAGTAAGGAAAAGGCTCTTTGAAAAGATAAAAATCTTTTAGCAAGACTAACAAAACTGCAATAACAAGACACATGTGGAGATAGAGAGAAAGAAGAGGGCAGGAGGAGAGGAAGAGGAGAAGGGAAAGAGGATAAAATTAGAGATAGAAAAGATGCTATAATAACTAGTACCATTTCAATTCATCCATGGGGACAATTTTGGAAAAACTATATGTGCTGCAAATGGACAAATTTATGGGGAAAAAACAAATTAAGATGTTTTAAAAGTTCAAATAAACCAACAGCAATTAATGAGATTACATCAGTAACAAATGTTTTTTAACCAAGAAAAGTCCAAGACTGGGTAGTTTCATTGGTAAAAGTTCTCAGGACGCACATCTTAACCTTCACTATCTCTGCTCCTGCACCTCCAACCAGATAGAGCTGGTTTACGTAGCAAGGTCTTACAGCGTTAGAAATGTGTTTCCATACTAGCATGCGGCACTCTGTTCTGTGGCAAGCACACAGTTCTCACCGTTACTCCAACGAGAACTGGCTATTGCATTGATTCCTTTTGAATATTGTAGTGAGCACAAGACTGACAGGCTCTGCCATTGTGCAGCTTCCTTGAAAGCTGGTTGCTGTGTTCTGAGCTTTTTTGCTGGTGCACCCAGACATCTAAAGCAGACTTATTTCCAGGAAACATGGGGCTCCTTTACTCACCAGACTTGGCTTCCTCAATTCACAGCAGGCTCTGGGACCTTCCCAGTACTGCACAGGACAGGATGATGTCCCAGCCCTGCCTTGCTTCTCCCAGTCACTGTGGTTAAGACTTGTGTCAGTGTCTTTCTTCCACACTCAGTCTCTTTGACACTTTACCTTCAGTTTCTTTCACAGATATTTCCCTCTCATAAAATTCTTGGACATTTTTCTGCTCTTTACATGTTAGGTGGCCTTGCCTTATACAAGAACCTTCTTTATAATTGGCAATAACATAATATAGTAAAACTTGAGTGGCATAGAATAAGATATAGCCGGGGATATAACCTAGTTGGTAGAGTTATTCCCTTGCATAAAGCCCTGGGGTGAACCTACTACCCTCCTCCTCCCCACCCCCCAGAAAAAAGGCAGAAGAAAAAGATACAGTGTTCATTTAAGAAAACCAGGAAATTTCTTCATATAGGAGATGAATTTCAGATTGTGACTGTGTTAAGTGGAGAGGTACTGGAAGGAAAGAAAGATCATACTGCAAAAACTGGAATGGGGATCCTAGCTCTATGTGTTCTTTCTTGCCTGCAGAACATAGTAATTATAGTTTTAAACCTCCACCCTCAGATTTTTAAAACACACACAGATGCAGGAGCACACTGGAGCACACACACACAGACACACACACATAGACACACATGTACACATATTTAGAGTCACACATAGAGACACACACTCACACCTGCACACACATACACATACATCCATGTTGTGACACATGTGAGAAGATCAGAGGAGAACTCTTCAAATGTTGGTTCTAGCCTTTGACCTTGCTGATGCAGGATCTTTCTTGTTTCTGCTACTGTACTTTGTACTCCAGGCTAGCTCATTCATGAGAGGTACTCCAGGTTAGCTTACCCACAAGACCTTCTTGCCAGCTTTCTTGTTTGCATTTCTTACCATAGGAGTACCACCATGTGCACTGTAACCAACAGACTCTTTGCCCTGTTTATTGTTTAGTGGTCTGCCTTGAGAAGACCACCCATGGTTTGGGATTATATGACTGTCCTCCCTTCTTTAGTGCCTTTCTTGAGCATACTGTCATTCATTGTCTTCGTATTTTGAGGTTACCTTCCAAGTTCCTGCCCAAAGTCAACAGTTTGAGAATCTGTGGATTAGGATACATTCCTCTATTCCCGCCCCGCCTTCCCCAAATAAACAGAGACTTTTTTACTTAGCCTTTTTTGAATTTGTCTGATCCTATCTCCTCAGTAATCCAGATCTGTAGCTTTGAGCTTTGACTGAGACAAAACCAGGAATCTTTGTGGATCCCAAGGATGGAGTCCTTCTTACTTCCAGGTGGTAGGGCATGAAGCCAAAGGCAATCACTCACAACATATGAGATAAAGAGAGAGCCCCCTTCCATGTGGTAAGTTAGAAAGCAGCATTGTCTGATATAAGCCTATAGGACAGAAAGGAGAAGAAGAAAAACAAAAGAACATCAAAGGGAACTCTGGGCCTGCAGAACTCTCCTAGGCCAGAATTAACAGACTTTTAGAGAGGGCCAGCAGGCTTGGCACAGCAGGATGAAAGCTGCGAGGAATACCACTCCGGTCTAGACATGTCTGGTGAGTGTTTAGGCTTTCATATTTAGAATGAAAGAATGAAGAGGAACCCTTCCAGGCCAACTTGGGTTTTGTTGTTGATTTTTTCCTTTCTTGTTTTCAGTGGTCCATAAGCACGGAGTCGGCTTGGCTCCTCCCAAGACCACTGGGAGTGCTCAAGGTTCTGACAAGTCCTAACAGGCATCAAAGAGCCCGTCAAGCCAGGCAGAGAGGTTCACTAGGGTACAAGCTTGGAAAAGGAAGGATTTTCAGCATTAGAGCTATGCTTCAGAGAGGAGAGGAAGAGAGCATGCTATTCAAGCACTACCTGGGTGATGGGACTCTAGCTTCTACAACACCAACATGGCCCCTTGCTTCAGCTCACTCTGCTTTTGCCCCAGGCACACAAAAGCAAAAGTGAGTTCTATAAATTTCCTCTGGATTCTTTCTCCACCCACCCCATATCTCCCCGAGTTACCTAAGCCTCAAATCTTTGTGCAAGGCTCAGATTGCTTCATCTAATTCTGTCTCTAGGGACTGTCATACATTTTCCTTCTTGAAAAATCACCCCTTTTAGAGTAATGACAAGGTTCCTGTGACCCTGGTTTGCAGAGATAGCAGAAAGCCCCAAGGGGCCTGTAGCATGACTCCTCTGCAGGTCGGTGCTGCCTGCTTCCAGGCAGGAGCTGAGTCTGGGAACAGACTTAGTCAGGGCTGCTGACTGATCATTCCCCTACTTTGTCTGGGAGTGATACACGTGTTATTCATTATGTTGTTTTAAAATTTGGTTCAAGAGTATGATTTATTTACTAAAATGTCCTCCATATTAAAAACTATGTATTGATTGGTTATCTGTAGTTCCCAATGCCGAGTCATGAGTATTTTAATGGAAAACTTCTCATTTGTTTTTGTGGCTATAAATGACAGCTGAATGACACTGTGCTTTTGCTTCCTAATAAGACTGCATTTAATGAAGCCCACGAGGGGGAATATTTCTCTGAGTTCATTTTTTAAAAAGTCTATGGTTTTCACAGAGCTTAAGAACCATTTAAAACCAGAGTTGGATCCTGGACACCACAATATGGTAGAAAGTCTGGTGCTCACTAATCTAGGGACATTGATAATAATCAGTCTTTCAGAATATTTGATTTATAACTTTAAATTTCTTAGATGAGGATGAAAAAGAAATGAACAAAGGACATAATTTTATATTTTAAGTTTTTTCTATTAGAAAGGCTGGAAAAGATTTGTGAAAAATTATAGAATATTGAGTTCTTCCCAAAGAAGAGAAGACCATAAGCCAGCTTTGTTTCAAAGGATTAAGAAAATGTTTCTGAAAGCCCCTCCACACTTTTCAAAATAATATTGGAAAGCTATTTGTCTTTGTGGTTTTCATTTCTCATGAGTGTACAATGAGGTCTCCCAAAGGCCATGTGATATACAATATAATATCTCTAGAAACTGAACACAGCTGACAAAAGGGTTCAGGCTTCTGTTAAGAAACATAAAAGATTCCCAAAACTGTAATTTCGCTAGTCCTCCCTATAAATGGCCTTGTTAAATGTAGATTCTAAAAATTTTTTTTTACTATCATAAATTTAGCGCTGATATTTTAAATGAATTAATGTGTACCTAAAATGTCATTAATTCTATTTTTGAATGTATAAAATACCTGCCAGGAATAACAAATTACTTTGAGGTCCCTGGTGATTTTTATAAATATAAATCTTTAGGCTAAAAGGTTTGAAGAATCTAAGAGGTTACATTTTGTATTAATCAAATGAGAGGTGTCTATGGATTATCATCTTTGAGATTCTAGATGATCAAAGATCAGTCTATGTAGGGTAAGGGGCTGATACTAAAATCTAGTTCTCTGTTTCTTGACCATGTCAATAAAGATGGCAGGAGCCAATTGTTGGGCAAAGGTAAAGGGGTGGGATTTTTGGGGTCCCAGGAGTAAGAGGTGGGAAAGAGATAAAGAAAGGGTGGATTTTAAAATTACATCCAACAAAGTCTATTTTTCCAATTTTTAAAACTAACAATCATCCAGTAATATTGATTTACAACTAAGAACTACAACACCCAACTCTTTCAGACCATTCCATAGCTACACGTTTGTAAAAATCACAGCATTTATTACAACCATAATACTTACTTATTATTATGTAAATACTTACAATACATACTACTTACTGATCACACTACATATGATAACTAGTTCAATTTTCATGGCAACCATGTGAAGTATGCATTGAGGATGTTCAGTTCCACACATGAGAAAACTAAGAATTAGAAGGTAGTGGTGGCTTCGCTGAGGTTAATTGGCTGGTAGTAACAGAGATTCTGCGGGTTAGTAAGTTTCTGATCCAAGTTCTTTTCCCAGCATCACATCTTATTTTCTGTGAAGTCAGTGAAATGGACCTTGAGTCCCAGTTTATGGTATGATCATCATTTGGTTTAGACCAATACCTGGCTTCCATTATGTTTAAGTGTGGTACAAAAGTCAACAAATATTGTGGTCAAAGAGGCTATTGAGTTGTTTGTTTGTTTGTTTGTTTTTGTCAAATTCGGGTGAGATCACTGTGGTGACTTACTGAATAATCTAACTTCAGAGGCAGGAACAGTGTTCGGCTGTAGAAAAAAAGTGAAGCATTGAGACTGTGAACTTTTTTTTTTTTTTTTGAACTTTTTCTTGTACCAAACTATGTAAGGATTTTTGTTGTATTTTATTGTATTTTAATTCTTCATTTCTTTTCATGTGAATATATTTGGTCATATCAGTTAAAGCTCTCTTTATAATTTTTGGATTGAATATTTGGCATGTTTCAATTACAGGAGCCATGAAAATAAACTCTACAGAGGAACAACCCAAGTACCACAGAGCAATTGACTATTACCAAGGGACTCCGGTATTGTCATCTAGTCTACAATGAGCATGTAAGGCCTACCCACCCCCGCTTTTTTATTTTTAGAAGTGTTCTATTTACACTCCAAAGTGGCAGGTCTGAAAGTTAAGGAAATAGGTAAATACACACCAGAGGAGTCACTACATTATTCATTGACTGAAAGGGGCCTATCACCGATAGCAGTGGTGAGCCAGTGGAAACGAATATATCCAAATTACTTAGGAGACACTTCAGTCTGATAAAAACCACTCTCCCTGGAACTCTCAGGTGATTTGTTAGCAATACTTGGAGCTACTCCACACCCAGTACAGTTGCCAGCCCTTTCTAGAGAAAAGTGATCAATTCTTCAGTGTCAAATACAAGTAAACAATGATTCTCTTCTCTTTGAGTGTTTAAAAAGGAAAATTCAATATATACTTGTATCAATTTACTCAATGTTTTTAGGTTAAAACTCCAGGGATGGAATTCATAACCATTTTTCACTAACTTACCTCAAATATATGGCTTAAACTTTGCATTGGTTTATTTTTCTGAAAAACAGAGATGATGATAATAGTGTGACTTATCTCTATACCAGACAAGTGTACGGTGCATTCAAAACCAATATTATTTTATTATAAGACATCATTGGATGTCTTTCATGGATCTTGATTAATGTATAAAATAATGTAGTAAATTAAATAAGGGTTTATTGTTTCTCTTTTGGTTACAATCTCTACCATAAACCAAAAGACTTACAGGCTTTTTTTACCCTACTCAACCTGCTCACATTTTTGCCTTCTGCAAAGACAAGAATTTTTTTCCTATTCAAAATTCATTTATTGATATTTGATAAAGTTCCCATCAGCAAGATTATTTCATACATGTGTCAAAGCATAAATATTGCTTCAGCCATAAGACAGTAACTACAATGACAAACATTCTTTCATACAGGAAAAAGTATAAAGCCCAAATAATAGCAGGGACAAAAAACAGGACAAATTTAGATAGCAGATGATTTCTGCACTCATTCGTTCTCTCCTAGTTTCACATGAGCCTTCTTAGTTAGAGTTTTACTATTGTGAACAGACACCATGACCAAGACAAGTCTTATAAACGACAACATTTAATTGGGGCTGGCTTAAAGGTTCAGAGGTTTAGTACATTATCATCAAGGTGGGAGCAGGGCAACATCTAGGCAGGCACGGTGCAGGAAGTGCTGAGAGTTCTACATCTTCATCTGAAGGCTACTAGTGGAAGACTGGCTTCCAGGCAGCTAGGATGAGGGTCTTAAAGCCCACACCCACAGTAACACACCTACTCCAACAAGGTCATGCTTACTCCAACAGAGTCACACCTTCTAATAGTGCCACTCCCTAGGCCAAGCATATACAAACCTCATATGTTTGAAAATAACCCTCCCTCAGCTTTTGTCAGCTCAAGGTAATATTTCTAGACAAAATGTAAGCCTACAAAGGCAAAACAGATTGTCATATTGGAATTCATTAAAAGGGGGACGTTGTTTGTTTGTTTGTTTGTTTGTTTCTCTGGTTGTATAAATACTGTCTGCCTCAAACAACAGAAAATACCTGAGGAAAAAAATTACTTACATGTGAACCTGAAATTCACAGGAACTTCCTCAATATATAAATTTATAAATTTACATGAATTTCTGCTACAAATGCCTAGATATCCCATAATTAATGATTTTGGCTTTATATGTAGAGTGTCATAATATTTTACAAGCAATGTCTTTAAAATTATCATCAAAGTACAAATAGGAAAAATAGCTAAGCAACAACAAGAGATAGATCATGATTAATAAGGCTGTTCTCATGAGACAAAAGCCAATCATAATACCATAAAACCACAAGGAGAAGGAGACTAGTGGGACCCGCTATTTACATGATGCCTGTTGGTTTTTTCTTTCAATTCCTGTTAAAGCCTGAGCCAACAGATTTTGCGTTTGAACAAAACCACAGAGGAACTGCTGTTGGGAATCAATTTCAGACTCTAGAGAAAACCCTCCAAAAGCCAAACCTTTGGTCCCCTGCAAGGCATGGGATTTTGAAGGCATATTTTATAGTGTGGGAATGATTTGATAGTGACATGTAGACATTGTGGAGTGAACGGGAAAACCTGTGAGCTGGCTGGAACTTTGGTAACCTGATGCTTTCACAAATTCATCAGATATGGCATCCTGTAGTTCTCATCACTGTTTTCCCTAGATGATTAGGCCTCCTTACCAAATGGATTTGTGTTTCAAAGGCAGGAAAAGTTAAGTCAGCTCTGTTCCAACAGCCAGATTTTGTGCCCTTTAGTCTGCCTCAGTGTTTGCTCATTTGGGTGAAGTCTAGCTGTTCTCTTTGTGAATGAGGAACAATTTGAAGTAGAGAAATTTAAACAGAATGGTCTTTCACATTAGAGGTTTTATTTCTGGAAAAGTAAGTTTTATTTCTCAGAACGGCCCTCTTTCAGTTGGTGATGGAAAGCTGGTGGCTTTTGAGACCCTCAGGTATCTGTGATCTGTAGCAGATGTCTTGGCTTATCTGAAGTCCCCACTCTGCTTATGAAATAGAGCACACAAAATATGGCATTGTTGCTAAGCCACAGCAAACTGAGCCACTGGCTTTCTAATTTGGCTGTCTAAACCTCTAGCGCTC